>NC_135477.1:137247076-137569803 GCF_052094955.1 Ictidomys tridecemlineatus | reverse complement strand
GAATAAGTTACTTTACATATCAGAAAAAAAGACTGTAGGTATGAATAAGTGAAGGATCTTGAGGCGAGTGAGTCCCTTAGGATTACACTGAGTCCTTAGGTGGACACAGTGAGTACCTTGGATTACACTGTGTCCACCTAAGGGACTCAGTATAATCCCAAGGGCTCCAAGGGAGGCAGTTCAACAGAATCAGTGAAGGAGATGTAATGGTGCTTCCTGCTGTCTGTGAAGATCTAGGCAGGAGGGCCAGAGATGTCTTTGGTAGTAGAGCACTTGCCTAGCATAGGCAAGGCTCTGGGTCCAATCCCCAGCACTGCAAATAGGAAAAAATTGTGAAGATGGAGGATAGGGCCATGAATCAAGAAATGCAGGTGGCCACTAGAAGTTGGCAAAGCAAATAAGCAGAGTCTCTTCTAGAATTTCCAGAAGGAACAAGTCCTGCTGATTACTTTGCTTTTAGCCCATAAGACTCATTTGAGTCTTCTGTCCTCTAGAACTGCAAGATAATATATTTGTGGCTTTCAAGTTTCTAAATTTCTAGTAATTTGTCACAGCAGCACTAGAAAACTAGCTAGTGTGGGCAGGGAAGAGCAGGGGAGGTTGTGCAGCAGATCTCCTGCACCCCAGAATAAGTCCAGCAGCAACAGAACTAGCAGAAAACTGAAGAAACTGTCAGGGACAAATGAGGACTCATGTGCAGTGGTGACCAAGGACCCAACAGACTCCCACACCCAGTGCCCCGTAAAACAGGCACACCCCAGAATTTCCCATCACAATTCTAGGGAAGGCTGAAGGCTCCCTCTGAGGTGAAATTAAATTTCTGTCACCCAGGCTAAATGGGCACTTAAAATATAAAGAAAGTGATTGTTCTTGCACACTGAGCTTGGGGGCTGAAATTTCTACTCTCTACATAAAAATGTTTCATTTAAACTTAGGAGGAGGACCACATGCTCTTTGTAAGCTTGTTCTAGTCTATCTTCACAATCTCATGAGGCAAACATCCCTCATCATCAATTTTTTTCTGAAAATATAACACATAGTGGATTTTCAAAATGAGAAAGACTATATTCCATTATTTTTAAATATGAAAAAGAAAATATAATGAATTCCAGGCTTATTCAAAAATTGCAATCAATTTGTTCCAAATACCACTGAACAGTTTAGACATCTATGTAACAATCTCCTGGGGATTTCTTCATCATATAAAGCACTAAGAATACCAATCACCTAATTATTAAATATATCCGTGGACATTTTGTGTTTCAGACACAATAGAATATAGTATTACATACCAACCACATTTTCCTACACAGAAATGAACTGTAATGAAAATAAACAATAGTCAAATTTGTGAAAGACACATGACAAAAATAAGTAACACAGTGCAGTCCTCTGGGGAGAATGGCTAAGATTCAAACTGTGCTCTCTATAGATTTTGCCTCAGGTGTGCACCATAAACTTTGTTGTGCCTATATGAATTCCTCAAAACTTGGGGGCAGTCATGTACTTTGTGGTCAAGGTGAGGAAGTTTTGGTGAGGAAGTGGAGTTGTTAGTAATTATATCAAAACTGGAACTATTTGGGGTAAAGTGGGATATGTGATCATTTTACGTTGAGCAGTTCTGTATTTTGGAGAATGAATTTTGGGCAAAAGTCTTTGCAAGTATTATGGCAACTGTTTGGATGGTGAGAGTTCAGGTTTTTGTTTTGTTTTTGGACACAATATCTTTGGTTTATTTATTTATTTTTATGTGGTGCTGAGGATCAAACCCAGGACCTCACAAGTGCTAGGTAAGCACTCTACCACTGAGCTACAGCCCCAGCTTGAGTTCAGTGTTTACTTATTCCTGTTTTTCAAACAAGAGAAAACAAGATCAAAGAGAATAAGCACTTGCCCAGAGTCAAACAGCAGTTTCCTCAGTAGAGTGGGAATTGAAAATCAAGTCTGCATGCTGGAGATCCAACATGGTGGCGGGTGCGGAGAGATCAAGTCTCTGACCTCTTCAGCTGCGGGGGCATAGGGAGTCGTAAACCGTCTAAATGCTGTTTGCTCAGGATCACCCGGCAATGCTGAGCTGACGTGGATCTGAGGCGAACAGTCTGGGCCTCTCAGAACATCCACCGAGCCCGGATCGGCTGAATTCAAGCTCCCGTTCGCCTGCTTCCCGCAGACAAACAGCTGTGACTCAGCACTAAACGATCCCGCTGAAACAACTGGTCGGCCCTTCTGATCCTATGGAGGTTAATGCCAACCGAGCCTTCATAGGCAGTGGCCACAGGATTGAAACAGGGCTTGGGAGAGCCAGTCAGGACCCACCCGTTGCATTGGTCACCCGGCAAAGGGAAC
Source organism: Ictidomys tridecemlineatus (assembly GCF_052094955.1). Taxonomy (NCBI): domain Eukaryota; kingdom Metazoa; phylum Chordata; class Mammalia; order Rodentia; family Sciuridae; genus Ictidomys; species Ictidomys tridecemlineatus. The sequence continues at coordinate 137,567,457 of NC_135477.1, read as the reverse complement.
GAACTGTCGCCATTTGCATGGGATACCACCATGGCAGAGAACTGACGTCACCAGAATGTGGCGGAGGAGATAACTTCATTGAAACCGGCGGCTACGGGTGTGTAATCCCCTAGCCTTCCCTCTCCACACGGCGGGGAAACCTTAAGGGCCCCTCCCAGCTCTCCGGTGAGCGCGATAGCCAGACCGAGGGAATCAGGAGTGGCGCAGGACCCATGGCACGGAACTCCCGGCTACTGCTTCCACCAGTGCTGACAACTGAGGTCTCATGCACCAGCTACGGGGGGCGTGGCTACTGGAGGGCAAGCAAAATTCTCAGCCCCAAGCTCTACAAACTTAGGGTCTGAGGGAATGGCAAACAGGGAGATTGTGCCCAGTTGTTCATGAAAATAGGGCTCCCAGGAGCAGCAGACCTGGCATGTAGCCAGTATTGTGGTGAGCGGCACCTGTGAGAGAGGCCTGGCTAGAGGAAAAGTGGGGAAGTGACTAGACACAAGAGGACGCCCTAGGCACTCAGGATTGGAGACCTGCCTGGTCTGGGAGGAGGAGCTGCTGCACAGTGATTGGTTCCCGCTTATTGAGAGGAGAAGCTTGGCCCGGTGGGCATAGCTCCACCTACTGGAAGAGAAGTTAATCAAACTCTAAGACTGCATTTATTAATTTTTTTTACTTGGGTTTTTTTTTCATTTTCATTTTTTTGGTTTTTTTTAATTTTTTAATTATTTTTTTAATTTTAATTTTAATTTTTTAAATTATTTTTTTAATTTTTTTCTTTTTTTATTTTCTATTTTTTGTCTTTTGTCTTTTCATTTCTTTTCAATTTCCTTATTCCCCCTTCCTTGAATTCTACCTGCTTACTCTCATTCTCTTTATTGACTTCTTCCTTTCCCTTCTAATACCTTTCCTCCCAAGCATCAAATAAATTTATAGGAGTAAACAGTAACTCAGCAGTCAAACAGAACAAGAAGTAACATGAGCAGCATGAAAAAGCAAGGAAGAAAAGGAGTACAAACAATGCAGGACAGCCTAAATATTCAGAAGGACCTAGAGGCATCAGAAAAATGGTCAAATAAAGAACTCAAGGAATACCTTAGACAGATGGAATGGAACCTTAAAGAGGATATGAGACAGCAAATTCAAACAGTGAAAGAACACATTGAAAATGAATTACAAAAACAGATAGATAAAAGAAGAAATTAAGCATCTTTATCAGGAGATAGAGATTATAAAAAAATCAAACAATAATTCTAGAAATGAAGGAAACTATAAACCAAATTAAAAACTCAAATGAGAGTATCACTAACAGAGTGGAGCAAGTAGAAGCCAGAATGTCAGATAATGAAGACAAAATATATCACCTTGAAAAGTGTCTAGCCAACTCAGAAAGGCTGGTAAAAAAATCACGAGAAAAACATCCAAGAGATATGGGATAACATAAAAAATCCAAACTCAAGAGTCATCGGGATAGAGGAAGGTACAGAGATTCAAACCAAGGGAATGAGCAACCTGCTGAATGAAATAATTATAGAAAACTTTCCAGAAATAAAAAAGGAAATGGATATACAAATTGTAGATGCATACAGGACACTGAGCATATAAAGTCACAGTAGACCAACGCCAAGACACATTGTTATGAGGATATCCAATATACAGAACAAAGAGAAAATATTAAAAGCTACAAGAGAAAGGAGGCAGATTACATTCAGAGGTAAACCAATAAGGTTAACAACAGATTTTTCATCACAGACGCTGAAAGCGAGAAGATCCTGGAACAACATATGTCAAACACTGAAAGACAATGGATGCCAACCAAGAATTTTGTATCCAGCAAAATTAAGTTTCAGGTACGACGACAAAATAAAAATCTTTCATGATAAACAAAAGTTAAAAGAATTTTCTGCCAGAAAACCAGTATTGCAAAGCATCTTGAGCAAAACACTACATGAGGAAGAAATGAAAAACAATAACCAAAGCCAACAGTGGGAAGTGCCTCAGTAAAGACAGAGGGCGGGGGAAAGCTAATCATGAAGAAACAAACTAAATTTAAAAAAAAAAGATAAATAATCAAACATGGCTGGAAGTACAAAGTGTATATCAATAGTAACTCTAAACGTTAATATCTTAAACTCTCCGATAAAGCGACATAGGCTGGTAACATGGATTAAAAAAACAAATCCAACAATATGCTGCCTCCAGGAGACACATCTGATTGGAAAAAACATACACAGGCTGAAGGTGAAAGGTTGGGAAAAAATATACCACGCACACGGTCCTCGTAAGCAAGCAGGGGTGGCCATCCTCATATAGAATGAAATCGATAATAATACCAATACTTTTCAAGTTATTTCAGGAAATAGAAAAAGAGGGAGCTCTTCCAAATTCATTCTATGAGGCCAACATGACCCTGATTCCGAAACCAGACAAAGACACTTCAAAGAAAGAAAACTACAGACCAATAACTCTGATGAATCTAGATGCAAAAATCCTCAATAAAATTCCGCCACCATGTACGACAATTCCTTTTTCTAGGCTCTGAGTTTACCACCACCAGTGCCGATTCTCAGGGGCTAATTCTTCTTGAGTTCTGGGTCTATTCTGGGACAGCAGAATAGCAACTCCAGGTCGTATCCCTGAGTCAAACAGAAGTAAAGTTGCAAATTCTGGGCCTTCTAGAACTGTGGCAAATGACAGCAATTCAGTCTTCCAGGCTGCGCACTTCTGCCCCAGTGCATGCCACCTTGGCACCCAGAACCAGGCCCTGGCACATAGTCATTCCAATGATGAAGAGCCATTCATTCTTTTAACTAATATATACCGAAATTTGTTTATAACCATGATTCTTTTCATGCCCCTGTATTCATGTCTTCAGTGTAACAAATCACCACAAACTAGGTGACTTAAAACAACAGAAATTTATTCTCTTATAATTTAGTGGGCTAGAAATCTGAAGTCAAGGGGTCAGCAGGAACAGTACCATGCTCCTTTTTAAGACGCTAGGGAGAAATTCTTAGTTCTTCCTTGTTTCTTGCAGCTTCTGGTGGTTTGTGTGTGTGTGTGTGTGTGTGTGTGTGTGTGTGTGTGTGTGTATGTGTGTGTGTGTGAGTGTGTGTGTGTGTGTGAGAGAGAGAGAGAGAGAGAGAGAGGAGAGAGACTCTCCACAGGGTCTTCTTATCAGGACACCAGTCATTAGATTAAGGACCTGAGCCTGCTAATTCAACATGACCTTGTCTTAAATCCATCTGTCAAGAGCCTATTTCCAAATAAGATCACATTCCAGAGTTCCAGGTGGATATGAATTTTAGGGAGACACTTTTTGATCCCATGCAGCTCCCCTCTACTTCACACAAAATCTCCTCTTCTGTGTGTTTGTCAATGCATGATCAAGATTCAGACATGCCAGAATACCCACATGAGGAGAGCCTTGGGTGCCCATCTGGCAGTACAAGGTGGGATGTGGGCAGGGCCAGAGACTTTACTTGAAGCCATGTTTGCCTAGATCCTTTTATGAGATTGGACACAAGTCCATTTCTTTTATGATGAATATGCATTAAGGGGTAGGAGGTTCTGATGGAAATTTGGGACTGATAAAATTTCTGAAACACTCTTGTGGTCACCACTATAGAGAGGGTTTTTCAAAAACCCTCCCTATTTAAAACAATGAAGAAATTATTTTTCATAGCCACCTCATTTTTAAAAAATCATCCTTCGAACAAATAGGATAATTTTTGGAACTGGAACAATTTTATTTCTCAAGCTAAGGAATTTGAAAGAGTTAAATCTTTTTTTATGTTTTGCTCTGACCTTGTTTATGTCAGATCCTGAATAATGGAGTCTTGTATAACTCCTTTTCTTCACTTTTTTTAAAAAAAATTTTTTAGTTATAGATGGACACAATATCTTTATTTTATATATTTATTAATATGTGTTGCTGAGGATCAAACCCAGTGCCTCACACATGCAAGGCAAGTGCTCTATCACTGAGCCCCAATCTCAGCCCCACTTTTTTATTTTATATTTTTAAAGATATTACAGTCTTGTCATTTTAAAAAGGCACATCTTTGTTCATCACACACACATACACACACAATGTGAGATGACAGAAATATTAATTAGCTTGATATTGTGGTGATTATTTTAACATATATATGTACATAGCTAATCATCATGTTTGTACATCTTAAATGTATACAATTTTTATTCATCAATTATACCTCAATAAAACCATGGGAAAACCTTGAGGCAAATACTTTGCTCATCACTTAGTTCTTGACTTGCTGAAGAAATCAACCTGGTTCTTTTGTGCTATGTACTGCCAACAACACCTGGGTTGTGTGTACCTTGAGAGCAAGTACTACTCTGATTCATCTTGGTCTCTCCTGTATATCTTACAGTGTGTCTGGCACAGAGATGGTACTCAACCGCATGTTTGTTGAATGAGAGAACACTATACATGAGAAAGAGACAAGCCTCACTTCCTTTGCTAATTGGATGTACTAATTTCCTTTAGAATGTTTCCTTGTTTTCTCTAAGCTGCCATGCAGAACTACACATTTGTTCCTGCTACTGCTTGGTGGTCTCTGTGAGCACCTCTGATAATATGTTAACATGAGGTTCCTTCCTCTATCTAATACCTGTTGCTTCTATGAGGACTACACAACAAAGAGTGTGAACTTCAAGTTAAACGTGATTTAAAGCTTCTAGATGCTAGGTACATATTCAGATGTAGAAATACCTCGTAAATGTGCAAAGGAGAGGTCAGATGAGATTACTGCCTGGATTCCACATAGAATAGGCACACTGCCCTGTTGTCTTATAAATATCAGTGTTTATAGTAAAAAAAAAATAGTCTATTGAAGCTCATGCTCCATAAAAGTGCAAATGTTCTCCACAAAGAGAAATTGTGGGGAATTCATGACCCATGTCTAGGACAAAATATGGATCATTAAAACCAGCATGCCTCAACCTAAGTTTTCAACAATCACAACTTTGGAGTCACAAATACTGGTCTGTCATAATTTTGAGCAGGTGCACCTTGAGTACCTAGTTCCTTGGGAAAATTGTTCATAGAAAACTCCCTCTAGGGCTGGGGATGTGGCTCAAGCGGTAGCGCGCTCGCCTGGCATGCGTGCGGCCCGGGTTCGATCCTCAGCACCACATACCAACAAAGATGTTGTGTCCGCCGAGAACTAAAAAATAAATATTAAAAATTCTCTCTATCTTTCTCTCTCCTCTCTCACTCTCTCTTTAAAAAAAAAAAAAGAAAGAAAACTCCCTCTAACTTTACTAGATTTCTAGGCTAAAGAAGCAGTGATTTTCCTTTCTCAAGTCTCTCTCATTTTTGCCCAACATTAATTTAATTTTGAAGACAGTGGTATACCCTGAACATTGTATAACACATAATATTTCAACTCAGATCAAGAGTGAAGCAGAACTGGATAATGAATTTCATTTTATTTTCATCTGAGGCTGAAATAAAAGCGAGAAAATGTTGGATAAGCCATTAAAGACTTTTTGTCAAGCTTGTACTATAGTGGCACCCCCTCTTCCACCAAAGAATCTTAATTAAGCTTTTCCAGAGACCCTCACCATAATTGCTCTTATTTCCAGAATATCAGCCAAAATTTTTTGGGAAAAAAAACTCAGTGTGGGATAGGATTTCCTTATTTTTAAGTTGCTCTGTCTTGCAAAACCTAAGTTTGGCTGCAGACTTGATGATGTTACTTCTGCTTTTGTGGTAAAACTTGTAAAATCTCTTGATTAATATAAAAATGGAAAATCACTTGTCATATAAACCTGCAAACCCTTCCTCCCACTGGGTAGAAAGTTCAAAGAATTTTCAGACTCATAGTCCAGAGAAATTTTTTGAGCAATAGCCCCTCTGGACCCTGTAGCCAATAAACCTGCTTTCTGAAAATTCCTCAGGTGTCCAGCCTCTTCTGTCCTACATCAGTACATGCCTCTGTACACCCTAAAGACCCTAGGTGGGGAATAATTATGTACTGTAGTATATTTGTTGGTACTTTGGGTGAAAAGTAGGATGTCTCAGTTAACAGCCCAGCCCCACCGAGGCTGTGATGTCTTTTAAGAAACAACACAACTCTAGAGAATGACCATCATGGCCATGTTTCCCAGACAGCTGGCATCTTTTGATTCCTTTTCTCTGATGTGCCACCAGGAGGTGACTCAGCTTCTTGATCTCTCCTAAGAACCTGCTCTTATAGACCCAAAGGCTCTATCTCAAAATCATACTATTCAAGGGAAAAGATGTGATTTGTCAGCTCATCCTGATACAGCACAGAGTTTACTTCCAAGCAAAGATCTTGGACAAGGCCACCTAGGTAAGTACTGGTAGCTTTACTGGGTCAGGCTCACATTCCTGGTCAAATTAGTGGTGGCCAGTGTACTGGTTTCACATGATACATACCTCTAGTGATGACTGAGGGCAGCAGCCATGGAGATGACAGGCACAGGGAAGTTTCCTTGCTCCTGTCATTCCTTGTTCCCTCTGAGAAGTGAGAGGACTTCTCTATTCTTTGTCACATTTTTTTTTCTTTCCTCATTAGACCTCTGTCTCCCCTGACCTACCACATTCCTCACCCCACCCCAACACCATAACATCCAGCTATGAAAGTTGCTCTTCCATTTATGTTTACTTTTTAAAAAATACCTCTATTTATTTTTATGTGATGCTGAGGATCGAACCCAGTGAGGTAAGTGCTCTACTACTGAGCTACAGCCCCAGCCCTATATGTGCTCACTTTTGAACTCAGAAATCTAGAAACTGAGTATGTTTAATAAATGAGGTTTCCTCTATTTTGCCAAGGGCTGATGTTATGTTACTTACAAATTCTGTATTCAATGTAGGATTTATGAAAGCCCTGTAGTTCAAAATTAATTTGATAGATTTCTCAGAATATTTGGGGCTTTGCTAGGACCAGCCAAGTTCCTGGTTCTTTCCTGTGTGAATTAGATCAAAATGTTTTAAACTTAGATTTCATGGCCCCATGATTACCCTCAATGGGGCTTATTTAGAATGTCTCAGCAATGCTCCTATGTGAGATATGAGTGCATTCTGCCAATCCACAGATGTGTGCTGGCATTTTCTATTAAAGAGAACACTCTGGCTTGTGCTTACGAGATCTTAATGGGAATTATTAGACCATAGGGAAGGCTTGTAAGAGATAATGGTAATGTGGTAATTTTATCAGGTATTCCATTGAAAGGAATCTCTTAATTTTCCTTCTCTCATTGGAAGAACTGTTTATGAAAGAGTAGTCAGAGGGCTGTGTGAGAGCCAAGTAGGGGCTCAGGGGCAAAGACCTCCCACTTCAGCATGGATTTAGGAGTACAAGTAGGTACTAATCAGGGACATGATTCAGTTGGTAGCTCTTTATGATTGGCATCATAAAAGAGAGTAAGCTCTGAATCCTAGGCAGGGCACCAGAAAGGACTCCAGAAACAGGAATGAGGTGGACTCAAATCATCTGTGTTACCAACCCCTATCTCCTACTTCTGCCACAGCTTCTGAGGATCATAAGCCACCAGCTGGCTCATTGGCCTTTGTCTCTGATAAGCCTCCATGTGGTAAGGGTTTACAGCTAATTCATTCATTCATTTATACATTTATTTATGTATACCCTCATTCATTCATTCATTCATTCACTAATATACTTGCTCCTTCATTTAACAATGATTTGACAAATATCTGTGTAGAGCCTTTATGCTCCTAATGGAATTTTGGATTCTGAATAATGTATGAAAATAAAGGCGAGTCTTATCCCTGTTCTCCAAAACTTCATGATTTTGATTTGAGAGACAGGTGTAGCACATATTTTAGAATTTAGTACAGTATATGGCAGGTTAGAATGTTAGTGCTACAAATGTGATCCAGGTAGTATGAGCTACAGAGTTACTGTAAAGATGTGGGCAATAGGGACTACCTGGAGGAAGCAGGACTTGGGTGGGGTGGAATATTGAAAGGAAGGAGCCAGTGAGAGGTATGAGATAGGAGAAGAAACCTTAAAATGGAAACTCAGAATAACCAATTGTTTTTGTATGCCGATTTTGTGTCCTGCAAACTTTCTGAACTTAGTTAACTCTATTTTTTTTTTATTAGTTCTAATAGGTGTTTTGTTGGTTTCTTAGGATTTTTCCATACAAGATTATTTCATTTGTAAATAGAGACTGGAGTCAAGTTGCAAGGCAGAGGATGAGGGCATATGGACAATGAGAACTTAAAAATGGTACATGAATTTTCCTCACAATTCCAGTCTCTATATATGCATAGAATTGTGCTGTATAACCATTTAGAGGTGAAAATATAATCGACCTTGTTTTTGCGCCATAGGTAAATAAGGACACTGATGGCATAACTTTGGAAATGCCAGCTATCCTTGAAGCCAGTTGTTCCCACACTATGAAGATAGAAGAACACAAGACAAGGTACTGGAGCAATTAACCATCTGTGTAAACATGCCACATGTTCCTTACAGTACTATATTTGTTAACTGGATTATCTCCAAGATACCCAAATTAGGGACATATATACAGCATTTAATATTCTAAATACCTTTCCCATTCTATCAATAACATGTTCATAACAACAGTGGGGATTTATAGTTGAACCTTGAAGCACAGAAATATTAACAACTTATCTAAAGTCACTCATATATTAATTTAAATGTTGGAGTCAGATTTAAACCCAGATACCCAGAATTTTAGACTTGTACCCATTGACTATTGTGTGTCTATACTGCCTGTGTGCATAGCATATGCCTCCCAAAAAGAAATCATGAGTTTAACACCTGTTAGCAAGAATAATTAAAATAGGGAGCCACCAAGTGGTGTGCCAAATTAATAAATCTTTCTGCAAACCACATCATGAATTACATAAATGATTTGGAGTTTTGTGTAATGGTTAAGATTACATTTGGCTACAAAAAAAAGAAAAGTTTGTTTTTTTCTTTTTGTCTTGCTCAAGAAGACTTAGGAGGGCAGATCAAGGCTAGTTTTGTAGCTCAGTGATATTCTGCAAAGGACTAGAACTTATACATTGTGGTTTTTCCATCTTTAGCCTGTACCCTTCTTTCTTGGCTTTTCAAGATGATGCCTGCACCTCCAATCATGTTTGTGTTCCAGATGGGAAAAGAGGGGAGGAGCAAATAACAAAAGCCAGAGGTCTAAAGGGCATGCAGCTGAAGCTGTCTTTCTCTGAGCTTTCTTAGAAATTTCACCTGAAGACTTCTATTTATATCTCATTGACCATTTCTAAGTCAATCCCAGAAACTAAATATGGAAGAATGGGCTCCAAATGGGAGCTGGGTCAGTTAACTCTTGACATGTGCCACAGGATAATCTGCCCTAGAAGCCAAAATTACTAGTTAAGATTCTGCTCTAGGAAACACTTATGGTGGATTCAGAGGGTAAGACCAAGAATTTCAGCCCATTATCCAAGAAGTCAATTGAGATTCTCTGCGACCAGGTTGAGTTTTATAAATGGCAATAAACCCTACAAAAAAAAAAAAAAAGGCCTGTAGTTATCAGTATGCACAACCTTCCTAGGGAAGAGAGCATTTACTATTTATGTGGTCAACAGTCAATTCCCCTATTGTTGTAATAGCACCCTGTTTTTCCTTTAGAAAATGATTCCTGTCCTAATCTAAATCTATGTGGCCTGGTTAGAACTAAGGCCCATGTCTGCCCGGCAATATCCTCTATTATCCTCTATTACCTTCATTATAATGATTAGTCCAGGAATATAGGTGAGTGACTCTTGTTAGTCTGTTAACTCTCTCTCTCTCTCTCTCTCTCTCTCTCTCTCTATATATATATATATATATATATATATATATATATATATATATATATATATATATATATTTGATCTTTTTTATCAATTTTGGAACTTTTGGGAAGTGTGTATATATATATTTGATCTTTTTTATCAATTCTGGAACTTTTGGGAAGCATCTTTTCTTTCCCTGGGGTTGCAATCTAGAAGAATAAGGTAGGGACAATCACATAGAAGGTCTTACTTGAGAAATTCAGAACAGAGGAAGCAGAACCAAGAGGTGAAGGGAAATACTGAGACTTCATTACATTGTTTGAACCCCTGAACCCATCTACACCTGAAATCATAACCTGGTTTTTCATATATGTGTTATCAAATACTTTTTTTTAAGTTGAGAGTAGTTTAAGTTAACTGAAGTCACCTACAGTTGAAAGAATCCTCAGTAATACAGGGAGACTAAATCAGCCTTGTTCCTTCTTAATACCCTTCTCAGAAAACCACAGTGACTCTCCATATTTACACACACACACACACACACACACACACACACACACAGAGTCACACACAGAAAAACACCAATGTGGTTCTCTCTTTTTTTGTCAGAAGATAGTAGAGGAGTCCAAATAATCTACTTTCACAACTCTGTACCTGGAAATGAAAACCCAAATAGTGCAACATTATGTCACTAATAACATGGTATCTACACAAATGAAATACAACATTGCTATATGCACATGTACTTCCAATTAATCTTTTACTAAGAAAAATCATTTTGAAAATGCTCCCACTCATTTTACAAAAGCATTCCTTTGGACTAATTCAAGAAGATCTGTAAGAGAATGTGACCAACAGAAAAATCTTGAAAGCAATAGAATAGTAGTGACAAGTTTACTGAAATACTTGATATTCCTTGCTGGCTCCGACACAAACATTTGTTTTAAGAAAATAATTGTGAGAAATGCTTCTGTTTGAAACTTTTGATTTGGAAATCTATACTTAAACTATTAGATTACTGCCAAGTGAAATATTTGTCCACGCAAACATATGCTTCAACTGAAAATTTTTGCCAATGTAGACAGACAAGCAGGAAATGCTTAAAATATGGTCAAACATAGCAATATTTTAAAGAGTCAAATTGATAATCACTTAATTTTAAAAATGCTAAGTTTTCCAATTAATATTCCAGTGTCATTTGTCAATTACTGCATTGTAAAAATAAAGACTAAGAATGTATTATATGATTATGCATTATCTTTTTCTTAGTTCTTTTTAATAATCTGGCTGTCTTATGCAAAAAAATATATGATTTTTTTTCTTTGAGTCTCAGAATGTTAAGTCATTGTTCTGTCATTTTTTTTTTCTTTTGAAAGGAGAGTAACAATAGTCTGTAAGGATTTGGGGGAATTATGTTTGCTTATTCTAGAATTTTTTCTTATTTTTTTTACTTCAGAAGAATCTGGATTGATGATCATTTGAAATTCTCAAATGTACTAATTTTTTTTCATAGTTCTTTACAGTTTAAAAAGAGCAGGTCAGAGAATCATAGCTCGTACCACACAGAGTCACAAAGAGGCATTGCCACGCTTACCAAATCACAGTCCAGCGGGATTTCTGCTGTGCTGATGGTTTCATCCAAACCCCTCAGCTATTTTTTGATTGTCTTAATCATGAATTGATTCTCAAGCTTAGACCTGAGCATATTTTATAAAGTCCAGGAAAGCATCTTTTCCAAATTTATAGAATTTAATTTCAGAGTCCCCCAAGAGATGGAGTCCTAGCTCTTAGAGGGAATAGCCAGGCATCTAACTGTTACTCTCATGAATAAAGGAATAATAAAGGAAGAAAAATTCACCTGGAGTCCCAGATTATTTGTGTAGGTTCCTGTCCTTGGTTCTTTGCTCAGTCGGTTCCCCTGTGCTAGAACACCTTTGTCTTCCTCTCTACCCTCCCAAATACTGAAAATGCTTGTGGCCTATCTCATTTATGAAGCTTTGCTTGACCATCTCCTAAAGTGATGACTTCCTTTCATGAAGCTTCGTGCTGTTTATGGGCTCTGTAGCCTGGCGTTGGGGAGAAATGGCTGGGTCTCTGAAGTGCTTCCACAGTGTTAAATCATCGGAGGCAGGGGCCGCACAATTTACATTGGCATCCCACACAGCAACCTGCACAGTGTCTTTATTTAGGTCTAGAGACAAGTTTTCCAGTTCCAACAAGGAAACTGAGAATAAGTTCTTTTCTTTACTGAGAGGCTCTTACACAGAGAACATACACTCACCAGAAAAGGACCCCCAAAATAACCCTTATTGTCATCCTAGATCAGAGAAGAGTGAGGACATCATTCCAACCAGGAGAGTGTATGATGAGCAGGAAGACAGGCTCTCAGGGTTCCTGCAGATATATCTAAGAGCTCCTGTGAGAGTTAAGGGTCTTGTTTTCTCAGGCTTCTCTGGGAGGGAAAGCCTCAAGGGTCTTTTATTGATGAGGGTCATTGGAAGCCACCTTGGCTCCTAGAGACTATTGTCAGGCACTCAGGGTAACCCACCATGCACTAGGAACCACCAGTCTTCAGAATGTGAATGAACCATAGCACATGTTCCTAATTTAAAACAGATTCACTGTAACATGCTTGCCTCCTTCTGATTATAACTTAAGGCCTATAGGCTTCAGCTAATTTAGGCAACAATCTGGTGACCAAAAGAAGACTATCTTAGAACCAGGTATCATTTGCTAGAAGAGCTTCAAAGGAGATTGTCCCCAAGATTCCTATCAATAATCTCTTCTCATACCATAGGTGCTTATTAAATACTATGTATTGCTGTTTATCTGTAAATAACTTTGATTGGGTTTGTCCATTCTAGAAAATGGAAGATTAAATTCCTGGGGAAAGGGTGGGTAGAAAGATGATAGTGAAGGGAATACATGAATAATTGAAGGGGATAGTTCTACTTGTGTAATTATTTTTTTTTCATGTCTTGTCAAGACTTAAAAACAAAGAATTAGAAAAAAAAAAAGAGCAGCTGTTTTTTCACCCAATGGCTATTTATTAAACCTTTATGAGACTGAACTGATGCAGATATGGTTGATACTCTGGAGACCTTTGTGAATTATAATAGCGATTTCCCTGCAAATGGAAAGGATATATTTAGAGAGGCTTTCCTGGGAGAATGAGCTGTCCCCAGGGATTGGTAATGGACTGTGGAGCCTTTCACCTCAAGGTCAGTAGGTCAAATCCAAATCAGGCCTGGGGTGGCTGAGAAGCATTGTATAAGTGACAGCTGTTGGGTGACCAAGGTTCTGCCATATTTCAAGTGAAGTGAACAGGTGCTGTCTGCCGCAGTCCTGGCAGAGGATGAAAGATAGTGCTCAGAAATAGGCTGAGCTTGGTCTCTCCACTCCAGAGACCATCTTTGACCAGGCTAAGTGAGGAGCTTGCCCTTCCAGTACAGTGTGAAGGAGAACTGAGGGGACACAAACTGCCAGTGCCCCCGAAGAGGAGGGTGTGTCAGTTGAACTGAATTGGGAGGCTCCTGCTGCATCATCTGGGGGAAGAGCTACTTCCATGTGCTGAGCTGGAAAGTGTCTTCCACACCAAGTATCTCATTCCTCAAGGCCTTTCTTTCCCGGCAGTGGCTGGCACTGTTTCTGTCACTGTATAAGAAGTGAAGATGCAAAGAGATCAATGGGAAACCTGCAGTGATTAAAATAAATGGTGTGGATTTTCCCATTTTTAGTTTTTTCAATATATTTTACACATCTCACATCTTAGATACACAGCATCCTGGAAGTGGGGTTTAAATTGTAGAGTAGAGAGGGAAGTCAAAATTTGGTAGCCACTTTATATAAAGCTAAGGATAGAAAGCCATCATTACTCCTATCCCTTTGTTTGACCTTTGAAGAAACCGAATCCCAAACAGTTTGAGGTGGGTCATGGTGTCAGAATCTAAGTCATTAGCAATAGAGGTGAGTCCAACTGATATGAATGGTGAATGGATATATTGAAAGGATATCAGATTACTCACAGCATCAGAAGGGAAGCAGATGTGGCCAATAACTGGAGAGGCAGAATTTCTACAGAGCCAGGGCCTTGACAGTCCTTCAGTAGAGGCCGCTTTTACTGCTTTAGCCCTGTGCCATGGGTTAGGAAGGGATGCCTCTCTCTGGGTACAAAACTGGCTTCCTCTTGCTTTAAGTATCTATTCAAATTTCTTCAAGGAGAACTCTTCTCTGACTAATATATGCACAACAGTATCTCCCTCCGACCTTGTACACTGTCTTTTCCTCCTTTCCTTTTTAAATTGCCTTCCATTGAATTTATTACTATTTAACAATTATTCATTTATTGTTTACTTTCAGTCTCCAACCCTCTAGAGTGTGAACCTGAGGAGCTGAATGTTTTGTATTGTCCCCTTTGTCCCACTTCTTAGGGATAAAGTGCTCATAGGTTGCCTATGCCTTTAGCAGAGGAAGTTCCTTCCAGGTCAGGGCAAGTCTCCCTTTGGAAACTTCATAGGGGTAGGGGTGAGGTATTCTCTTTCTAGAGCTCTCTCTCCTTTGCTTGTATTCCTAGGTTTTCAGTTAGATGACTTTTTCCAGCTCTTAAATCTTGGTGGAAAGGAGCTTTCTGCACAAACGAATGAACATCTGTAGAAGCAGGAGAAAGAAGCACTGGAGGTCAGCATCCCTGTGTTTTTTGCCACATTTTCAGCTAAGTTTTGGATGGAAGGCTAAAGGGACCTGTCCACTATCATGGCTAAGCAAAGATTTCCTCCTAGCTGAACCAGAATCTTCATTTTCCCTTTTCTTCTTACCCACCTCCTTTCACCTGCAACCCAGTCCTGCCCCCCCAATCCCTGCCATCCATTTCCCAGGAAAATAAATCTCTAGGAGGAGGCAGGGAGAGTGGATCTCAGGAAACCCTTCTGAATAAATGTCTATATTAATGAATTATTAACTCAGCCACCCGTGACCTTAAACCTAGAAACAGGAGCACCCAGGGCAGAGAAGAGGGCTGCTGAATCCTTTATTGGAGTCCTGTCAAAGACAGCAACCATTTGTTCCCCTCCCCCATCAGGAAAAATAATTTATATAAAAGGCAAACTTTTTAATTGTATGTCAAACGAAATCAGATAAAGGGTCTCCCAGACAGGTCTTCTTGTTTTTCTGCCCCTTCCTGCCACTCTTTCCCTGCTCTGTCTTTTGGCTCCATTCTTCCCCTCCCAGCTAAGTGTACAATAGGCTTTCTAAGGATAATTTTCGGGGGGAAAATGCTCGAGAAAATGATGAATTTGGGTAGTTAATTTATCGATCCCGATTCCTCTTCCCACTTGTTTTATTTTAGAGGTCATTAATCAATGAAGAAAAACACCATCGTGTCCCCCGTTTGCATTTAATATACTCACGCTCCTTATTTATTCCTCTGGAACAAATTCCCAGCAAATATTCACCCATCGATTTGGGAGCATGGATTTTTATCAAGGTTTGATCGCTTCCTAAGTGGTCGAAGTGATTTGTTTCCGCCGTCTTGTAAGTAATGAAGAGGAGGGGAGCGAATTTGAGGGGTGCATGTTTCGCGTTCAGCGGACTCAGTTTCTACCCAACCGTCGCCAGACGTGCAGGGGTGACCAGGTGGGCCCAAGGGTCAGCTGCGGGAGGAGTAAACCACCTCGGCAAAGAGCGTAGCGCTGCGGAGCTTTCAGTGGCTTCGCTCAAGGCACTGCTCACAGGGGTGATCCCAGTGCCGGGACTGCGCTGATCTCTGCCTCAGCCAGCCCCCTGCCAGGGATGTCCAGACTCCCGAAACACTCCCCCGCGACCCCAGACCTTTTTGTTTGTTCCCAAGCCCTCCGAACCCGAATTCTGCCTGCTTCCTTCATTAAAGGTCCCTATGACACTGGAACCTCGGCTTAGGTCGTCTTGCTGGTCTGGTGTGCCTGGGGCCGCTGGCGCTGGGGAGAGCCGGCTGAGCATAGTGATAGGAATTTGACAGGTCAGATACTCCATGTGTAGGCATAGTGACAGGGAACCTTCGCTAACTTCTCTGCCTGTCCCCAGGCCCCAAGCAAGTCAAACACTTCCTATGATACACTCCCTCTGTCATCATTTCGGATGGAGTGACTAGAGATTTGAGGAGGGTGACCGACCGGAATGCACTTGGCATCCTCACTGACCCGGATTTGAATCTGCCTCCATCACTCATTAGTGGCGTGACTTCAGGCAACCTACCTGGCCTTTCTGAACCTCCTTGGTCCCCATCTGTAATAGGAGGTAATGACAATTCCTGCCTCGCATGGCTGCTAGGCGGACTAAATGCACGTTAAACGCCTATCGCGCTGGCACGTTCAAAGTTCTCAGTAACCGGTCAGCTAATCTTAGTATGATGAGAAAATACACCACACCTCACCACACCACCAACAACAACATCCTAGAATGTGGTTATAAGGCCTCCGAAGCAGTTGTAGTAACTAGCATCTCAAAATCCTAAGACTTTTTAGCCAGAGAGGACGAGGGGAAGGATTCTTTGGGACTTGAAGTCCTGCAGTCAAGAGCTTGGAAATAGCCAGTTTGGGAAATAAACAAGAAGGTGGACAGGGGCTGCTGCCTCTGGGTTGGGACTTCCATCTTCAGAGCTTCCTGCCTTTCCCATGGAACAGAGAAACGTCCTGGTTTTTCAACAATGAACTGGGAGAATGTGAGAACAAGAGTTTTCTCCTTCCGTGGCCCAGAAGCCACTCTTCAAGCCGATTAATTTAAAGTGGGCCTGGAACTTCATCATCTTCTCCCGAAGGAGTTGTCCAAAGTCTATGAAGACTGCCTGATTAGCCTGGGGGTCCACATCATGGTGGCTTTTCCCTTGTGGTGTTTGCCTTAGACTTGGGTGCTATCAATCTATCCAGGGATGACAGATGACCATGTCATAAGGATGCCAGTCAAAACATTTTCGGTCCAACTCTGTTCCAATCAGCATCGAGGTATCCTGCGTGAGACCCGGACAAAGTCTGAACAGCTCATTTCCCAGGCTCGAACAAAATGAGTGGTGGGAAGAGAAAAAGAAACAAGCAGAAATTAGGAAAGAATAGCTATTAATTGTTCAGAGTGACGAGTGCTAAATAAATTTGGTTGTTTGAGTAAAGATAAATGCCATATTTTCTCTTTGAGGTGTGGACTGAACTCTGGCTAAGGGAAAGGGCCTAGGTGGGTCAATTTCATACAGCCCATGGGTGCCCTCTATGCTGGGGGAGTCTAATTCTTGAATGCTAGACCCTCCATCGAAGGGTGATTGGAGTTCAAAGCTCTGGGAGAGGGCACGTGGGAGTGGAGCTGTGCTCCTACCCTGCAACTCCAAGCCAGGTTTTGGGGAGAGAAACCTATCCTTGACCTGGGCAGCTCCCCCAGGAAGCTGAAGGCAAACAGCTTCGCCCTTGTCCAGGAACTGTTGTGCCACCAGACGTAGCTCTGGATACTTGGCTCTAGCTACCAGCAAGAAGAGGGGGACAGCCCTCCAGGAAGACAATCCGAGAGTGAGTTGGCTGAGCGCTAGGGTGTGCAGACTCCATTGCAGACGCCTCCCAGCCCTACGGTTAGGCTGGAGTCCCGCCAGGATAATCTGCTCTTTAGAGACCCTTGATCCTATGCCTTCCACATCGCCAAGTTGGCTCCTCAGCTGCAGTCTGAGGGTTTCCCTCCAGCGCAACCTACCCCCAACTTTTCTCCTTGGAGGATTTATGTTAGAGGCTGCTTGGCGGGCAAGTTGACTCTGGCACCTAGCAGCACTCCAGGAAAAACCCAGCCGGGATAAAGTGCAAACTCGATCCGGGTCTGGGTCTACTCGCCCGGAGGCGCGCGCTTGTTCCGGAGCGGACACCGAGCGTCTGCAGAGGTGCATTCTGGTTTCTGCATTCCCATTGCTTTCAGGATCAAGGCACTGCTCCGGCACCTAGAAAACACATATGGACAGAAAAAGACAACAGGCGAGCTGGAGACGTCACACCAAAAAAAGTGGGGGGTGGGAGGGCAGAGGAGGTATTTGTGCGAGAGAGGCGCACGGGCTGTAAGTGGGTCCAGCCGAGTTAGAACTTCCTTCTTCCCTCTCCCCTCCCCTTCGTTCTGGCCTGCCTCCCGCCTCCTCCCCCACCCCACTTTTCTTCTCTCTCTCTCTCTCTCTCTCTCTCTCTCTCTCTCTCTCTCTCTCTCACACACACACACACACACACACACACACACACACACACACACACACAAACACACGCACACACTTGTATTTTGTGCTGTCGTAAAACCCACGTGTCCAGGCAGGAGGTTTACAGAGTGGAGCCCAGGAGCCGGGACGCGACAGCGGCCAAGCTCAGCAGCCCACGGCGGCTACGTCCGGCTCTGGTACGCTTGCCCTCCGGCGCCCTCAGCGGGCCTACAAGTTCTTCGTTCAAATCCCTGGAGGGTTCCTGGCGGCGGGATCTCTAAGGCTCTCCACCCACACTGCCTGCGGGCATGTAGCGCACCCGGGACGCACACCCTCCGGCTCGCTAGCCGAGACCCCGCAAGCGCGCACACACCCACCGCGGCTCCGAGTGGCTCCGAGTTTCCAGGTAAAGTGAGGCTCCCCTGGGGCTAGGAGTCTGGGGCCCCAAGGGTAGGGAGGTTGGAGGTCTCAGGTTGGGGGCGGGGGGCGAGACTGTCCCGCCTCCCGGCGCCTGAGGCCAACGCGGCTCGGGCTCTGCGCCACTTCGGCTCGGGTCGGCTCCAGGGCGCTGGCTGAGGG
This sequence comes from Ictidomys tridecemlineatus, assembly GCF_052094955.1. Classification (NCBI taxonomy): domain Eukaryota; kingdom Metazoa; phylum Chordata; class Mammalia; order Rodentia; family Sciuridae; genus Ictidomys; species Ictidomys tridecemlineatus. Next base: position 137,548,915 of record NC_135477.1, on the reverse strand, counting down.
CGGGGGCTGCGTCTTGCAGCCGAGTTTCGCGGGGAAAGCGCCTTCTCACCGGGTCCCAGCCTTGCACGTTGCTAGCTGAGATCGCAGGCTGGAGGCAGTGTAGGGTGCGTGCAGCTACACGCGTGGCATAGCTTGGGAGTAAACTTTGAGCCCCGAGTTAGGAAAGAGGGATCCGCCAAACCGACTGCTGCTGGCGGAGCCAGGGTCTCTGGCGCTTGTTCCAGGGTCGCGGCGGCCCTCCTCCCCGACCCTCTTGCCCAGGACCGGGATCTGGCTCACGTGCGCCCTCCTCTCTGCCCTCTGCCCCCAGCTCCAGGCGTCGGACATGCTGAAGCCGGGAGACCCCGGCGGCTCGGCCTTCCTCAAAGTGGACCCAGCCTACCTGCAGCACTGGCAGCAACTCTTCCCTCATGGAGGCGGCGGCGGCCCGCTCAAAGGCAGCGGGGCCGCTGGTCCTCTGGGCGCGCCTCAACCCCTGCAGCCACCGCCGCCGCCGCCGCCGCCGCCACCACCCCCGCAGGAGCGCTCCGAGCCTCCGCCGGACAGCCTGCGTCCGCGGCCGGCTTCGCTTTCCTCGGCTTCGTCCACCCCGGCTTCCTCCTCCACCTCAGCCTCTTCTGCCTCCTCCTGCGCTGCTGCCGCGGCAGCCGCCGCCGCCGCCGCGCTGGCGGGTCTCTCGGCTCTGCCAGTGGCGCAGCTGCCGGTGTTCGCGCCTCTAGCCGCCGCCACCGTGGCCACGGAGCCGCTGCCCCCAAAAGACTTGTACCTCGGCGCTATCTCGGGCTCAGGGCTCTCCAAGTGCGGCGGCGGCAGCGGGGATAGCCGGGGCGTCCCGCGCTTCCGCTGCAGCGCCGAGGAGCTGGACTATTACCTGTATGGCCAGCAGCGCATGGAGATCATCCCACTCAACCAGCACACCAGCGACCCCAACAACCGTACGTAGTCGCAGCCTTCGCGCTTTCTCTTGTGGCGCCAGTTGGAGAGGCGGGTCCGAATAGGGTGAAACCGGGTATGGGGTGCTGGTCCAAGATACGGTCGGGCGCCTCCCAGATCACTGTAGCAAAAGTTTTCTGGCGTTGTAGAAGGAAGAAAATCAAATGGGATGATCGGGTGGCACCTTGGTGTTATTTCTTTCCCCTTACTTCATCCCTTGCTTCACAGCCGCAAGTTATTAGGACCAGAGTTGCCCCCAACCAGGCCATACAGACCCCCGCCCTCCTGTCGGACTGTGCTCTAGGTCGGGCTGGTACTGGCATCGCGCTACAGGGAGTGCCCGGGATTGGTCCAGCCTAGCCTTAACCTGGACGAGGGAGGGACTCTCAGCTTTTCTGAGGAACGTGGAAGTCGGCGTTTTTATCTTTACACCTCATCTCTGGAGTTAACAGCATAAGCTCATTTTCGGGCCTCGGGTTGTCGGGAATCCTTCAGGAGCTGTTGGCTGGCGTGGCCTCACTCCAGTAGAGGTTCTGGATGACAATGGGTCTCTCCTAACAGATAGGCATTATTCATAGGTCTACTGTTTATTTAGAAAAGGAGGAAAAGAATAATGCCCGATAATTTCCGACTTCAGGAAAGGGTCGTTCCCTGAGAATCCCGCATTCTCTGAGCACCCTTGATCCTGAAACGTTGGTTCATTTACTTATTTATTAAAGTTAAGAGTGACAGTAATTTAACAAAAGAAGGTTACTGTCTTTACAGAAAATTGTAAATGCCTATCTAAACGCCAACACTCTTCTTGCTCTGTTTCTATATTCACACTTTCAAATGCTTATTGCAAGTACAGTTCCATTTTGAGGTTTTGAAGCAAAACTCTTAATGAAAATCATGAATATGTAATTGCTTTATATCCATTTCTTATTAGTAATTTCAGAAGTTATGGTGTATGTATGCCTAAAGCTTTGGGATTAGTGTTATACTTCCAGAGACCTTTGGAGATAACATTAAAGGAGACTAAGAAAATCACACTGAAAGCAAGACAGCTTTTGAAGGACCAGCATGCATTTCAGCTATTTTCTTCATCTGGCTTCTGTATGAGGAAAGTTGATCCTAAGTATTTATATTTATTCTATTTTGAAGGAGTTTCTTCTTGAAGAATATCTATAACTTCACAGACTTCTTAATTTGTTATAAAGGCAAAATAACTTGAGTTACAGCAATTTAAAGGAATCACAAAGTAGTTGGTTGGATGGGAAAACATTGGATGTTAGCATAGTGATTGAGGTGTATTAATCTTTTCATAATGGTTGGAGGTAATTGCTGTGATAACCAGAGATAATAATTACTACCACCCCCCCACCACCATTAACAACAATAAAAGCAGTTGTATTTACTTTTTTCCTTTCTACAATCTGAGGGTAAAGTACTGGTTTAAAATAGGAGTTTTAATGCTAATTTTGTATGCAGTTAAGAAAACTCATGTTTCAAAATTTCAGTTAACATTTTATAAAATTACATTCTTGTAATGGATTTAAAAAATATTTATTTCTTAATGAATTTCTTACTTGCGTTGTTTTCAAAGCAGTTCTTTTAAAATGTGGGGAAAATAATAAATGCTTCAGAAAAGGCATTTCTTACTGCTCTGTGGATTATAGCTATTGTAGGTTGGGCATGTCTCATGAAGCTTGCAGAGTTTTCTGAATTTAACAGTGCTGGAAAAGACAACAGCAACACACCCCAAAGCCCTGACTGTGTGTCAGACTCCCTAAATTGTTTACAATGCAGTCTTGAGATTTATTATATTTTCTCTAGAGGAAATGTAGACTAGTCAGAGAAAGAATTAGGATAGATTACTAATTAATATATGGATATTGAACCAATTTATTGCCTAGGTATCTTTTTTTCTGATTGGAGGAAATGAGTTATGATTTTTATTTAAATTATTCCTGTTGTGTTCATCTTTTGGCATCTCCTTTTGAGTCAGTTGAACTGTTTCAATATTCAGAGTGCAAGGGCAAGGGGTGGGGGAAGAAGTTAGAATGTACTCTTAAAGTTATACCCAAAGTTGGTCACTAATTAAAGGGACATTGAGAAAGAAAATAAAAAGCTAAGGTAACTCTGGGTAATGCTGGAAGACCAGGCCTCCGGTTCTAGGAACTTCTCAAGAGAAACAAGCTTAGGCACTCATGAAAATATGGGATGTGTTTTACAAAGATGAAAAGTGATTGAACTTAACCCAAGTAGGGGCTTAAAACAAATTACAAATGCAAAAACTGAGACACTTTCCCCTCTTGGTTTAGGTCACTTGAAAGACTGAAAATAAAAGCTTCTCATTCCCCTGTTGTGTGTGGGTGGGGTGTGGTGAGAGGCAGGGTGGAGGCAGAAGAGAAGCACCTATTAATTTATCATGTGTAGATTTTCTAGTGTTCCTTTTAGTTTCTTGCCATTTCCCTCTAACAGAAATCTGTGAAGTGACCACTCAACCTTGCTTCATTTTGTCACTTTGTATTTTAAAGAGTATCCAGTACATTTTCTCTTTTTCTTACTAGGCAAAGAAAGGGGCTTCCTTATTTCTCCCTTCCCTTTACAAGAGTAACTTTTGCCTGGCATCAGCAATATATAATATTCTCTGTAAAAAAAGAACCCAGTAACACTTGTTTCACCCTGAAACTTTAGTGTCCATCTATGGCAAATGCCATAGTGAAGGAGCTTGTAGATCTTTCACACAAAAAGATTTTAAAACGGCTCAAACTGCAAGTTAGCCCAAGTGATCTCCTCCGGTATATTTCTGTTATCTAACTCCGTGCATCAGTTTACTGTGATTGAACACGCTTTCCACTGAAGCTCTGAATGCTCAGCAGCTACTGCTGCTTCTCCTAAAAGTCAAGTGCTGCGTCCAGTACGCAGGGGAAGGGGTGGGGTCGAGGCTCTGGGGCTTTTCTTCCACGTCTTGTATTACTGCCCCCATTAGCTTCTGAGTTGCTTGAAGCTGTTTCCGTCAGGCTTCCAGCACAGCGGTTGCTTCTTGGGCTCTGGGAATTGGTATGTTGTGTGTGACCTTGTCGCTACTCTTGGAAGGGAGCGAGACGCCGTCACTGGGCTTGCCTGGTGTTTGTACGGAGGACCTTAGGTCGTCTTTCCGCACAGCCCAATTAGTTTTTTAATACGCTTTGGTAAGAATTTCCTTCCTAGTATCAGACAGGGAGGCGGGAAATAAGACACCGTTTGGACGTCTAGACGTAGAGTTGAGCCACCCTTAATCTTTCCTAGTTGGGGGTCTCTATCCACTCCGATTTGCTGGAACCCTCCTGCGCAAGGAGTAGAATGAATCAACAGAGCCGGTGTGTGCACCAGTGTAGGAACAGGATTGGAGGCCCCACTGTTGGCAGCGTCACACTTGCCAAAAGTTTGGGGAGAAGGGCTGGGAAGAGAAGGAAATCTGGGGCTAGGACTGGCTTGTCTGGTTGCTAGAGCCCCTGCTATAGGATCTGGGAAAGAAATAAGGAAGGGAGAGTGTTTTCTGACCTTGCACTAATCCGGGTTAGAAAACGCAGAGTCTTCTTTGGGGAGCTTCGAACCCAGTGGTCAGTGGTCCACCAGTAGGCTCTGCGTGCCACCTAGGCACATCCTCTGTGCTCCTCCTGCCGCGTCTCCACAAACAGTGACCAGCTAGCGATTTAGATTTCAGACTTGGTCCCTGGTGGGAGGGAGGCTCAGAGTCGGTGTGTGGGCTTTTATGTTGTTCTATTTTTCTTTTTCTCTTTTCTCTCTTTTTGTGTGCTGGCCCAGCCCCATCCCGTAACACACATGATTTAGCTATTTTACATCATTCGTTATCTAGCGCCCTGAAACTGAACATAGAGTCATATATTAGATTGAGGTTAGAAGAGGTGGCGACTGTTTATTTAAGGTGATAAAATGGTCCATCAGCAGTAATCTCCATCGATATGTGCCACCAGGAGATGAAGGATGAGGGGACAAGCCACAATTAATTGCCCTATAGTTTTGTAGGAGAGAGTGAGCCAGCCCAGACCCGCTTCGATCTCCTCTCCCGACTCCTATTCATCATCTCCGCATTGTATATGGCGGCCTCACAGGGGCAGGGGCCGGCGAGGTTTATCTCCGCGCAATATTCTCTCACCCTCACACACAGGCGCTCCCATTTAATTTATTAATACAGTCATCGGAAGACAAATAAAATCCACATTTTTCCCTTCCCCCTTTCTTCCCTCCCCTTTTTGTTTCTCCCACTTGGTCCCAGGGCCAAGGCGGCAGCCAGGCGGGGCAGAGAAAGCCCAGCGCATCTGCAATTCGCGGGGGCGGGGAGCTTTAAACTCCAGTAGAGAGGGAGTCCCGGAGAGGATGCTAGGAGAGCCGCCCAGCTGGGACACAACCACAATCGACTCCTCTTTCGGTGGCCTCTCCTTTCCTAACCCTCCTCGGCCTCAGGATCTGCTTCTAGAACTGCTCCAGAGACTTTCAGAGACCCTTGCTCGCTGGAAAAGTGAGCCCAGTGTGTGTCAGGGTGCAGCGGGGCCTTCGGAATGTGGGTGGCAGCAGCCACGCCTGGTGACCCACCTCGCGCAGAAGCGGGACAAGGCCTTCACAACGCAGATTTCGGTGCGAGGCCTGGGCTCCCCATCGTGCCCATCATTTGCACTGTCCCCATTCCATCCAGCCTGTAGTGCGGGAAGGCAGGAAGAACAGTGTGGTCTGACGCGTGGGGAGCGTGAACCCTGGTCCTAAGGTTCCCAGCTGCCGAGATCAGTCTGCCTTTGGCTGCTAGTTCAGTTAGTCATCCCCACCACTACCTAGGGTGCATGCGTCTCTGCCAGCAGGCGGCACTCCCGGGGTCGCGTCGTCGGGCACAGATCGATGGGCGTTGGCCTCTAGGGCTCAGCTTGACCGGCCAAGGGCTGCAACCTCAGCGGTCAGGGAGGATTTACAGCCCAAGCCTGTACCGCCGCCCAGGCGAGAAAGCAAGCTTTTCATCTCTACTCTTCGGTTCAGCTAACAGAGCGCAGTAAAGTCGGGCAGAAGCATTGGAGAGGCTTTGAGGAAAGGCTTGGCGTGGCGGGCACTCGCTGGCTCTGACTATGCCCAATACGTACCTTTGGGCCTTTCCATACACCAAAAGCCCTGGAGCGTTTTATATTTCACTTTTCCTAGAATGAGAAATGAAATTTCAGAAAAGAAAACCATGGCTTGCTTTGCCCCCTTTACCTTAATATAGATTCATTTAAAATGATAATGATAAAAAGTAAATACACTTGTAAAAAAAATTCACACAATAAGAATATGAAAGGAAGAGTGAAAGTCTGCTCTCCACTTCACTTGGACAGGCCTTCTGAAGTCAGTAGGTGAACAAGTCTGCAACCTAATGATGGCCTCTTGCCTGAATCAGGGACCCATAGACAGCTCAAGATAGAAAGGGGACTATGATAATTTATACTCCCTAATGCTAAAATCAGGTTTCAAAGACTCTCTCTTGGAGAATATGAAAATCTCATACATATTGAAATTTTTATGAATAATAATTATGAACTTGTATAAACACTCCATCTCTGATTTTGAAAGTGGGAATATTTATGTATCTCCTCCTTATGAATGCAACTGGACTTGTCTTATGTATTGCTTGGACTGAAATGCTGTGTGTAATGTAAATGTGTATGTGTGCATATATATAATGGTGACATATATATTGTGTTGTATATATATTTATAAGTAGTTTGGGGATCTAACCTTCTCTGTCAAATCTTTTCATGTAGGTGTTTATGGCTGGCTGGCTAAAAACCACCTTACTAAAATATTTGTCAACTTGTGACATATTTGTCAACCCTGAGAAGTAAGTTACCGAGTTTAACTTTGTCAAACTACTCTGGGATTCTAAGAAATAAGAAGTAAAATGTTTTTAGATAGAGAGATCTTTTGTATTAAAAACATTAGCATATAACATAAAGTTGGCAATCCAACTTTTCAGGCAGAATATTTTGATAAAACTCAAAGTAGTTTACAAATTAAACTCATGTTGAGTGGGTTATTTAAAGTGGATTGGACCTCTCCACTTTATAGTGGACTTAATGTACAAGTGGTCTTTTAGGTATTGGGGGAGCCTAGATTTTTTTCAGTACTCTGCAAAATACTACTATTAAGTTTTTTTTTCCATGAGACTTGAAGAGAGGGCTTTAGAGGACTTCTTGGAGAAAGAACTTAACTTTAGTTTTATTGACATTCATTACAAATATTATTAGAAGTGTGCTTCTTGTCTGTGGTGGATAGTGGCTGGAGTTTATTGCTCCTTATTTTATTACTGATTTAATTGATGTGATTTTGTCTGTGGAGATATTGGAAGTTGATAGAATCTCTGGTAAAGGCCATTAGGGGTATGAATAGCAAATGTTTTTGCTTCTCACCCTTTGCTTCATTGAGTCAACTAGGAAGAAAAAATCTGTTAAGCAACTCTCTGAGGGTGATTTATATTTATTTTCATGGGCACATTGCCTTTGCTTATTGTCTCTTGTTTTTTAACTATTTTTGCTAGGTGCTGAAAGGCCATCTCCAAAGTTAGACACTAACATTCATAATTATGGACATTAGCTATTTACTTTCCTATCCATTATCTTATTTCAGTTTCTCCATATCTAAGAGTGTGGGAAATTGAGATATCTCTGTAACTTAATTATGCCAAAGCAGTTTTGTGGCCTCTCCCCAATAGTTAGTAAAGTGAACTATTTCAGTTCTATTGGTTGATTCACAATTGGTCAACTTGCAATTCTGGTGATGCATTATTTGACTCATCTGCAAAATAAGAATACTATATTGGCAGTATGGCTTAAGATATATGCATGGAACATAGTAGGCACTCAGTAAAGGTATTGTCTTTCTTTTTTTCATTCCCACATTGTTAAGTTTTTATTTTGACTATCAAAAGCTTGAGAGGGTGTGCGAAATATGTGTGTTTTGGAGGAGCTGACTTATGGATAAGTGTTTGCCTACTTCTGTCTAGGCCCTTGGTTCAAAAGTGTAGCTTTAACAGTTTTAACATTAGCTTGTCACTTACAAAGGGAAACCTTTGTGTTAAGGGAGGCTCAGACACTTCACCACCTGCAAAAACAGGTGGTTGCTTCTCACCTGAGAGGCGTGGTGATCCCTCCAAGAAGTCCAATTCAGAATGTTCCCTCATTCCTTGGGCTATCTGGGGAAGGAGTAGAGGGGAACCACCAGCTGGTTGCATCCCTTTCACTGAGAAAGGATGCTCACACAGTCAATCCTGGCCTGCTGTGAAGTAAATGGTTAGTGGTGGGTTTGCTCATCATAATGGATTGTGATTCCCTGTTCCTGAAAAGTTCCTCACCAATACACATTATTCAAGTTCTTTGAGTGTTTCTGCACAGTGACACACACCAGAGTGATCCATCAGGCCTACCTGTGACAAAGGCCCAGTGCAGGTGCCTCAGGCCCTGAGAGCCGCTGTCCCAGTACCGGCACATCTGATGGTGACTGCATCTCACCATCTTCACCAGTCCAGACTGCGTTGCTTGAGGCTCCCCAGGGAGGGTGGGCCTGGGAGACCAGGTCGCGCCGGCGGGCGCCGAGGCTGCCTCCTCTGGGCAGGCCTGCCGCGCCGGGGCGCAGACACCGCGGCTCCGTCAGGCCCATTAATAACCCGGAGGGCACTGCGATCCGACAGCACGGTCGCTTTTCCTGCTTACCCCCCCTGGCTGCCTGGCCCCTTTGAGGGACACTGGGTGCTCATGACTAGCCCACTGTAGGGTGGAGGTCCTCTTGCGCTCAGGTTGCTCTGGAGAAAGTTGGAGCGGGACAGCTTCAGCAATAGTTTCAGTTTACTGCAAAAGATAATCGCATTTGCCTTAGATCAGCCGAAGAGGTCAGGAGTTGGGCCTTCTCCATTGAACCATTACCCTGATCATTAAATTTGCTCTTAGTTTCGGCTTCTGAGAAGAGTTTTTTGTGCAATTACAGACACACCTAACTTCCCAGAACCATCTCCCAGTCTTCACTCGCCCTTTCCTGGCTGAAATCCCTGAAGTGGGGGATAGCAGGGAAGTCAGAGGCTAGTGTCCAATTTCCCCGCAGCCTCCAGGGGCTGGGACCTGAGCTTCAACTTTGCCCCAGGCGGGCTCTGCCTGTGCAGGTTTTTGAGAAGTCGCGATGTCTGTTGCCCACCTGCCTTGGTGATTTTAAAACGTCTCTTCTCAAATTGTAAAAAGAGAAAAACCAAATCTCATCAGAAGACCAATGTAGAATCTCTGACATATCAGATTGGACAAAAGACGGACTTTGGGTGGCGGGTATGATGGTAAACACTTCCTGAAACGCCTGATAGAAGTCTTTGGACCTGGCTTCTTTGGTGATAGAGAGAAGGGAAGAGGCAGAGAAAGAGGAAGAAAGAGAGGTGGAAACCCGGAGGAGAGGCCTTGGGCATTTGGTTCTGTGCAGAGCGCGAAGATGTTATCAGCATCCTGCTCCAAAGGTGTTTTGGAGCCCAGGGTCCCAGCCAGGCAGATTTGGGTGCTAAGGCGCGGGCCCTTCTCTCCTACTCCTGGTGGCCTCGGCGCCCCCGTGGCGTCACCCGCCCCCTACCCCGCCCCACAGGTGGCCGATCCTGGCGGGCTTAGATGCTACCATCAAATGATAAGCTGCCTCAGATACCAGGTTAACCCTCTTCCTTCCTTTCCTCTCGCGTGTCTCCTGCAGGTTGCGATATGTGCGCGGACAACCGCAATGGCGAGTGCCCCATGCACGGCCCGCTGCACTCGCTGCGCCGGCTTGTGGGCACCAGCAGCGCCGCGGCCGCCGCACCTCCACCGGAGCTGCCTGAGTGGCTTCGGGACCTGCCAAGGGAGGTGTGCTTGTGCACCAGTACTGTGCCGGGCCTGGCGTATGGCATCTGTGCGGCACAAAGGATACAACAGGGTACCTGGATTGGGCCATTCCAGGGCGTGCTCCTGCCCCCGGAGAAGGTGCAGGCGGGCGCCGTGAGGAACACGCAGCATCTCTGGGAGGTAAGTGGAGTGGCGTCCCACTTCTGAGCACCTCACCACCGATCCTTAACCTGGGCCAGCACAGAGCCTGGTCCTTAGCAGGTGGCAACCTCAGAAGAGCCTTCCTTAAGCTCCAAGAGGATGTTGGAGAACAGATTTCCCTGATCTGTAGAAAATGCCTGAAGCACCTTGGGTGAGGAGGTTAGCCCAGTAGCATCTGGCAAAATGTCAGATTAGCCCTCAGGGCCTACTGGTTTCTAAAGACAGAGCCACCTTAACCTGCTTCTGTTCCAGCTGGGATGTATTTGACCACTGATCTGTCTGCATCTTGAGAAAAAGAAAACAGGCTAAGGAGATGGAGCAGAGACATTGGGCTTTGGGTTGACTTTTATGTCCCATTTAAGCTCTTCCATTGTTTCTGGGCCTAGGGCAGGAAGAAACAAAAGCACAGAGAGGAGATGAGATGAGGTGGGGTGGGGGGAGTCAGGTTTATTTTCTCTTTGTATTTGCTGAATGAGAGAGATCCAAACATGTTTCACAACGTCCAAAGTGCCCAAGCACTTTGTAAATTATATTGTAAATTTAAAGATTACAATTTTTTTCTTCTTTCTGAGAAAGTGAAGTCATGCAATTTTCAACAAAATGGAAAATCAAAATATGGGGAAACTCTGAGCATTTTTTTTTGTAACCCAATATCTGATGCTATTATTTAAAAATAACTTATCTGAAAAATGTTTAACTAAGATTTCTTCCAGGGTTTACTGGTTGATTATTGAGGTCCACTCTTGTAGAGGTAGACAATTATCATTAGGAAATCCCCAACTGATTTTAGCCACTTTCACTCATGTAAAGTTATTTATGAAATAAAAGATGCTATGAATCATAACCTTAACTAATATGTAAATCCAACTGTAGCCAGGTGAAATAATGAAGTAGAAACAGTCAGAAAAGAAAGCTTCTTAATTACCAAGTGGCAAATTGACATGGGCCCCAGAGTTCCAATAACGGGATATTTCTGCAACACTTAGCTCAGTGGCTTGTCAACATGATCACTTTTACTGTGAGATGCCTCACAGTCACTAAATAAAACTCATGGGACTCAATAATCCACTCAAACGTTTGTTGAGCCCCCATTCAGGCGGGTAATGTATCAGGTCCCAGAGATACAGTATCTTGGAGATAGTGTTATGAAAAACAAACTTGGTGTCCAGAAACCCCACATGACTATTGGGATTGGGGTGTTGAGGCCTGTATTTACAGAGCTCCCTTTGATGGAGGAGGAGCTGAATGTGTGAGACCAATGTGAGGACATGCTACCTTCCTCACAGTAGTCCCCCAGAGTCTTGCACCCAGCTCCCTCAGGTCCCACTTTACTCCTAAACTGTGTTTGGTAAACAGTTATACCCTTTCCATCTTTCAGAAAAGGATTCCTGAGCAAGGGGTAAAAAAAAATGGGCATATGGGGCTTTTCTTAAAAATAAAAAGAGCAGATGGGGCTTTTCTTAAAAGTAAAAAAAGAAACATTTAATTTCTAAAGCAGGGCAGGAGAAAATGGTTTGGTGCGTAGGTCCATATAGGTAGTTTAGAAGTTAGAGCTTGGACACAGGAAAACTGACAACTGGAACATAATCAAAGCATCTGGTTTTGAATCATTTCCTAGTTTTTGTTGTTTGTTTGTTTGTTTGTTTCTGACTACTTGGTTGTAACTGCTAGTGTGGTTTAAAGTTTAAAACCATTTTCAAGCACTTTTCAGATTCCAGTGGTGTTATTAGGAACAGTAATATCATGTAATTAGGGGTCTGCCAGTTCTTTTCTGGATCATAAAGTAGTTGTTCTGTGCTACAGATTTGTTCTATCTGAAAATGTTAAACTGATAACTAGTATATTGCCCTCTGATGCCCATTTTTTAGAGTACAGAAGAAAAAATAATAAATGTGAATAAAAAATACCATAGTAAAAAAATTTTTTTTGAGAAGGCTTTAAATGATTAGAATATTGGCAAAGGGCTACTACACATATAGAATAGGATAGTTTATATTAACACAGTGGGACCTTTCTTTGATACCTTTACTTGTACTTAATGAAATTAAACTTCTATTATAGTAAAGAGACTGGGACATGTAGTCTGCTTTCTTCTTTTTCTTGGGGCTTCTATAGATATAAAATGAGTCTTACCTATTGTTTGGGGTGAGTCAGGAGGACATGTAGAGTTAGTTCTGTGATATAAGAAGGACTTACTTGGTGTAAGCCTAAATGATATAAAACTCCATACTCCTAAATTCAAGACATATTAATATATTTGTTTTAGTCGTTTGTACAATAGTTATAATAATACACATTTGGGGGATTGAAGGAATACTAAGATTTCAGCTATGTACAGTGTCTCCTGGGACTTCATAAAAAAACACAACTAACCAGGGCCAGGTCATGTAGTGCCAACGTCTATTTGTAAAATACAACTCTTCTAAAAATAAATTTCAGATTTTTATTAGCATAATTACCTTTTAAGGTATGAAGTACAAATTTATTTTTAATTTTAAGCATCATAATTTATGAAATGTGACTATTTAGGTACATTTATGACAGAAGATTCTCGTTTTTTAAATTTTATTTTTTCCTTTTAAACCTAAATTCTGATGTGAAAAAATTAATTTCTCAGGGCTTCACACATGCTAGGCAAGCACTCTACTGCTGAGCTGTATCCCCAACCTTTTCTTATTCCTTACTTTGAGAGATAAGTTCTTGCTAAGTTGCTGAGGCTGACCTTGACTTGTGACCCTCCTGTTTCAGCCTCCCAAGTAGCTAGGATTACAAGCTTGTGTTATCATGTCCAATTATTGTGAAAAAATTTTAACCATTTTATTATTTATAGTAGAAAGAACCGTTAAACTGTAGAAAATATTTGGCAATAATGTTTAATGACTCATATAATAATTCCATTTAAAAATATATTCTTCCAAATATCTTCCAGATTATCAGATTGACATAAAGCAGATTTTAAAAACATTAAAATCAGTCGAATAGTGACTATTTCATTTTAAAAGTCAACTGTAATCATTTCCATGCCTCACATTTTTCCAAGTCTTTTGCTAATGAAGAAATGCCTTTGTATTTAGAGTTCAATACACAGGTTCTGATAGAGCTTACCAGGGTTACTTATCTTTATTTCAGTACAATAAATGGATTGCTAATCTTTCCCTGTCATTGTTTCCAAGTAGATGATGGATTTTTGTTTCAGTTTACAGTTCATTGTTTTTAGTATGGTTGTACTTTATTATACACGTGAAGGCTTATTACAGAAACAATCAGACTCACCTTAGTTACTCCCTTTGTTTAATCATTAAAAGCTCTATTCCCTTTTTAGAAAAATGACTTTTTAATATTTAACATATCTCAGACATGAAGAGTTTGATTGGTTTGTAAGCATGCTATCTTTTTTAGTTAATATTTTCTTTGTGTATAATCTTACTTCTTCAAAATACAATTTTAAGAAAATTAAATATCATTGTATTACTTCAATATGTTTTGAATCTTTTAGTTGTTTATGGGAAATTTCTAGAGTTTTTCTTTCTCTTCTCCTCCTCTTTCCTTTCCTCCTTTCTTTCTTTTTAAAGCAATAAAAATCCAAGGTAATTTTTTGTAATTTAAGAAGATTAACAAACTAAAAGCTGTATTAGTTATTTTTGGGCCAATTTACTTTAAAATCAAAATGTTAATGTGCTCTTAAAAATAATAAATTCAGACACTTTAGAACAAAAACATTAGAGAAGGCATTAAACAACTACCTTGGTTATATACATTTATTCCAACAAGACTTTAATGCATGATACATTTCTACTTATGTGGAAGTGTTGGGGAAAAATCTTTAAGAATGTTTTTCTAAGAAAATAGAACCTTTCTCAGCAATTAGGGCTTATTGATGAGAGTGAGATAATTTTATTCTAATGTGTTTTCTAATAAAGAAGTGAAGAGGCACATTTTAGTCCAACATTTATGAAAACATTATCTCAATTATTAATGTGCCCTTTTCCCCTTGAGATAAATTAATCTAGTTGCACATGGTTTTGCCTTTCTGCTTAACATCAGAATTTAATATGACTAGACCTTAGGAATGTACACAGTATATACTTAAAATTCTACTGGAATAAAATATGAAAGTTTAAAATAAAGTTGCAATTTAAGATAGGCTACAATTACTCAGACCTTTCAACTCAAAAGTCTGATTTAACAGGGGACTTAAGCAACAATGACAAAAAGAATTGTACTTGTTTCCAACCTAAAAAAAAATTATTCTGCTAATTGAGATAATGTAGTGACTTGTTAGGATTACAGTCAATGTAGTAGAAAGGGATTGAATTTTACGGGACCTGTCTTCTATTTGAGTAAATTTGAGTGCGTCATTTTCATTTGTACCATGTGGAAACCTTCACTATTTTTCTTCAGAAAATCAAGGAGGATAACATAATGTGGGCCTTTTTGTGGTTTGATTTTGTGCCATAATATTTTAGATTTAATAAGAGTTTTGCTTTTAAGCAAAAGGTCTATTTTTCATCATTACTATTTAGCTTAGGCCAATATATATTAAGAAAAACCAATATTAAAAATATATTACACATTGCTAAATGTTTATATTTCAAAACCATCATAGGTAATTGGCACTAGAAAGAAATGAATTGATTTCATGTTTTAACTGTGTTATGTGTGTTTTTATAAATGACCCAATTCCATATATACAGTACTGTACCCACATGTATATATTTAGGTATTGAAAAAATAATTTCAAATTAATCATTTTAAATTAAATTAAATCATTTAAAAATTGTTCCAGTGATAGTATTGTAATGATATACTCCACATTTTGCTTTATAGACTTTGCCTCACTTTGGCCCAATTCACTGAAACACCAAGGGATAGAATTATGTGGCTGTCACAGTTATATTGAAGTAAAAATTATGTTTCTTAGCAATTTGTCATTTAATATACTGTCAGCTTGGTTTTGAATATGTCAATTTTGTGAAGTTCAAATAATTTCTCCTTAAAAACAAACCATAATAATGTTTTAAATTATGCAAAGTAACAGCTGGTATATCTCTCTGGCTTTGCCTCATTTGATTTGAAGATGTCTTTTATAGTGTTGCCCATTTGATAGAGTGTGAGCATTTTGTAGTTTTACATAAACTGTAAAACCATCTGCTGCCTCTTGGAATGGTTTCCAGCATTGTGTTAAAAATCATAACTTAATACTTAAAGTTGGCTTTGAAAAGGTCCATTTAAAGTCCTGGTCCTTTTGGTTTATGGATCATTCTGTGTAGTGCCACCTTTGGTTTTCTAAGTTCCCAAATGAGTCTGCTTTAGAAGAAAAAACTGTAGCAGCCATTTGGAAATTGCCACATTAGTGAGGTTTCCTCCAAACCTGCGTGTGACACCATGGTGCTTTAGTTGCAATAGTTTATAACAACTGGTATGTGCTCTATACATAGGACTATTTTCTCATTGTTTACCATTTGCTTTTTTAAAATTGGTAGCATTTTGTCTCTGAAGAATTTCACAGTGTGAAGAAATTCACAAGAATTTCTTGGTTCTTAACTTAAGTATTTTCTTCCATTATGAAATTTTTAATTTTTTCAATATTGCCTTAAAGTAGGAGGTAGAAAGTAAAATCAGAATCTTGGAGGTTACAAAATAAATGAAAGCTGCCCTAACCTGATCACTGTGTGGCATAAGCATTTCTTATGGAAATGCGGTTGTGAGGGCTGGTCCATAGAAAACTGCAGGGAACCTTCTTATTTCACTGTGTAAACGAAGGGCATTTTCTAAAATCAATCAAACAAACAAAAAAACCCTCACAAAACTATTTTTAACATTAATGTTAATTAACTTATTTTTGCAGCACTGGGAATCAAACCCAGGGTCTTGGGAAAGGCAAGTGCCAGACCACTAAGCTATACCTCCAGCCCAAGGCAGTTTTAATTATTTGAGAAAATCTGTTATGTTACCCCAGAATCACTTATAGTTGTAGTATGATTTTAAGGATTAAACATTGTTTTGATTGAATATGAAAAACAGAATATTATTAACTGAGGAGTGTTGCCCACAAATCAGAGTTCTTTCTTTTTAGAGGTTGGATGTGATACACTGGCAATGTGGGGAAAATGTTTTGCTGTTTTAAAGGCAGTTGTGTATAGAAGGACTATGAACCTGCATTCATTCATATTCTCTCTCTCTCTTTCTCCCTCCCTCTTTTATAATCATATATACGCCACAATTTCATGAGTTCAAATGTTCCTTGTGTATTTACACAAGAAATACAGACTCTGCTATAAGTACTTAGCATAAAAGCAAGAGAAGCCAGAGCAGAATATACTTTTCCTTGTAAGCATTTGCCACCTCGCTGAGATAAGTTACAGAATTCCATTATCCAAATTGTTACACATGTGTGACAGAGGTTGACCTTTAGTCATGTCAATTCTTTTTGTGTAGGCCCCAGGCTCCAGCCTAATGGCTCAAACCCTGATTTACTCACTGTAATAAGGGCAGGAGGTCGAGCAATTGTCAGGCTGCCTGTTCGTACTCTTCTTGGAGCCTGGTTGAAGGCTGTTAACACAAAGCTTTTCAAAGTGAATTTACAACCAGCACCACTGACAGAGGCCAATCAGTGCACCATAAATGTCAGGTTAGTGAGATTGAGCAGTAAGTAAAGTACTGACAGCACACTATTGGCTGGAATCAATTGGCTAAGGTTTAAGTGAGGAGAGCAATCTGCGTGTGGTGGGCTTAGGGCAAGAGCTAAGTGTGCAGCCCAGGTTTCCAGGTGGACTCTATAGATTTACCTAGTAGTGGGAGCACAAGGATTGGGACATCAAATGTTTGCTTCAGCACATCAGCATCATCCATGTTGATGTGATTCATGATCTGGGCATTCAGAGTGGCCGAGCGTGCTGACTCTGAGGCTTGGTGGTAAAAAAAAAAAAAAAAAAAAAAAAAATGACACAGCATTAGACAAAAAGGAGAGGGGAAAACTATTATGATATGAGGCTGTCAGAACTAGGGGAGGCAACCGGTGCATTACAGTTCATTGCAAGGTAACTTGTTCAAATTGCAGAGCTGCAACAGGAATTTCCTCAGAGATTCCGGCCAAATATGCCCACTCTCTTGCTCCTTCTGAAACTCAGCAGTGTGAAACTCTCATAGAAATCACTAATGAATGATTATGGGTTGAGGGCCTGAATATCCATGAGATGTGTTTTCTCCACCAGACGGAATGTTTTTATCATTTTGTGTAATGACAGCCACGACAACAATTCATTTAGCTCTGAAGGCATCAGCATTAAAATGGAGGAATCCATTAAAATGCTGTATGCAAGGATTTATAAATTAGGCAATTTCCTTGATTATTGCAATCATTTACAAAATTGATTGGTCCAGTGTGGTATAGACAGATTTCAGCAATGATCATTGACAACAAGCACATTCTCTGGTATCTATAGTTACTGGTCACTAAACCAGGTCAGTATTTTCCCCCACCCTACTATTCTTGGACTCAAGGTCAGGCTGACTTCCAAAGAAGCTTACAATTATGAAGTTTTACTTGTCTTCAGAAGAGACCAATATAGGCGTGTGAGAGTAACAGCAGGTTATGTTAAAGGTTATAGCATTGTTCTGGGATTTATTCCTAATTTTGGAGGGGGTATTGATAATACTGATACGCTTCAGATTAGTAGCACAGATTTTGATACGAAGCCAATTTAAAAGGAAATAATTTTTGCAAATTGCAGCTGTAAAGTATTTGTTTGACTGAAGATATAAGAGTCAATAATGTGTTTTATTTGTTGGTCCTTAGAGTTCTAATTATCCAATAGATATATCGTAGAGTCACTGGATTTTAGGTCAATTAATTCTGAAAGGCATAATAAAGACATTGTTACTAGTGTGAGATGCTCAAAATGCTGCAGATTTTCCTATACAAGAACACACACAACAAGTTCACTGGGTGCTTAATCACTAACCACAAACCACAAAGTTGCCTTTATTCCTGAAATATAAGCGATGGGCATGCCAAATGTGTCTGCGGGCTCTGGCCAATGAAAGCGAGCCCGGCAGTTTATGCTTAGTGTGGATGGAATAACTGACCTGAGGACATTTGCTTTTAATCTTCATTTTCCCCTTTTGAAACTAATAAAAACTGGGGCTTGTAAAATAGTAACACTTTTGCAAATGGTTGGCAGTGTCAGGAAGACCAAAAAATGTCCTGATCTTTGTCCTGATTGTGAATAATTGGATGTCAAGGTGGTTCTTTGTTTAAAAAAGGGAAATGTTACATTTCACAAAAACTAGAAGAGGTCAGTGGTACCTTGCGTACTCAGCTATCATTGTCGATAAGCAGTTCATTTTTGTTTTTAGTTAATTGGAAAATTCACTGCTTTTAAAATTCAGTAAAAATGCAGTATTTCCACTTCAGTACCTTGGTACACTCTTCTTGTTTTTATTCAAATAATTTTTCCCCACAGCATTTCTGGCTGTTCAGACTTAAAAGCTGTGTGGCTCTCTTAGGTGAACTGTGAATGAGACACTCAGTATTCTGAGTGTTTTCACAATGTTCCTGTATATCTGTTTAATAAACCAAAATCTACAGCATGAGGTTGTGAAATAATGATATGGATTAAGCCTATTTTATCAAAATGAACAGTGTTTTTCACTCTTTGTGATCATTTTAAGTTAAAGCTGCCTCTGATAATGAAGTGTCTTCTATAGAAACATTCAGTGTAATCTAATTCAGTAGAAACTTCTTAAGTGCTTTTTAATTAGAATCAAATTAAATGTAATCAAGTCATGTTTTCAGTGTCTTGTAAAGCACCAAGAGCTGAATGCTGTTAGCACACCTGGGAATATTAATGTTTATCACAAAAGTAACAGTACTAAATTCTCAGATACCCATGTATACTACAAAATAAGATAGTTACCTCCTAAATACTGTAAATTTTAGTGTAGAATACAGTGCCTTTGAAACCTTTTGTGTTTATCTCAAAATAATATTAAAATTCATTTGTGATAATAAAATATATACAAATATTTCCTAGGGAGAGAGTTCTGAAAAATATTATGCTACCAAGAAAATACTTCATTATAATTTATTGCAATATAAATTTTGACACAGATAATACACAAATTGGGAAATCCTGGAAATGGACTTTTGTATTAAAAATAATTAATGCATGCCATAAGAAAAACTATGTAAAAGTATAAACCCATGTTGATGGTTTTCAGAATGGCTTTTTGAATTATGACTAGGTAATATAATCCACATTTATTTCATTGAATCACTGTTTTGGTAAAAGATATCTGTATTATCTCCTTGATACTGCAAAATACATTTTTAAAGCAGCAACCAGGAGTACTGCTTTCACGCAAATGTTTAAATTGGTTTACCTGTGAAAACATTTTAATTTTGTGTCTAGTCTCATCTTCTCCCCTCTACCTTTCCTGGTGGTAAATTTAATTAACAGTTTATAGACTCTACTGATATTATAGAAACACATCTGATATTTTCATGTGCTTAATAGCACATGTCTTTTATAAAGCCTGAAACTTTCTCAGGGACTATAAGACTATAATGGTCCTTCATGAATGAAGGGGAAAAATCTCTGTTTTCCTTTCTATATATGAAGACATTAACAATGACAACAACAAAATGATCAAGTCTTTGTGAGTTTGTTTTTCACCAGGAAGACATTAATTTATCTATTTTTCTGTGAGACTGTAGGGAAACTACTTAATTTCTTTTTATCCCTATTTCTCCATATATAAAACAGAGTAAAATTGAGTAGTTATGCAAATCAAAGAGAAAATATTTATGACTTTTATGTAACTTTTCAGAATTTTTCTCCCTTTTTTCAGTTATATTTTAATAGTAAGTTTTGTCTCCGGTGGACTCTGTACATAGAAATTAAGAACTTTGTATCATTTGTTGGTCAAAGAAAAGCTTGTATACAGTAGGCTTAATTATGTGCTGTAAAATCAGGTTTAAATTGTACTTTAATGCAAATTTATTTAGCACTGCTCTCAAATGAAGAAGGGATTATGTACTATAGAGAAACAATACAACATGAGTGTTTTTAAAAATCACTGCATGGCTTTGCTTTTCATTTTATATATATATATATATATATATATATATATACATAATTAACACAAAATTATATATATTTATAGCATATCATGTGATGTTTTGATGCATGTATACATTGTGTAATGTTCAAATCAAGGCAAGCATATATTTCTATTCAAACACTTTTCATTTCTTTAAAGTGAAAACATTTAATATTCTTTCTGCTAGATCTTTTAAAATAGACAGTGCATTACCATTGCCTGTTGTTACCCAGCTGTGCAATAAAACACCAGAACTTATTTCTCCTTTTCACCTGTAACTTAGGACCTGTCAACTGAATTCCTCATCCCTCCTTCCAAAGGAAAGTGATGTCATTTTTAAAACTATATTTTTAATGGGAAGCAATAAGAATAATTACAAATGTTAAAACCATAAAGAAAATGTTCTGAATACACAGGATTTCAGACAGTAAAGTGCTAATTCAAAATCCCCACAAAAAAGAACTGACTTGCAATGTGAAAATCACAAGGAAACCCTGAAAGGTGGAGCCCTCTAGACAGTGGACCTCAAATCAGGAGCAATGCGTTAGGTTGGTTTGACACTGGATATTGAATTCTGAATAGAAAAACATCTCAATGTTCAGCATGTTGTAACTTATCAATAAATACTAAATGACAACAAATCAACTTAGTGGCACACTTGCCACTGGCTGTAAAAAATGTGTGTGCAGCTGTGTACCAGTGAATACAGATGTAACAGTTCATCAAACAAATTCTAAACATATGTTAGTGTTTCTTGTGAAAAACTAGAATTCCAAGTGAAATCTGCAGCCAGAAATAATAGATGAAAAATTAACACATCAAAATAGAAATTTAGACTACATTTAGTATTTTTTTCAAACTAAATATGTATTTAGTATGTATTTCATATTAATCACTTCTATTATAATACCTGCAGTTTTACTTTGATGGCAAGCAAAGAAGGAATCAAAATATGTCAACCAATCCAACTTAGACCCTGACCTATAAGTCAGGATGTCTGCAGTAGTAACTTGTGTTCCATGGTTTGGTTATCAGCTTTGAATCTAGGAAAGCTGGCCAAACTTTGACAAATCTATTAATTGAGCCATCAGGAAAAATAATCTATACTATGTGTAGGATTTCAAGTGAAAAAACGCTAGAGACTGGTTGTACAACTAAACTATAGACTTGAAAATAGTTACAATGGAAAATTTTATGTTAGATGTGATTAAGATTTTTTTTTAAAATCTGTATTCTTAGTGACTCTTCTACCTCAGTAGTTCTCAAATCCTATATTTTGCAAGAATCTATAGGACCAGGGAATCTAAATACCATATAATTTGGGGACCTGCCCCAAATGCTTCTGACACTGTTGTACAGGAGTGGGGCCCAGGAATCTACTTTTTAAAGTGGTTCTAGAACTGCCTTCAAAATCAAAAGGCCAAAATTGACCTTTTGTATTCCTTGTGGTTGTGAATTCTCCTTCCTGCTTCATTCCTGTCTTTGCCACTCTTTTTTGGGGGGTGGAGGGTGGATATTGGGGATTGAATCTAGCCCTTTTTATTTTTTATTTTGAGATAGGGCCTATCTAAGTTGCTTGGGCTCTCGGTTAGTTGCTGAGGCTGACCTTGAACTTGTGATCCTCCTGCCTCAGCCTCCGGAGTTGCTGGGATTATAGGCATGTACCACCATGCCTGGCTGTGACTTTGCCACTCTGGATCTCACCTGGCATTTCTTCTCTTTCATTTCTTTACCTTGTCTAGTCCTGTTTCTGTTTCTACTTATAACCTTGCTTTCATTTTTGCTATACCTTGGCTATTTCCTTTGCATATTTCCAATCTTCTTCCTTACCCCTTTATTTCCAACCCCAAATGTAAGTAGGTAGATGATAGGTAGATACAGAAAGGTTGGTGTGAATATTAAAGAACTAACACAACAGAATGATCTCTCTTGACTTCCATCTTTTCTGTATTTTGGAACTCCACTTTGGTTAGAAAGCAGCCAAAATGACAAAAAGCTTTACACTGTGTGAACTGCAGTGTAATCAAGGTGTGCTTCAGGAGGAGGTGGCCCATTAGAAAGCATTTAGTTTTCACAGGGCCTGAGTTCCAGCTCTAACTGGGTCTGAGTTATATGACAATTGCAGGACACCTCAAGTTCCTCAGCTTTTACTAGTGCTGCATCAAGCCACACTGTCCCTTCTGCCTCACCTGCCAGCCCCTTCTGTGCAGTCCTGTATCATATAGAGAGTCCATATGCTCCTTGCATGATATTTTGTGATTTGCAGCTTATAAATTTTCTATATGCCAACTTTCTCTACTAATTTGCTGATCTTTTTCTGTCTTCCTCGTTGGCTTCCCACTGCTCCCTGTGGTTGGAGGACGTCTGAGCCTGCAGCCTGTTCTGATCTTCTCACACCCAGAGAGCTTAGCTGCTCTTGTTTCAGTGGCTCTTTCTAGGAATGGATCTCAGACTCTGTTTCCAGCACCCATCCCTCCTACGTGCTCCATCCTCAGATGTCTGTGAGACGTCACTGTCTGAGTGTCACATCAAACGGAGTTCACTTACCTCCCTTACCTTGCATCGCTCCATATACTTATCTCTTAATCTTTAACTTACAGTCTTTTTGACCTATGAGGCCAATAGTTCAGTTAATATAATGGTTTTTTAAATACTTATATACCTATCAGCTAAAAGCATGCAGAAGGCACTTAATGAATACTTTTTATCCCATAGCAATAATGAGGGTGAGCATACTTCAGCTGAAACTGTGGCAGGTGCTCTGCTAAGAGCTTTTCAGGGGCTATCTTAATTTATCCTAAGAATAACCCAATAAGGTAAAGAAAACGATACTCATTTTTCCAGATGAAGAAACTTTTTGGAAGAAGGCAGAGAAGTGAAGTAACTTGCTCAAGGTTGTATCTAGTAAAGGTAGACGGAGGTTTCGTGGCCTGAAGAGTTCTTGCTCTTAACCAGTCTTCTCTTGTGTGCCCCCTTCCACTGTTTGACCTGAACTCCCATTAAATAATGGGGCCCCAGTCTCTGCCACAGGCTTCTCCATACCACTGACACTAGCTTCAGGACCTGGATGTGAGCTTTCCCTTCTTGATGGACACTGCATTAGTTTCTGAGACACAGCTCATCCAAAACTTTGCAGAGACTCCATAGCTCTGGTCCTGGATATGGTTAGTGCATCCACATGCTGCGTTCCAGGACCATGGGCTCCATAGTTATGATCCTAGAAAGTGCTAAACTTCCCAATATTCACATAAACATATTTATGCAGAACATACCATGCCGTGCATGAGATGTTGTACAGGTCACCAAGATAGCAGAGGCCAGTTTGCCTTCAAGGACTATAAAGTAGTAGGACCATGACTCGAGTTGGAAGCAGTGTGCAAATGAGTGCATTTGGGGGTGAGAGAAAATTAGGGAAACAGGAAAATTTTGAGCTGGAGAACACAGATGGGTAGTAGAGAGAGTCAGGAATTGAGAGGGAAAAGCTTCTGAGAGGGCTTCTGCACATTCGTGGGGATCCACAAGCCCAGCTCTACTTCCCCTGTTAGCTCTCTCACTTCAACTCATTGAACTGCTTCCTGTTTTACCAATTTCTTGCTGATGTCCACTGCTGTGTTGTGCCTGTGCCGTTTCTTTACAAGGAGATTCTCCCTTCTTATTCTGGTCCTGTTGGATCATTCTCATTTTTAGAGTTGCATCTTCCAGGAATCCCAGGTCTCCATCACTGTGTCTTCTCTTTCCTTCAGTCATCCCCTTGACAACATTGAGTTGTGCTTTTATCACCTGCTGTTGCTCATAGCCTCTCATTGGTAAGCTCATGTTTGGGACATACTTAACACTAAAAATTTGTTGTTTATGATTCAGCTGTGGCTATGTGATCTGCATTTATATTTGCTAAGTCTGATTGTCCATATTTAAGGTGAAAATTGAGTAGAGATCTAACAGAAAAAGGAGTGACTCTTGTTATTATCTGGGGAAGTCAGTGTGCTGAAAGTCTGGTAAGTTCAGAGGAGCATGGTGGGAGATAAGGTTGGGGAAGCCAGGGTCAGATAAATTAGATTGTGCAAAGACTTTGCATTTTACACTGAGTAAAGTAAATTTTTAGTGAACAGTATCGCACACTGACATGTTTCAAAAGGACCACTAGATGCTGTATGGAGAGCGGTAGGGGAAGGATGGAATGCTATTAGGAGGATCTCAGAAGACAGTGTGGGTGGAGAAGTAAATTAGGACTTGCAAGTGTATAGCTGTTATTTAAATTCTTAGGATTGCTTGAGGTTTGCTGGGGAGGGAGAGTAGGAAGAACTTTGACTAGAGGCTGGCTGAGATGTCTCTAGTTCCATAGACCTCTGTGAGTCAGATCTGCAGGTCAAATGTGGGCTAATGACCCTGTAGTTGGGTGTCCTTGTGGATGCTTCATCTCATTCCCTTTCTCTGCCACTGATGGGCAGAGCCCTTACTTTTGCCTCTGTGGTTAACAGCACAGTTAGGCATTACTTTAGTGATTTCACAATGATACCTCCACTCCTAAAGGTGCTGGAGCTTGTGGACCTGCAGGACATTATATATTCCCATTGAGGCTTTATTGAACCCCTTCCCAAGGAGAGGGAGGTTTAATCTGACTTACCTAAAGTTTGTACCAAAAGTCTCATGTAGTCGCTCTGTTTATTGTGAGATGTGCCAGCCACACATGGATGCACACCCTCTCACATACCATTCTCTTGAATTTTTCCCAGCATATCTTGTCATCTTTTCATTTTAATTATTTCTTTAAAAAGTCCGAGTTACTTGTAAAAGGGAATGTGGAATATGCAGAAAAATACTTTAAAAAGGAAAGGAAAAAGAACCACCATTATTTTCCTATAATTTTTTTTAAAGAGAGAGACAGAGAGAGAATTTTTTAATATTTATTTTTCAGTTTTTGGTGGACACACATCTTTATTTTTTATTTTATGTGGTTCTGAGGATCGAACCCAGTGTCCCGCGCATGCCAGGTGAGCACGTTACAGCTTGAACCACATCTCAAGCCCTGTAATTTTTTTTTGAAGTTAGCATCTTTAAGATATAGATAAAAAATGCTGTTTGCTTCTTACACAGTAAGATTTTCCTCATATTGAACATTCTTTATGAGCATAATTTTTATTGTCTATATGTTCTTTTTTAAAAAGTACTTTTTAGTTGTTGATGGACCTTTTTTATTTTTGGTTTATTTTTTTAATACATGACAGAGGAATGCATTACAGTTCTTATTACACATATAGAGTACAATTTTTCATATCTTTGTATATAGAGTAGGTTCAATTCAATTCATGCCTTTATACATGTACTTTTTTTGCATTACAATTCTTATTACACACATATACCACAATTTTTTGTACCTGTTTATATATAAAGTATGTTGACACCCAATTCGAGTCTTCATACATGAACTTTGGATAATGATGTCCATCACATTCCACTGCCCTTGCTAATCTCTGCCCCCTCCCTTTTTCTCTCACCCCTCTTCCTTATGTGGTGCTGAGAATTGAACCCAGTGCCTCACACATGCCAGGCAAGTGCTCTTCCACTGAGCTACAACCCCAGCCTCTAAAGGCTCTTAATATGGCTCTATATTCTTAATAATTGGATTCAATTGTTGAACATTTCTGCTGGTCTTTCACCCTCTCCTGTGTTCCTCTTTACCTTCTGTCTTTACCTTCTTCTTTCTGACCTCTCTTCTCACTTTGAAAATATTACTAATCGTTTGATATTCTGAGTGTGTTGGAACATGCTTGCCAAAATACCTACAGGAGAAAGCATAGAGAGAAACTTCCTTTCTGTTAACAATATCAGGAACAAACACCAACATTTGTCCATCACTTCTTTTTTTTTAATTGCTTTTATTTTATTTATTTATTGTGTGGTGCTGAGGATCAAACCCAGCACCTTGTATCCAGCACCTTGCACGTGCTAGGCAAGCACTCTACCACTGAGCCACAACCCCAGCCCCTGTCCACCACTTTTTAATTAACAAGAGATTTCACAACCAGCTCGGCTCACTATTCCAATGCTGTGCCCTCTCATGTGCAGGGAGTGCTTTGTCCTACCTGGTGCCTGTGAGATGGGGAAGCTGTGGATGGCAGAGCCTGCCTGCTCAGCTCCTCCAAAGACATGGCAGAGCTGGCTCTTTTGACCTGCATGTTCCAGGGGAGCTTTCCATCTGTCCAAACGTTATCCTGGAACGCAATGCCTCCACACAGTGATGAAATCCCTAACAAATGTAGTGACAACACTGAACATAAGGCCTTAATTTTTTTCAAATTGCTTGCATTTACAGTTAATTCAATTTGAATTATAAGTCACCTCCATGTGAATGACTCATGCACTTGTTATTATGAGCTTTGTTTTCTGAAATGTGCAAAACAGAGAGGAGTTGGTTTGCAAACTGTGCATAGCCAAGGTAATACTGAACTGATTTCAAGGTAAGAAAGTTACTTCATATCATTGTACGTCTTATGTTCCAGATCTGGAGTTATCAAAGAAAACTGAAGTACATAAAACACGTTTGAATCACTGTCTCCAGTGGTTATTGGAGGAGATAAGTATGCAAATCAAACTCAATTATGTATCACAAGAAAAAAATATTTTTTCCTGTTACAGAACATTTGTTTTAGGCCAGCTGAAAGCCTTTTCCAAGTGCAAATCTTTTGGGACCTAGAAGGGCAGAGAGACTAGGCTTTGTAGGTTTCGATGGAAGCGACGGAAACAGTTTCAATAGCAAATAACTTAAATACTGTATAAAAGACTGGAGAGAAACAGTAAGGAAATGTCCAGACAACAACCATATAAATAGATAATTGCTGAAATATTTGGATAATTTTGAGAATAAATGTGGGCTAGATTTTTGGACAGTGAAATCAGCTTTCCATAATAATTCTGTCTCCTAGCCAGTAATTTCCTTGTTCTCCCTAATTTACTTCACTTCTCTGTTGCTGGCAAATTCCTGTGTTCCGTACCACGAATAAACTGGTGCTCCAGCTACCAAGTTCTGTTGTGAGACTCTTGACTTGCCTTCTGTTTTTATGCACACAACTGGTTCTTGCCACCATGCCAGGGATCTCTGGAGTCCTGACAGAACTTTGGGCTTTCTGATGACTTTTTCCAGAGGGTCTCCTGGGCTGCCCAGCAACCTAACAGTTCATTTAAATTTGGACCCAAGTTCAGAGTAAATCTAGAGTTGTGCAATTTTAACAGTTTTAGGACTCTTAGAAGGAGGTTGTGTTTGGGGAAAAGGCAACAAACAACCCATACCTAGGCTATCTCCGCTAGAGAGTAAAGTCACAACCATGGTTGGCCTGCCCTGGAAGGCAGTGGGTCATTTGAGGTACCTTTGGTATTGGGCATTTTTTTTTTTCCTGGCCAAAGGAGAGGAACAGCAGTGACTTCTACTTCTGAAAACTGTGTTTAGTGGCCTGGCATCATGGAAATTTTTAAGCTTTTGACTGGTGGGAAGCAAGTTTGTGTTTGAAAAAATTTAAATGGATGTTTTAGGGATACATTAGAAAGCGCTGGATAATGAACAGAAAGTAAGATGGGTTTTGTGTGTATATGTGCATGCTAATGTGTGTCTCTCCTCATCATCTTTCCTGTTTAGTGTCACTGATTAATTCTCTCAGATTCATCCTGCTGGTGTAAAACCTCTAATGGTGGGAGCCCTATTTAATCTTATTGAAGTTTTCAGAGCAAGGAGTTTCATTCAAAGCAACTATGGAGTGTGTCATATAGGGATGGATGTGAAGTCCTAGAAAGCATTTGCTTTGCATGCATGGGGACTATCATATTGAAAGCTGGACCAGAAATTGTGGAGGTATGTAGAGTGTTCATGGAGACAGTCCCAATTTTAGAAGAGTTTACAGTGTAAATGGGATGAGCTATTTGATCAGTTATTCAACATATGTTTTTGACAAATTTCTATAAGCACAAGGCATTGAACGGGGCTTAGGGATAGTGTTGTATTAGAAAGATAGCCTGTGCCCAAGGGGAGCTCATAATCTATGAGGAAGACATCAGATACTCAAAAAAAGAAATTTAAATGAGTATCATAAAGCATCTAATTATGAAAATCCAGGGGGATAACTGAGGAGGTCATAGAGGACCAGTTGGGGTGATGAGTTATTTCAAGCCTCCTCTGAAAGTTAGTTTGCTATCAGGCATTTCAGGATCAGTGAACATGGAATAGTAACCAAGAGGAGAGATGGAATTCAAGATGAGGCAACTAGTGGGTGCAAGAGCCCAGAGGAAACATGGTTTTGTTGGAAAGCTTAACTTGGAGGGTGGGTCTCTCTGAATGGGGTGATATTAGGATGTGGCTCAAGTGGTAGCGCGCTCGCCTAGCATGCGTGCAGCCCGGGTTCGATCCTCAGCAGCACCACATACCAACAAAGATGTTGTGTCCGCCGAGAACTAAGAAAAAATAAATAAATAAATGTTAAAATTAAAAAAAAAAAACAAGAAATAAGGCTGACAAATCAGGAACTTCATGCAAGCTGATTAGAAATTTGATATTTGAGGTAAAAATAAGGAAGGGAACAGGAGGAAGGTGGGTTACAATGAAAGGACATGGGTTTGACTCAACAGACCAGGTTTCACCTGGTAAAACTGTAGAATACGGAAGTTCCACCAACATCCAAGTTCTCAGCTTCATCTGGACTGATAAAGCTAGGGGCATCCTTGGAAATACTATAGATTTTAGCACCAAAGCTTAGTTCCTCTCACACATAAGCTGTTTTTCAGGGTGCACAGTACCTTTAGGGCACTTGAATATTGTAATGTCATGGATTTGGGATGTCACTAAAAGTAACAGTCTGATTAGCTGGACAGGAATAGAGGGAAAGAAGCAAGAGTATAAGGGTCCTCAGAAAGCAGATAGGAGACTCTCTAAAGACAGCAATTTTTTTGTTGGAAGCTTTTTTTTTCCTTTTCTGATGTGATTGTGGGAGGGTCATGTAGTTACATGGTCTTCTGTTGGAACAGAGAGGAGGATCTTAGGTTTTGTGACAAATTAATGCATCTGACCAATTTCAGGATCTAAATGCCTCTGCCCTTATGCAGTTCTTAGGCAAGCAGTTCTGAGCTGTGCACAAAGATGAAGGCAACAGACAGACAAAAAACAAAGATGCCAAATGTGGAGGAGCTCAGAGCTGAAAGTTGGAAGGGGATTTTCATATGACATTTCCAGAAAAAGCTGGATAATGTACAGGAGTGACTAGCAGGTAGCTGGTAGCATTAGCTTATTATTTGCCAAGAAACAAATGAGAGAAACGAACCTAACAACTACAGACCAGTTAGAGTACCAAGGAAGCAAAATTTTAGATGAGTAGGGTTTAAAGAAAGGGAAAGAAAACAAGATGAGAGATTTTTAAAAAATAATGAGAATAAAACAGGTGATAAAAGTTAGGACTTGCAGAAAGAACCTGGGTAAAAGGATGGCAGTCTCTGAGAAGGTACAGAAAGAAGTTGAAGGAAGTGAGGGAGGCACTGAGAGCAGCTGGTGCACAGGTGCCTGTCAGGGTGGGGTTTGGTCCTGCCACCTTCTGGCTGCTGAGCCCTGCAGCTTTCTCAGCTCCAACATCTGCAGTCTACTGCAGTGACCAGAGGCTTCTGCCCATGATGCCTGGCCCTGCCCCCTCTTGGAATTAGTGGAATGCATCTGTTTGTGGGCTGGAGATTAGAGACCAGGGCCCAGGACTACTAGGATAGCTGACTTTTTGGGTGGCCTCACAAGACATGCTTCAGACCCTAAGCTGATCCCTCTAAACTTCCTTCTCTGATAATCTATAATTTTCTGTTTTTAGAACTACATTGTCAGCGGTGTCAGAGAGACCCTTCTCAGATGATTCATCCATTTAAAACTAGCAGTAATATCTCTTGTTTGGAAATTAAGCAACAGAAAGGAATTCAAGCAGGCAAACTAAGTGAAGACATTTTAAATTAAAATACATCCATGGTTATATTACCAAGTTAAGGCAAGTCAGTTTTGCTCCTGAACTTTGAACATGGTTTAAAAAAAATGTATTTTAATTTATATCTCAATTGTTTTTTCACTTGGAAATTTTGAGTTCAAAGAATGTTCTTAAAGGTTTTCACCTCACCACATCTCCCACAATGCCCGATATCCATTAGGTATTTTGTACGGTGATTGGTCCATTTTGAATATTTTTCATTTTATTAAGTGTGTTTGTTTATTTATCCTCAATTCACCTTGTTCCAAAGAGATTGAAAGTGGATCTTAGAAAGTTGAAGTTTAGAGATGAATAAATATTTTGAGAAGATGAAAATGGAAAATTTTAAACAGAAACAAATGTGCATAATTTAAAAACATTCTAGATACTGTTTTGATGCTGGAATGTTTTATGTCCAAATAGTGCTGTTTTGACATGGTTACCTGACATCGTTCTCCCCTAGGAATTCTATTGTTTATTTGTAGAATAGAAATAGGGTGACGGTGATGTGATGTTTTGTCCCATCCCTTGGAGTCAGTGTCATGAGTGGACAGACCCGAATCAGACCTGAGTCTCAGTCGCCAGAGTATAACTAACAGTGCAATGCTGAGTTACTTTATTAAATTAAGGGGTTTTCCCTTTGTTAAACAAGTGAATAATATTCATTACTGAAAAACAGAAAAAAATTTAAATTCTCATAACCTACCACAACCTGGAGACAAACTCTAAAATTTTAAATGTATTTTTTTTTTAGAAAATTTTAAATGTGTATGTGTGTATTATGCTGAAAAAATTTTTGCCTAAACATGCCCTAGTATAATTAATAGTCTCTGTAATCATTATATTTAATATATTGTCCATGCAATAAATGAGTCAGAATTTGCTTAACTGTTTCTTTATTATTAGACATTTAGCATCTATGTTGTTAATAGTTTTTCATGATTTTAATGAACACTTTTTGCACCTGTTACTTAATTTTTGGGAACCATAGTTTTGCCATCTGTATATTATAAATCATTTATCTCAATATTATTGGTAATAATAAATAATATGATAAATAATAGGTATTTATTAAATATGAACCCACATTTGTTTGTAGGTCCATGCTTATAAATATTTTCACTGATATTTTAAAAATGATAATTATAAAAATGTAAAATTCCTTGATTTATACAAGATTCTGCAAAGTTGCTTTAGAATCCATTTGGTAAGCTGAGAACTGAGTATCTTTCTTGGGAGGGTGCTGAGGATCAAACCTAAGGCCTCACTCAAGCAAAGCATTACACTCTGCTACTGAGCTATCTTAGCCCCTGAAAAATGAATATCTTCAAACCACTAGGGCAGTAGTTTCCAAGGTCCCCAAGCCACTAGGAAGTTTTTTTTTTTTTTTAAATTCTTCCCTAAGTTTTATAGAAATTTCAAATACACTCAAAAGTAGAGAGAAATAGTACAATAAATCCTCATTCCACCACCATTCATTTAAAATAATTTTCTTTGTTTCCTCTTTCTATCCATTTTTTTCTTTTTTCTTCTTTGTTTTAATTTGTATTTTTTGTTGGAATATTTTAATGAAAATACTAGTCCCCATAACATTTATTTATGCTGCCTATTTCTAAAAGATATGAATTTATAAAATATCACATATTCACAATACCATCATACTCTCTGGCAATTTGAATAATAATTTCTTAATCTTATTTAATTTCTATGTTCCCTCATTTGCTCCCAAACATCTTTTGATAATTGGTTTATTTGAATAACAGTGAAGACAAAAAGTCTTCACTTTGCATCTTGCTGAAATATCTCTTGTGTCTCAATCTGTAACAGTTGGGGAATTTTTTGTTTGTTTTTTTAAATAAGAATTCTTGAGTCTCATCTCTCTATACTGAATCAGAGTTACTGAGTATGCATTTTATAAAAGCTCTGCTGTGGATTCTGATAGACAAATAGTTTTGAGAACTCCTGTATGAAAAGACAACTTTGGAATGAATTCTTTAATAAAGAGTAAACTTTTTGAAATATAATTACCTGCAAGTTCCCTAGTTTATTTATATTACAAATTTCAACATTTTAGCTATTAGATTTTGCCAAAGTGGGATTGTTTTTTAGGTGGATGATGATTAAAATAATCTGTAGCTTCTTTCTCTTGTTGCTTCTTTTTCCTGGCTGCTGTTCTTGGTAAATGGTGATTTTCTTGCTATCTGTGCATGCTCTCATTTCTCAATTGTTGGCACTGTATCTGTAGTTATCTATCTTTTCTTTGCAAAAAAAAAATTTGGTTATGGATGATAATCATTATAGAAAACTGAAAATATAGAGAGAAATAAGAATAACACTTGCCTATAATGTCTCTATTTAGAGATAATGTGTTTTGCTGTAGTCTAGTCTTTTCTGTGACAATAAACTTTACTAAAAACCAAGTTTAAAATTTTTTTTAAATGTCTACAGTTCTTTACTACAAGTTTAATGGCTTGTATTCCAGTATTCTAGAATATAGATATGGTCTAACTTTGGATATTTTACTCACTTAAATTTTCCTCTGGTATGGGAATTCTTATCAGAGTTCTTATAGGATTTAAAAAAAAATGCATATCTATTTACTATTTTTTTGTATAGATTTTTACATTTTTGAATTAAAATACTTCTATATTTTAAAAGATTTTTATTTGCCTTCAGAAGGGCTATGTCAGTATATGCCCGATTTGGGTGAGAGACTGTTTTCCTGATTTTGGTCTACCCTGTGCCTTTTTCTATTATATACCATTTTTGTGTACTTCCCTCTTTCCTATTAATGGTTTTCAATTGAATACCCCAATTATGCTTCCAAGGCACATCACAACTGATGATTCAGTATTTATTTGGTCCTTTTTGACTCTCTTGTTTTTGGTATCTGGATTAAACCCAGGGGTGCTTAATAATGAGCCACATCCCCAGCCCTTTTTTATTTTTTATTTAGAGACAGGGTCTTGTTATATTGCTGAGATTGGCTTTGAACTTGGAATACTCCTGCCTCAGCCTGAGACTCTGGGATTACAGGTCTGCACCTGCCCCTTTTATCTCTTGAGTATCAGGAAAATACCCTTTAGGGGCCTGGGGAGCCAACTGTGGTCAGTTCCAAGCCCACAACGTCATTTAGAGGGATTAAGGAAGTTTAGAAACATGTAGCTGGTAATGTCGTTTTTTTGTTTTATTAATTTGTTGATCACTTTTAGATACTGCTTTGTCGCAGAGATAATGAAAATGTCCTCATTCTATAGGTGTCTGCATTTCATTGGAAAATTTTAAAATGAATCCAAAAATAAATAAACTTTGTCAAATACCTTTAGGACTTTGGGGGTCCAAGTTTGCAGAAAAAGGTATTTTACAATCAATTGTATTGTTTTCATTTGTGTTGCCCTTCTTTCTCTTCCCACGTGTATACTGACACTTTAAAAAAAGCATAGCATCTCTTTCTCCTCCCATTCGAACTCTGGTAAGGAAGAGTTGGAACTCAAGTCCCATTTGATACAAAACATTAGATGTGCCAATTTCCCTATTTGGCTTTTCGCCTGCCTCAAACTAGTCTCTTATGTCAGGGGTTCTCATTTCAGGGTGACTGAAAAAGGAATAATGTAGAGAAAGAAAGAAGAGAACTGAGGTTTGGGTGGGAAAAGGGAGGGCTGGGATATTTGAATCTTTTGAAAGACTGGAGAAATGCATGGTTTGGAATGAATCATGGCCTTTAAACAGAGCTCACCAGAGTGACAGGAGTGAGGAAGGGCAGAGAATACAGGATCCCTGCCAAATTTCGATCCAGTCCAGGACACGCCAGCGTTAGAGATTGACCTGCTCCTTCTCTGTCAGAGGCAGGTAGGATTACGCATCTCTATTTGGTGCTGAAGGTGGCCTACAACAGAGCAGCCACACCAGAATTCCTTGTGTTGGTGACTGTTTATGCAGCACAACAGGAAGAGCCAATCTGGTGGTTTTCTAAATAATTATTTCAGAGTAGATGGCCAGCAGGATAATTCAGACTCCAATGGAAATGATTTTTATCTTAAATTGTACACTTTAGCCACTCACATTGGTAGAATGAATGTTGCCAAATTTCAGTTTACTTTTGTGCTGTTTAGATACACTTCATATGGTGCTTTGTTTTAAAAGGCCTCAAAGTATTTTTATGGAACAGACACAGGAAGTTTGGTTCTCAAGGACTAGGGAAAAAATGTTATTGCTCCATGGGTAAGTGCATTTGTCCAGATCCACTTTTTAAGACAATAGGCCTGCTTAGAGCTGGCATTAAATGGAATGATTCTGGTCTCTTACAGGTACAGTGTCTTAATTCAGAAACTTTGTTGTTTTTGGCAATCACACACCTTGATTTAGATGGGACAGAGATCAGGGATTAAAATGGTTCTCCCCAGAAGGAAAGTAGACAAGTTTGACAGCAGTGAAAACCAAGACATTGCTGAATCCAGAAAATTTATGGTTAAGACTAGAGAAATCTGGAAAGTTGGACAACTCTGTCACTTATTAATTTATTGGCCTGTGTAACATGTTTTGCTTCAGAGGACTAATCTGTGACCTCTGAAGGGATATGTCTTCAAGTTTTGTGTTTTTTCTCTATACATAAAATAAATATATTCTATGTACTTTTCTTTAAAAAGTAAAATAAAGGAATACAAAAAGTTTTATAATGTGGTGTCCAGATCTGTGAAAAAAAATTATTCATTCTTGATTTACATCTTGTATGCCCCAAAGTTTCGATACAAGAACTTTAGCATTACTGTGTAGAGTGAATGTGGGCAACTGATAAAAACTTTAAATAATGAAAAAATCTTGTGTTGTATTTTCCTGAAATTTCTCCCAGTACCATGCTGAATCTATATAATATCTCTGAGTGTGTGTAACATACACACACACACACACACACACACACACACACACACACAGCAAAGACCATAGAGCACAAGGTCCAGGGACTCTTTAGCTGTGGGTGCCTTTTTTACTGCTCACCCAGCTGGGCTCCTAGTACATTTTAAGTCTTGGTGACTCACAGTCTATTTGTTTTGTTGCCTCATTTAAATTGTAGTATCATAAATCACTCCATTTTTTAATCATTTGAGTTAGCAAACACCCCAAAGCATTAAAGTTAAACAATGTTAATGGGGATTTACTTTGGATGCCATTGTTTTAATATGACAAATGGCCGTGCATCAAGCTGCGTAGCACAGTTTATTTATGCAGACATAATTAGGCCTTTGAAATGAAATATACAGTGAACCATTTGCCAGAAATTCAATGTCTACTTGACATGGCCCCTCCTCCAAACTTGCTACTCCTATGTGCTTTGCAGGATCAAGGCAAATTGCAAGCTAGATGAATATTCTGGGTTTGGGAAAATCGTCACTTGGCTTGGAGAAGTTACCTGATATTCTGGATGGAATACTTCCTCCTCCATTTGTTTTGCCTTTTCTAGTAGAAGAAACTTGGAAGTTGGGGGAAAAAAAATATGTTTTTGACTTTAGACCTCTGAAGAACAGTCAGTTAACCAAAGACATCCCATTGTACAGAGGGACTTTCATGTTTGAAAAGCATAAGGCCCCAGTGTGCTTTACACATACACACACACACACACACACACACACACACACACACACACACACTTCTATAGAAACTATAGAATGTCCCTCTTAGAGATCTTGAACAACAGCTCATCTCCAGGACCTAGTCCAAACCATACAGTCTTTGTTTTTGTCCATATGCATTTAGTCTGTTGTGCTCATGTGTGTGGGGAGGACAGGAAAAGTAGTAGTTTACTTAAGGACTAAGTTGGCAGAACAGACAGATTCTGGTACGAGGACCAACCTGCAAGGGACTGTCACAATTTGTGTCTAACTCTCGTTCGTGCATAAGTAGGCTCAGCCTTTCTCATTAATATGAGAAGGTGTTGGATGGCATCAAAGAAGGCAGAGAGAGGGACCTGGGGCTGCCCTCAGGATCCCATGAGCTGTGTGACACTTGTGGCAACTGCTGTATCTCTTTCACTTGGGATGAAATATCAAAGTTAGTTAGGTGACTGCTTAAAAGTCTGAAAGCAGGGAACTGTTGACCCTAATTGGTCATAATTTTTCTGGTGAAATTAGTATAACATCTCTGTAGTAACAGAAGGGCCCTGGCAGTGGCTAGTGAGCTGACATTACTTGGGATAATCCCTTTCTCTGGTCTCAGCTAATTAATTATGGAAATGGTCTCATGCCAGCCACCATCATCACATATGTGCCCTCAGAATCAGCCCTGTAATTTTAAGATACTACTGGTTTCTTAAATTCCATTTTGACCAATTTTTTTCTTTCTTTTTTTGGTACCAAGGATTGAACCCAGGGTTCCTTAACCACTGAGCTACCACCCCAGTTGTTTTTTAATTTTTTAATTTTTTTTATTTTTTAGAGACAGGATCACACACATCAAGTTGCTTAGGGCCTCACTAAGTTGCTGAGACTGGCTTTAAACTCTTGATCCTCCTGCCTCCACCTCTCAACTGCTGGGATTACAGGTGTACACTGTGTCCAGCTTGACCAATTTTTTTTTTCTGCTGAAGCAAAATGTATCTTGCTGGCAACAGATGACACATATTCGTACATTTGCTTAAGATATAGGAAATAAGATTAATTTCAAGGAGAATATTCTCAGACAATGACAAGAATTTTCAAAGATTTATACCTGCCATTACCATTGTTTTCAAGAAAAAAAACTTCCAGCTATTCACCTGATCCGTATTATCCTAGGTATTCCCATAACCACAATCACCTTAGTAATTAGTAAGCTTTTGGGGTTTTATGTTGATACAAATGGCTCCTTTTTTGGAGGTAAGGAATGGTTGATAAATGCTTGTTGATATTCTTTTGGTGCAAATGACTTAGCAGTAAGTTCAGCTGAAAATACTGACTTCAAAGTTTCAACAAAGACCTCTTCTCACTCTCAACACCTACTTTCTTTTACACGGATTTGCTGGAAGTGTTGGGGTAAATCTAACAGTTGAGGAGGAAGAAAACAAATCGAAAGTCTGGAAAGAAGTTCTTATTTCTGTTCCTTAGAGGTAAGAGATCAGGTTTCAACATCATTAAGAGAAGTTCATAGAAAAACTTAATTGGGATTGAAAAATTTAAGGCACAATTAGTTTGAGACTTAATCCATTTCAAGGCTTAACTTTTAAATCTATGCCTGGAACAATCTATGGAAGAAAATGAAGCAAATAATTTTGATCTTGGAACAAAGCTTTGAGAAAAATGCTGTTTTAAGGGCTTTCTTGAAGGGGAGGGGAAGAAGGAAGGGACTGTTGATATGTCACTATTAAGCCATTTAGGATCCTATTGAATCCAGAACTTGCTATATAGATTGTCATTAGCAAATAACACCCTCTGATTCCAGGTGCAGTTAAGAATTTCTGGGTGTTCATAAAAACAAACAACAACAACAACAACAAACACTTGAAGGTTTACCCAAAACCCACAGAACTAAGGTGCAAGGGAACACCTTACATTGCCAACAAGCCCAGAGTTTGAGGACTCTACATTAAGGTTGTTATATGATCTTCCCAAGCATCCTTCTGCCTCCTGGTCCCACACAAAGAATGGACCTTTTGGAGCTGTGTGGAATAACATGAACAGACCTTATCGATCACATAGGCTGCTTCAAATTCACATTCTATGTCACGTATCTTTGGGCAAGCCACTATTAACTTTCTCAATTTCATTTTCTTATTTGTAAAATGGGGTATGTCAACCTCACTTAACTTGGATAAGAATTAAATAAAACTAAGTTTCTCTTAGCACACTGCTTATCATATAGTAAGATTTCTGTAAATGTTTATCTTCCTGTTTATTGCATTTTTAAAAAATCTAGAGTATGAAGTTCTGTTCCACTTAGGATTTAAGCCAGGGAGAATCAGAAAATCCAGTATTTCAAACCTAGGCAGTTCCTATTTATGAAATAAGCAGATGAAGGATAAGCATCCTTTTCCCTCCCTCCTCTCTTATTTTTTCTCTACAGCGGTTAGTTCTGACACACATTTGGAGGAATCAGGAAATCCTCAGGCACAGGGAATAACTGATTTCTTAATACAGCAGCACACATTTGTTTTTTGATTAGACTCAGGAATAAAGGATTTCTCTTTGTGGTAGCTTTTCTTAAATTCTGTCATTTTTTTTTTTTTTTAGAGATTATTCTTATTTTGAAGGGAGGGTTTACCAGAAATTGAACCCAGAGGTGCTTAAGCACTGGGACACATTCCCTTCCCCTGCTACTTCCCCACCTTCCTCCCCCCCACCTCCCCCCCCCACCTTCCCCCCCCACCTTCCCCCCACCACCTTCCCCCCCCACCTTCCCCCCCCACCACCTTCCCCCCCCACCTTCCCCCCACCACCTTCCCCCCACCACCTTCCCCCCACCACCTTCCCCCTCCTTGCATGCGAGGCAAGCACTCTACCAACTGAGCTACATCCCCAGCCCACCCTTTTTATTTTTTATTTTCAGACAGGATTTCACCAAATTGCTTAGGGCCTTGCTTGTGATCCTCCTGCTTCAGCCTCCTGAGCTGCTGGGATTGCAAGGCATGTGCTACTGTGCCTAGTTATTTAGGAATATTTTTCAAATGATAAAGTCCATGTGTTCCATGGAAGTGTTTATGATATTAAGAGATTACAAATTGCATTAAGCCAAATAATGCCAATAAACATTTACTAATTATCTCAAGTGATGGTCTGAGAATTTGGTACAGCTGCAATTCTGCATGTATTTTTTATTGTTGTTAACAACACAGTATTGTCTGCTACAACATGCTTTTCATTATGTTAAAAATATTTCTGTTAATATTATCAGAATTTATCATGTGCTAGGCATTGTTCTGTGTACTTTTACACATATTATGTATCTACCTTAGCCTTAAATCATCATTTTGCAATGATTTGATTATTGCCATTTAAACTACCAAAAAGCCTGAGGCCCTGAGAGCCTGCCTGTATCTATCATGACACCATGATACATTGTATCATTGTATACAGCTTTTCTTTCTTTCTTTCTTTTTTTTTTTTTTTTTTTTTTGGTACCAGGTTTTGAATCTGGGGGCACTTAATCACTGAGCCACATTCCTCTGGCCTTTTTTTTTTTTTTTTTTACATTTTTAACTTTGAGACAGGGTCTTATTAAATTACTGAGGCTGGCTTTGAAATTGTGATCCTCCTGTCTCTGCCTCCCAAGATGCTGGGATTACAGGAGTGTGCCACCATGTCTGGTTACGTCCGTATTCTTGTTGTTGTTCTCAGCTTTACCACTGAACTACATCCTTAGGCCTTTTTATTTTTTATTTGAAAACAGGGTCTCCCTAAGTTCCTGAGGCTGGCCTTGAACTTGTGATCCTCCTGCCTCAACCTTCAGAGTCACTTGGATTACAGATGTGTGCCACTATGCCCCACTTCTTTTCATAAATTTTAATATCTGTCTTTCTCTATAGGCTGAATAAGAACAAGTTGAGATCAAAGACTGTGGCTAACTCAAATGTATATCCTCAAGCATGGATAAATATTGGCTGAATGAACAATGAGGATAACAGTTACTTTTTGGTATTGTGTTTAGTATCTGTCTGGTACCATGGCAGATGTTTGTTTCTAAGATGACTTCAAGTTGCATCTGAGCTTTATTCCCTAATAGAAGTGTATCCCTAATAGAAGTGTAATAGAAGTGTATAAGTGGGTTAGTTGCTTAGCCTTTCCGTGTCTCTAAGACTTAATGGACATAGTAATAGTGTCTTTTCCATAAGGCAATTTGAGGATGACATGAGCTATCATGTATAAAGCACTTAGAATAGTACCTGGCAATGAGCAAGTAGCCTATGATGTTAATTATCACTATTATTTCCAACCTGGGCATGTCTCATTCTGAATGTTAGCCCCTTTTTATAGCAACTGCTTTCTTGATATCATACTTAAAAATGTTTCTGCAGAGAGTTTGGAACTTCTTTTATTAGTGGAGCTGAATTTTTATATTGTGGTCTTTTCCCAGTTAGGAGCAGCCCATCCATTAGCACATGCAGTGTAACATGTGGAGAAATATCTCAGGCCTTCCAAAATGAGAATTTTTGCTGGCTCAAACTTCACATGGTGATAGAATAAACACATTTCTTTGTTTAGATAACAAGTTATGTAGGTTGTTTCTGTGTGTGTGTTTCCTCTTCCTAACTTATCAAAGAGAAGTTTCCCAATCTTGGATTTTTTGATAAGTACTTTCTAATGGGTCTCATTGTTTAGCTTTTCACAAGAGCAGGTATATTATCCCTGTATCTCTGGTGAAGCACTCTCCAAGTGTGTTGACATTTCAGGAAACTTTGACTGTTTCTAAATGCATCCATATTTTCTGCTTAGAGGTTGGCTCACACTCAAGGTAGTTTGTAAGTATTATCTCTAACATAAAAGAATTGCAGTTGTACACACATGTGTGTGTACAGTTTAACATATTCCAGGATCTACCTTTGTATAACAGTATATTTTAGAAGTCTTAATTATTAAAAATTGTTTTCTCTTCCAGATATACTAGCTTTTTAATTTTTTCCCTATTTCCCAGCATGTGGCTATTAGATCATTTTTTCTAATTTATTTATTAGTTCCACAGAAGGAGTGTTTTCATTTTTATTTTGTGTCTTATGTTCTGCAGTAACTCTTTCTTACTCATTCTACTTACTACCTGTTCAACTCAGCTTTAGGTTTGTTCTTTCATCAATCAAAGGAAGACATCCCTTTACATGTCTTCAACGATACAAAGTATTATATATTTACAGTTGTTGAAGCTTGATAAATTTTTATGTGCTATCTTTAACAAGCATTATCTTGAAGACTGTTTTTAGATAAACAATACATCGTGTCTGTTGAATTCTCCTAGCCCCCAGAATGTACAATATTCCTATAATTATCTTCCTAGTAAGCTTTGTAAGAAGAGAGGACACATTATTATTGATAACACATTTTATGTTTTGGAAAGAAGATACAGTAAGCAAAACCCTATGTAAGAGGGCTGTGAATATGAAGGTGAAAAGGAAATACTTGTTTGCAGAAATAATGCAAGTCATTGTTGATATAATTGCCTTTTCACTTAAAGTATTCTGATTATCATAGGTTATACATTTTGCTAAGCCAAGGAGACAACAGTAGGAATCTCATATAAATTCCTCCTGGGATATAATCCTGTGGTAGAGGGCTTGCCTAGTATGAGTGAGGCCCTGAGTTCCTTCTCCAGCAAAAAAAAAAAAAAAAAAAAAAAAAAAACTAAAAAAAAAATCTTTCTATGCAAAATGTGTGTTATCTCTACAACGAAGAGAAAGAGCATTCTTGTCCCTTTGAAACAGAATCAGAGCCAAAGCTTCCATCATAGAAAGTAAAAAACAAAAGTTCTGGTAGTTTATTGTACTTTCCTGGAAAAAACAAAAAGACAAAAGAACAAAACATAACAAAAATATCCTCTTTAAAAAAAAATAAAAGTCAAAATTAGCATTGCAAATACAATCCAGAACTTCCGAGCTGTCACTTAGGGTGAACCCTTTGATAAATTGGATTTTGATATTTACAAAATCTATTAAAATACAACCAATAGTGTGTTTGTTTATATGTTGACAAGATGATGTACACCCTGAAGGTCAAGGGTGATGTGAACTGTTATGGTGTTCTTGTCAAAGTAACTAAAGCAGAGGGGGTGGGGGGGCATTTCAGGAGTTTTGGTGGAATATTGGGTTCACCACAGTGTGACTAAAAATGCAAAGATCATCTAGAAAAAGATCAATTGATTTGAGACAAAAAAATCTGTGATGTTTATCAATCAAAAAAGGAAAAATAAAGAAAGTAAGAAAGAAAAGGAAAAGTCTCCTCTATCCCTCTGTAGCATGTTAGAAAATTGGCAGTTCAAATGGAAAAACAAATAGTGAAATTAAACAGAAAAGCACTGATTTAACTTCTTGGGTGGTTTATCAAATGCCACATGAACTTTTCATTCTGTCTTGTCATTTATTAATTACCCTCTTTTAATCAAACCAGTTAAGGATCAGTTTACAAACTTTGGGTTATTTCTATGTAAATAGTTCCAACAAACTCAAAGTCACTTTGTCCTTATACTAAATATCTTTTTCTAATTGTTAGCCAAGTTGTACTTTTTCCCCCTGTAAAAACTCAAAATGTATCTGAAAATGAATGTAGGATTTACTTAATATTCTTCTGGCATGATTTTACTACTGCATTTGGATTCCTTGTTCTCCTCTTAACAATTGTAATAGACTCAGTTATTGGACAGTTTAGCTCAAAAACATAACACTAAAAAGAATGTAGATGCACTCAAAGTTGGTTAAGATTTTCAGTAGAGATGTTTATGTTATTGCTTCAAATTAGCATCTAGAAGAAATAGAGTAAAAGTAGCACAAGTTCAATTCAGTGTAAAAAATGAAACTTCCTCTAATGTGAAGGAATATTATAGTCTGTTAACCAGCTATGAATTGATATAAGAACATAGATTTAGATGTTAGATCCCCTCCATATGTTTAGAAGGCATCTAAGTTTTTGTGTTTTAAACTACAGTAGTGGGGCTGGGACTGTAGCTCAGTGGTAGAGCCCTTGCCTAG
Source organism: Ictidomys tridecemlineatus (assembly GCF_052094955.1). Lineage (NCBI taxonomy): Eukaryota > Metazoa > Chordata > Mammalia > Rodentia > Sciuridae > Ictidomys > Ictidomys tridecemlineatus. The sequence goes on along the minus strand of NC_135477.1, from coordinate 137,506,217 downwards.
CATGTGTGAGGCACTGGGTTTAATTCTCAGCACCACATATAAATAAATAAATCGATAAATGTCCATTGACAACTAAAAAAAAATATTTAAAAAGAATTACATGAACACACACAAAAGCTAATTTATGAGCATATTTGTTGGTTCATTTTTTACTGTGTGGGGGTAGTGGGGGTCGGGTAGGGGGATTAAACCCAGGGTCTTGTCCATACTAGGCAAGTACTCCAAAACTAAGCCACATCCTTTTTGAAAGGATTTTTAAAAGGAACTGAATTTTTCATGTGTTTGTCAGAAAATGGATTAATTAAATGAAATTAAGCCAGGATAACTATAAACAGAAAATTATTAAGCTCATATCTCTAACTACCATTTTCAGCTAGGATTTCTGCTAAACAGTATGTGGTTTAGCTCATAGGAATTAATATTTTGAGTCCGTTTCAATAAACTGGCTCATCTCAAGTTACTGCTCCACAGGCAGAGATGTGCAGTAGAATGTTACGTAAGACATCAGTGTTTTAAGAAGCTAATTACATTGCAATGTCGGGACACTTAACCTGCAGTGGTTGACGAATTCAGCTCCACAGGCAATAAGACAACCAGATCTTATCCAAATAACCCATAAAAAGAAGAGGAGTGTTCTTTAAAGAAAACTCACTAATACCTTAAGTAGTTAAAAACTTTTGCTGAAAACAAATAATCTGTATGATTGTCTTGACTTAAAAGATCATGATTACCCCAGAAGTAGCCATTCTTAGATGGCTTACACAGGCTAGAAACATAGTGAGATAAAATATGTGAAAAGTATTTTGAAAACAATAGTCTTACATGAGTACCAAATATTGTCACATGAGCATGAATGAAGCTACCTTTGCTTCATTTACAACCGATATTCATTCTCTAAGGTGCAGGTTTAGAAATCAGCAGCTCAGACAGAATGGGTCATGGGAAGTCTTCAAGGCAATGTGGAACTTATGAAATTTGCCACACTGAAAAAGCTAAACTTGTTCCCCCCAAACAAAAGTACAACAAACCCAAACAGAAAGGCATCTCTGGCTGCCTGAGTGAATGGAGCAGTTTCCCCAAGGTGGCTCCACTCTATGCACTTGTCCAAGGACTGCAGCTCAGCTTCCTATTAAGACCTGTGGTTTAGCAAAACTTTAAAGTGTGTCCATTAATGGTTGCCGCAGATGGGAAGTTGGTGAGGCATCATTACACCAACCCCACCCCCTACAACTCCCTCGCCCCAGCCCCAGGAACTACATCTAAGCCCTAAACTATTACTAAAGCTGATTAATCAACCCTGACTGCTTGGAAATAAAACAAATGGTTTAAGAATTAAAATTTCTGTATCCCATTATCAAACTCATTAAGTCATCTAAAACTGCTGAATTTTGGATGAATTTCTAAATTCCTAAGAATCTATTCATACAAATACCCCCCCTACACACATATTTATCCATGATACACAAATATTAAAATAACCAGACCAATCCACTTGGACAGCTGAGTTCAACATAATTATTTTAACATTTCATTCGTTTGTTTTGTTAACTGTCACATTGCCTTGGGATATTTTAAAAAATTATTACTTTTTCACTCTCACTAAAGTAAAGGAAATTAAAGTATTAAAATGACATTTTCAGATGGTCTAAAATCTTTTTTATAGTAAAAATGAAACTTTCTTGTTAGGTCAATTCTTACTATTCTGCTGCATGTGTGAGGGTTTTTCAGAGAGACCTTTTTGAAGGGAGAGTGAACATATTTCTTATTAGGGTTTGGGGAAAGATTACATTTCTAGCCCCATTTCACTCTGAAGACAGACCTTTATCCTCTGTTGGAAGTCATTCTATTTATGACTTTTAAGACTATGATCATAAGACTACAGCTTGAATGTGTTCTTTGGCATGTTACATGGTGACCCATACACCACTTTATTTTATTTCTGCCTGGCCATTTTAATGCATTTATTGGGTTCATGTTGGCCAAGAATTGCAATGAGATATATGCTGTTATTCGCACAATAGACTAATTTAAAGTGTTTCTAATTGTTATTATTTCCTTTTCTTTGGTAGAAAGAATGAAAATATAAAAAGAAAAAAATAAACTAATTAGAAATTGTTTAAGTAGCCAGTCAGTCAAAGAGACTATGCATATATTTAGCATGTTTGACTTCATTTTGAAACCTTTTGGCTACAATTTTTCCATTTTTGTTTTGTTTTGTTTGGTACTAGGGATTGAACTCAGAGATGCTTTATCACTGAGTCACATCCCAGTCCTTTTTGTTTGTTTGTTTTTTGTTTTGAGACAGGCTCTCACTTAATTGCTCAGGACATCAATAAGTTACTGAGGCTGCCCTCAAATTCTGCAATTCTGCCTCAGCCTCCTGAGTTGCTGGGATTACAGACATGAGCCACTATACCCAGCCACAATTTTTCTTAAAAAAATTTTTTAATCCTCTTTCTTTGAGGCAAAAACCTAATATTGATCATATCATTTGACTTTTTTTTGCTCTTAATGCTAGAAAAAGTTTAATGTTGATTTTATTTATGCTGAATTTAGGCAAATGAATACATTGTAGTATATTTCTACTCAGTTTCCTTATAATTTCTTTTTTTCATTTTTTGCTTTTTAGTTATAGTTGGACACAATATCTTTATTTAATTTTTATGTGGTGCTGAGGGTCGAACCCAGGGCCTTGCACGTGCTAGGCAAGCACTCTACCATTGAGCCAAAACTCCAGCCCCTCCTTATCATTTTCAAACTGTCATTCACATTCCACAGGATTTTTTTTCCATGTTTCCCCCCTCTCCCCCATCACTGCTCCCTCATGTCTTACAGTTATGCCAGCTATGAGTGCATGGCAGTTTCAGCAGCTGAGAGGCACCCCAAATTTGCAATGTGGTTTGGTGGCAAAAGCCCACCCTCTGCAGGCAAGTTCCTTTCATTCCCAGCTCCATCTTTTCCTAACCCTGTGGTCTTGGCAGCATAATCTTCCTCATGTCTGTTTCCTATCTGTGAAAGAGGATAATGGATCGCTCTGAGGATGAAGTGAGATACTATATGGTGCATCCTTGGAATGGTCCCTGGCATGAGAGTAAGGACCAGATCTGTGCTTGCTGTCATTTCCCAATATGCCTGTTTCTATATCACTCCTACATTCACAAGTGTGACAGGTTAGGGAATAATAAATAGAAGCACTAAATTGGAAGTCAGAATCCTGAGATCTGGGCCTGATTTTGCTTTGGTTTGTTGTGCAAGGTGACTGTAAAAATCATTCTTGGAGCCTTAAGATCATTGAATTGTAGAATTTAGAGACTTTTGAGTTTCCCTGGCACTTTATTTATTGATGAGAAAACCAGGAGATCCATAGAGCTTAATATTACCCACCCTGTAGCACACATAGCTTGGAAGTCAGCACAGTGTCCTTGTTCTTAGGCCAGTATTTCTCAAAAAGTGGCACATTTTTGGATTCAAAATAATTTTAGGTGGCATGCAGAAAAATCCTCCAACAGATGAATGGATAAAGAAACTGTGGCATACATACACAATGGAATATTACTCATCATTAAAAGAGAATAAAATTATGGGATTTGCAGTGGATGGAGTTGGAGAATAACTTGCTAAGCCAATCCCAAAAAACCAAAGGCTGAATGTTATCAATGATAAGTGGCTGCTGATCCATAATGGGGGTTTATAGGAAAATGGAGGAACTCTGATGGGGCAAAGGGGAGGGAGGGGTGAGGAGGGGGCATGGGACCAGGAAAGATGGTGGAATGAGACAGACATCATTCCACCATCTTATGAGACAGACCTTAGGTACATGTATGACTGCACATATGGTGCGTCGCTTCATTGTGTACAACCAGAAAAATGAAAAGTTGTGCTGCAATTGTGTACAGTGAGTCAAAATGCATTCTGCTATCATATATACTTAAGTAAAATTAATTAATTAAAAAAAGAATATATATGATATACCAAACTCATAACTTTATAAATATTATTGCTTAAGGTGAGGCTGAATACCATGAACAAATTGATTTAAAGTCATTTTAAGAATAATATTAAGTATGTAATGGTTCAGCAAAAACCATGAATGCAGATATTGAGATGAGGAAAGTCCTGCCTACTCTGGTTTCACCCCACTCCCTTTCAGATACCAACCAGGCCAGAATAATAAAAAAACCCACTGGGTTTCTTTTTTTTTTTCTCTTTAGAGATAAAATTCTTATTAGAGCTTTATAGTTATATATAGTAGTTGGGTTCATCCTGACAAATTCATACAGTCCATTGGGTTTCTATGATGTACAATTTCTTTTAATTTGTGATTTTGTGCCCTAAGATAAAAAACTTCTTAAGCCTGAGGAGTATTTCCTGTTCAAATAATTCTTTTTTTTGAAAAATAAGTATGTGAATGAATATTGGTAAATGATATGACACACTGTTCTAGAATCCTAAAAAGAAAGCAGTAGCCACTGGCAATTGTACCAACTGAAGGAAGTGTGAAACATACTTAGGAGGAAAAGGCAGATATGAAAACCAAAATGTCAAGAATGGGTCTTATAGCAGTTTATCTTATCACACTCAATGGGCATTTACCCATCTACTTTCAGCAAAGATTGTTAAGTGCTTACGTTACTTCTTCTCTTTATCTCTGGGTACACACAGGTAATTCTTATTTCACACAGTAGCAATATTTTTTGAAATGTTATAATTTGAACTTATTTTGAGTCCTACTTTTTCCATATTTTAAGGAACACTAGTAAAGATTTTTGTCAAGCAAAAATTACTCCTTTTTCTCTGTTGTAAGCCTGGATTTTTATATATTACATTTTCTTAAAGCAAAACACATAATTAGAGAATGTTCAATATTTGGGCACATTAGGTAACAAGTGTTTGGTTTTGTTGTGTTGTTTGTTGTCTGTTTCTGAAGGCACAGAAGGAAGATATTGGAAATGTCACCTACTCTGGTGGAGAGAAATGATGATGGTCCTTCATACCCTTGTTAAACATTATTCTTTCCAAACTCCCGTTAAAGTACAGTGGGTCATTGTTTTTAAGAAATGGAAATTCTAATAGTAAATTCACAATTCTTAGACGAATAAGAAAGAAGAAAAGTGTATTATCCCTCAAACTAGATCTAACCTGGATGAAGTGAACTTGAAAGTATAATAGGGAATCTCTTGGATTCTGTGTAAAGAGTATGTCCTATTTAGTGGTAGTCTTCTTCTCATGCTCTTCCTCCCTATCCCATTTTGAGTCACCCTCCCCCCTTATATCAGAGAAGACATTTGGAATTTGTTTTTTAGGGATTAGCTAAATAGGGAAGAGAGGTAGGAAGGAAAAAGAGGGAGAAGGGGAGTTGCACAGAAGATGGAAGGAGAACCTCATACAGAATACATATATGATATTGTAATGAGAAAAAGAAAAAAAAGTGTGTCACATTAGATTGGATAGAGAGAAAGGATGGGAGAGGAGGGGAGGAGTAGGGAGATTAGGAAGGACAGCAGAATAGAATAGACAGTATGATTGATGTATGTACATTCCATGTATGTATTATTTATCAAAATGCATTCTACAGTCATGTATGACTAAAAATAAATAAATAAAAATTTAAAAAAATTGGAAAACACCTAGAACTCCCTGGAGCATAATAAGCAAGATATAACTATTAAGTGATTGTTATTGTTCATTATTATTATTATTATTATTATTATTATTATTAAAAAAATTTTTTTAGTTGTAGATGAAAAAAAAAGAGTATGTCCTTTTTTAGGAAATCCATGAACTGACTTTCACGGGAACATTCAGAAGGGGCACAGCTCATAATTTTAGCTGGTATTTAGTCAAAGTTAGGTCTTTCATCTTTTTTGTTTTGTCTTCATAGTTGCGTGTATGTGTGTGTACAGGCACATGTGATTGTGTGAAGTTTGGCATGATAAGCCAGAGAGGATGTGGATGATGTGGTCCATAGAATCTTCAGCCATTCTTGAACATATCTTTGGAAGTGATTTCTTTCCTGACATATGTTGAGCCAGTCCTTAAGGATACAGGCTTCACCACTGTGTACAGGCTGTGCTGGACCCTGGTGACTTACTTTCTACAGGATCACTGCATTTATGGTTTTGATTTCATTGACCAATCCAGTCATTATCTAAAATATGAGGACTGAGAACTTTGGGTTTATTGATAAGCTGAGTTGAAACAAGTCAGAGATTCTGGAACAAAGAAGAGGTTGAACTGAATAAGAGAGAGGAGCAAGAGGAATGGGCTGGGCGATGTGAGGGACAACCTGGAAGTGGTAGAATGGTGGTAAAAAAAGAGATGGCAGGGATAACCTCTATTTGATCTAGACTAGACCCCCCGACCCATGCTTTCAGCTGCTCACAGGCAACTGCGAATAGTACTGAATCCAGTGTACAAAATAGAACAAGATATTTTGAGAGAGACAGAGAGAGAGGGAGAGGGCGTGAGCAAGCATATTCACACATTCACATAGCTTTTATTAGAGTATATTGTTATGACTCTTTTATTATTAGTGTTTTTAATATCTTACTGTGCCCAATTTATAAATTAAACTTGATGTATGTATAAACATATAAAAATACATGATATATATGTATTATTAGAGCTTTATAGTTTTACATAGTAGTTGGGTTCCAGAGTATGGGATGCAGAGCTCTCCTCAGTTTCAGGCAATGACTGGGGTATTGGAACATATCTCCAATGGATTAGGGGGGACTACTAGGAATCTTTTTATCATTTATTTATGAAAATTTGCTGATACAATTGTAGCCCTTATTTCCCATGGCAGTGAACCATGAATTTGATATTTTAAAAAAGAAACTGTGTAACTGGTAGTCATAATTTATATTAATCTATTAAAAGACATTCTAAACACTGTTGTAAGCCCATAGACTTCCTAAATGATATCATAATTACTGTGGTTTAGGAAAAAAGTGAGCTAAGTTTTAAGATAGAATAACATCTTGAATCTGAAATTGTCTGTACTTGGTCAAATCAGCTTGCCTGTGTTTTCTTCCATAAAACATTTGGTCTCAATTGTAGTTTTTTTCCTTCACACACACACACACACACACACACACAGGTCAGAAAAAGTTCAAAATGACATGATGGAATATATATTTGTTTGGAAAAATGATCTGGTTATTACCATAGCAGCTATATTAAATTTTTAGGGTTATGTGATATAGTTTTATATTAATACCATCTTTGAAATTTATTTACATGATGTAACAGCTGTGATGGTTACATTACATCCTTGAAAGGAAAAATGTACAACTAGTCAAGATTTATGCAGCTTCTCAGCAGGACAAAATTTTTCAATTTAAATGGAAGATTTGTTGAGTTTTAATTATACCATTTAGAATTTGACATGTACCTAGTTTATTGCAGAAGAAATGCAAAGATGTCTAAAGAATAAAAAAAAAATCTTACCTAATTAAAAAATGGCACGTATCTGGTAAGGCTGTTACTTTTGCTTTTTGATGGAATTGTTGCAAAGTAAAGGTCTGAGCAATGGGTATTATGAATTAAATACAATCTTTGCATTTGTCCTTACCTCTGCTACATGGAATTGTTATACATATTTACTTTTCCTGAGACTTGAATTTGTAAATGGTTTACTTATCAAGAGAAGGTGTTAATTTTTAAATAAGTTGTACTTATAGTTACTCTTATTTCTAAATTTGTTTATGAACTTTTTTAAATCAGACATCCACTTTTAAACTGAACCTCAGATTCTAAGTGAAAAAAAGTTTATATTTAAAAATAAAAATATTTTAAATGAATTCTGATAGTTATTACAAAAACTAGAGAAAAATATGAATTCTATGAAGCTTATAACAACTCTATTTCCTTGGGTATAAAATTCGAGTAATTATATCCCAAGTTTAAACTTGTTGTGTAAAATAAATAAATCAAGTTTTGATAATTATGAGGATGTATAATATTATTTTTCCCCATTAAATTATTATTATTTTTATTATAAGTATTTATTTTTTAGTTGTAACAGTACACAATACCTTTATTTTATTTATTTTATGTGGTGCTGAGGATCGAACCTAGGACCTTACACGTGCTAGATGAGCACTCTACTGCTGAATCACAACTCCAGCCCTAAATTATTATTTTAACTTAAAAAGTAATATGTGTGGTCCAATAAGATAAATTTGAGATTATTTGGAAATCTAATTAAGGGATGTATGCACCTCAATGAATGTTTTAGACATCATTTAATTATTGGCATTTTAAAATTCATTTATATTTATAAATTTTTAAATTCATTTATATTTTTAAATTAATTTAATATGTTGGCATTTTTATTTTTAATTCATTATACAATTATTAGAATTTGTTATGGTCTGTGAAAGTATTTACAATTAGGGGATCATTGAACTACAGAAAAAATATTTTTTATTTTCTAGGAATTCCCTTTTGTGGTAGTGTGTCATACACAGTTCTTGGCCCTTTATATGCCATATTTCTTTTAATCCTTGTACACCATGTATAGTTATTATTTGTTTTCTGCATATAAGAAAATGAGCTTGGAGAAATTAAGTAACTTATCTAATTCACATGATGAAGATTGATTCCTGCTCTGCCCAATCCTATGCAACACACGAAACTCAGGGACCCAAAATCTTATGTTAGTTTCTTCTGTCCTTATTTTTATCTAGTTTTTCAGCAACATTAAAATAGAAGGAAATTGCTGGGTGCGGTGGTGCGCATCTGCAATCCCAGCGGCTTGGGAGGTTGAGGCAGGAGGATTGCGAGTTCAAAGCCAGTCTCAGAAAAAGCAAGGTGCTAAATAACTCAGTGAGACCCTGTCTCTAAATAAAAAACAAAATGGGGCTGAGGATATGGCTCTTTGGTTGAGTGCCCTTGAGTTAAATCCCGGTACAAAAAAAAAAAAAAAAAAAAAAAGGAAATTTATTTGGGAAGGGAAAAATAATAACCCATCACAGAAATCCTTTGAAGTTGATATTAAGATCTTCTTCATTTTACAGATAAGTTATTGGAATTACACAGCTTATAGTTATTGAATCCAAGATTTATACCCAGGCTGTCTGATCCACTCTACTACCATGCCTCCTTTTCTCAGTTTATAGATTACATGTTTGTATAATTGAATTCACTTTCAATAATATGGAATTTTTAATATAATTTTTCAAGGGTTTATTCTTGAGCTAGTTGTACTGTGCAGTTTGGAAGGTATAAATTATGTCTACGTGTATATAACTCTAATAAAAGATTATATTACATATGATTATGTTATCCTATCTCCCCATTATTGGGCATTGAAAATTTTTTATATATTAAAATGACTGCATATGACTTTTATCCTTCTGGGTTCCATCAGTTGAATACTTATATTTAAGATACCTTTTTAAAAAAGTATTTTTTATTTGTTTTATTTTTTTATGTGGTGCTAAGAATCAAACCCAGTGCCTTGTACATGCTAGGCAAGTGCTCTACCACTGAGCCACAACTCCATCCCTTAAGATACCTTTTCATGGTCATCAGCTTCTTTGGAGTCTTTGAAGATGGGCTGAAGGATCCCCAACATCACCCAATTCAATGTTCATGCTTCACTAATTTACAAGCCATCGGAAGACATACAGTTCTAACTTATTAAAAAATTACAGCTTACAAAGCAATCCATTCTCTTGGGTGGTCTAATGTGATCATGTGTTTATTTTTAGTTGAAAAAAAATGGTGGTATCAGAGGGTTTGATCAAATTGAAAGTTTGCTGTATTAATAACCATTGATTCATTAAATCTAGCAATAGACAGTGTTAAGTATTCATAAAGCTGAAACATTGAGCTCTCCCAGTGTAATCTGGCCTGCTTACATGATTTCTAACCTAAAAAATCTGTCTTATGAAAACCAACCAAAAGATTCCACTCTAGTTTGTATCTCTAGTAGTCCTGAAACTGTGGTCAGAGACACAATATGTCAAAATACAATTGCAGTTAAATACACAATGAAAGTCTAGTGAAAGGGACATGGAAATCTAGCCTATCTAGCTCTGGAAAGGAGGAGGAGGAGGAAAAGGAGGAGAAAAGAGATCAGATATTTCAGAGACCAAAGAAATATGTCAACTTGTGAAGAAAATCTCCCCAAAATATATAAAACACCCTAAGAATTCCAACTCACCCACAGAAAGCATGGATTTGGCAGTAGTTTATAATATGTATGTGTGTGCACAAACCTCATTTGAGAATCTAATAAGAACCATGAAACTTTCTCCCCAGGAGATTCTCAGATGCACACGCATTCACCATTTTCTTGCAGTGTCGAGGTGTTTGCTGACTTGCCTCATGTGGACCACAGTATAAAAGATTCCATTTCATTCCTTCCTTTTAGCCTACTGGAGCTTCCTGTGGAAAGAAGGGAATCCTAAGTTGTGCTAGGAAGCTGGTTCTATAGCAGTATGGTAATTAGGTGGTTGCTTTTCTTTGGGGCTTGACATTAGTCATAACCTCTGCTGACCAAAGGATTGGCAAACCTGTCCTTAGACCTTCAGGTTTACTGAATGTCTTGGTCCAATTCCCAGGGAATCACACCTCATGGATTTGAATGCCTATCCAGAAATACAGGGTTGTCTCTCTGTAAGAAGGCACAGGACCTCAGTTTTGGTGGCACACTTGCCAGGCCTCTGGCCCAACAGTGTGAAAGGAGCTTTATTAACAAACCTAAAGCAGGCTGTTTAGAGGCCTGGGCCACTTCCATTTTTTAAGGCCCTTGATATATTGAAAAATGAAAAAAAAATGCCAAAACAGGGTTACAAAAACAGTGGTATACTTTAAATGTTTACCTTTAACAACTTAATGCCTTTAATACCAGAAACAGATAATTGTGCTATTCATAAGTTAATTACGGGATTTATAAAAATGTTAATTTGTGGTTCACTACAGGCAGTGTGGTCTGGGCAGAGTACCCAGGTGGAGAATTGCATGGCTCTTCCTTCGGGTGTCTGTCTGTCTCTGTGATTGTATGTATAACCTCATTTGGAAATGACACCAAAGTTCTTCATTTGTGGCTCTGTAAAAGAGCAGGGTTGCATGGCCCTACTGCCACTCCCTGGAAAGGAGCTGTAGAAAGCTCTTTTGAAGAGCTATAATCCCATAGCTTCTCCATGGGCACCCACTCTTCTTTCCACAGGGAGCCTGTTCTGTAGTCCTGGGGCTGCAGCGACACACTCAGCAGCCTTCCTCTGGATCTCTATAAGAACCTTGATGATGGATGACATCAGCCCTTACTATGGTCTTTGAATTCCTTTAAGAGGTCATTGCCCCCTTTCAAGCTTCACTTAAAGATAAAGCTCCAAATGAGAATATTCCTCTCAGGAGTAGCACCTTGACCTATGTTCACAGCTAGGTATAAATCACACCCATCAGGATCCTTAAGAGAGATGGGCCCAGAAGAAAGGCAGGGAAGTATGATGGAGGGATGAAAAGAGTCCCTGAAAGAGAAGAGTGGAATGGTAACAGTAAGCCTCATCATGGATGGTTTGGGGATTGGATTGGGAAGAACTGACATTTGGAGACATCCAGGTACACACTGGGACTCTGAGCATCCTTTGGTCCCTCTGTGAACTGGTTTCCATCCAGATGGTCTCAGCAGAGACTCTTGGGCATTTTTAAAGGACATGTTAATTTTTTTCTGGTGATAAAATTTATCTTTTTAAAACAACATTGTATTTCTTGAAATTCTCCTAGTTGAATATGCAACTCTGCCTTAGCTGTGTTGGCCCATCCAAAGAGAAGAAGAGCAGCCCTTACTGCTTGGGTAAATCACAAGGCATCCTATCCTTTCATCATACCCACCTGATATCCACCCATCCATCCAGCTACCTATCCAAATAACAATCTATCCATCTATATATCTATCCATCTAACCAACAAACAAAGCAAAAGACATTTCTTGAACACTTGCACTACAGAGTGCTAAGAGCTCTGTAAATAATTGGTGATACCCTGAAAAAGTAGATGGATTTTATCTTTGTCCTCATTGAGGTGATTGTTTGGCAGATTTTAATCAAATGATTGTTTAGTGCTGCCTTCACAGTTCAAAATTGGTTTAAACAACTAGTTGAAACTTTGACTTTCTAAGTCCTGATGTCCTTTTCTCAAAATTATAAAAGATGACTCTTTCCACATCTACAAACCCTATTCTAAAAAACAAATGTCCAAAAATTAGATGGAAAGTCTTCATATTTTGGTTCCAGAATAAAGGTCTATGGTCTGTTTTATGCATCTCTCTCCCAGTGCATTGTAAATGATTTGAGGGCAGAGAATGATTTTGGGTTTTTAATGCCCTAGAGCAAGTATAACAGCTGGTGCATAGTAGCTGCTTACCAGATGTTTGTTGAAATAATGTTATCTGGCTGGTCAGAGGTCTAATGTGGGACTCGCCATTACTGCCATCACCTTCTATCCTTGGTTCATCACTTCCTGGATTTGGTGGGAAAGAGATTGGTGGCAAACAAATGTATTTGTTTAGTCCTCTTTGCAACTGTACAACTGTTCCTTCAAGAAAAATGGTCCAGAGATGACAAAATTCGTCTCATTCCATTCTCATGACTCCTCCTGTCCTACCCCAGGACAAACTCGGAATTTCATGAAGTTTTTCCCCTGAGCAAGTTACCTCAGGGTGACAGCAACTTTCGAAGCGTCTCCCTGGGGCCCAGATTCAGGCCAGTTGTGGCTCTCACACTCTCAGTTTCCTGAGTGACCTACACCTGAGTGTTGGCTTGCTTTCTGCCATTGTCCCAGGTCCAGAACTAGAAGGTGAAAATTGGGAATTGAGAGCACATTCAACACAGTCCCAATCTGTTGCAAAAAATGCCTCCCAAATTATTTAGGATCTGAAAATGTTTTCTATCCTCCTCAGATGGTCACTTTCCCCTTAATAAAATGTGTCTAACAATCATTATTTATTGGTGTAGTTAGGAAAAGAATGTAATAGACCTAGAAAAAACACAATAATTTAAAGAGAGACACATTTCAGCAAAGAAATAAAGCCATAGATTATTCTGAAATGAAATAAAACCATAGGAAACCATTACTTCATTGGGACAAACCTTCTGCTTCTTCAGAAAATTTTTATTAAAAAAAGGGGTGAGCTCTAGGGCATGGTATGTGTGTGTCTACACAAATATAGACATAGTTTATGATATTTAAGGGGCATTCTCTTTACAAACACCCCTCTTAGTACTTGTAAGTGTTTAATATTGTTGCTTCTAATGTAGCAATTTGCACTTAGGCTTTGGTCCCAGCTACTCCTTGAAATCATGTTCTTCAGTATCTATGATTGCCAAGATGTAAAATCAGTAAGTTTTCACCAAGGTCTATACAGTGATCTTACTGGAATACATAAACCAAAGGTTTCCAATGAAGGATTAAACGAGTAGTCCCTGGGATATGTTGTGTGAGCCATATGGAGATTTCAAGTGTGCTTCCTGAGTGTGCATGAATGTTGAGGTGTGATTTTATAGTTAAGTGCAGAACTTTTTGGGTGCTATTACAGGTGATGTGTGAATCCCATCAGTTCACGTTTGTATTGTGGATTATGTTAACAAAATAATGGTCCCCTTTCTGGTTTGGTAGAAAATTAAGGCTTTAGTTTTCCAAGTGGAGGAGGATATGAATTCAGATTTCTCTGTGGTTTATTCTCCAAAATAGCTACCTTTTCACACATAACATTTTTTTGTTGTTATTTATTTTTTCAAAAATCTACCTTTTACTGGTGGGGAAAACGATGGCAAGTAGCTGTTCATGTTTTCTAGTCTGCCTGAGATCAGTCGCAAGACAGGATTCCATGATGCCAAGTGCTGAGATCTTGTTCACTGATCCTTTTCCCTCTCAGCAAAAGTGAAAATGAGAGACAGGATGAAGCAAGGCCAGGATGGGAGGGAAGCTGGAAGTGGGTGTTTTACACAGTCATCTCAGGATATGAGAAAAACGTGGTCATAATGAAAGCTGCCCTATGTTTACAATACACACAATTAATGGCAACAATTTTTATAAGCCCCTAAATGGCACTTAATAAGTATAAGAAGATACAGGTTTTCTTGATTACTTAGATCTAAATGTTTACTCAAGCTTTTATGAGAGTTTTTCTTCATTTATGCAGAGCTTTCTCTATGGAATAGCTGTCCATTTTAAGTATGAATTCAGTGTATACAGATCAAGTTTTTTCAAGATCCAAATTCATTTCACTTGTAAATATATTTAACAGAGGTCGGGATTTATTGGTTACTTTGATTAAAACTGCATTTTTCTAAAAACTGGATTTAAGGGCTGGGGACGTAGCTCAGTGGTAGAGTGCTTGACTAGAGAGCCTGGGTTATATCCCCAGCACTGCAAAAACATACCCAAAAAACCCAACTGGATTAAACAGTTTTTAAATGGATAGATTGTGTCAAAGAATTTTACATTTGTGGACTATTTTAATGCTGATACTGAAAAAAAAGAAGGAAAGAAATTAAAAAGAAATTGTTATATGCAAATATTTCCAAGGTTTTTCTTAGCAATGGAGGATTACCAGCATTTTCCCTTTTAGAGTTGCTGTTGTGTGGACACTGGAGACGGTTGTGCACTGTGGATATTATTGTTGCGACGGAGGAGGGAAAAAGATAGGTTTGCAGCAGGGCTTGTGGATGGCACCAAGCCAGTGCCCTGAAAAATGGCAAACATGTCACAGCTAACAGCTGGATGCAGAAATATTTCTCTTTAATTTGGACGGATAAAATTTTTTTTCACAGCAGGACACTCTCAGAAGAGTACAACATCAAAGAGGGCGGGTCTCACCAGTCAGACATCAGCTGGCTCCAGGATGGAGCAAAATGAATGAACTGTCAGGACTTTTCCAGCATAGATGCTTCTGCCAAGTGAAAAGTTAAAGGTTCAGTGGCTTGTTCAGATCACAGACAAAATCCTGATAATGGAAGCCTGATTCCCCAAAGTCCTCCTCTGATCAACAGACAGAAGATGTCTGAAGAGGACTGTAGATTGACGGATGGCAGGCTTGGTATCGACGGCCGCCAGTGTCCTCTGAGATAAGTGGGATTCACCAAATGCTCCACGGTTCTCAGGAGCTCCTGAGTCCCTGTGTCGTAATCCTCAGAGTGACCGCCTCTCCTCTGCTAACCTGACACTTAGCAGCCACTGACCCCCAGTGTGACCAAAATACCCATTTCCATCTCTTCACATGGCTGGCTCTCTGATGAAGCCCTCGCCAACACCACCACGGGTGTTTTACAGTTTATTGACACTTTTCAACTGTTTTTCTGATTACCATATTTCAGTCTTGACTTATATGTTAGTATTATCTGCAGACTCAACATAAACCTGTAATGATTTTCTAATATTTCTGGAACTTGATGAATGTGAATTGACAAAGTACAGTATATAGCTTTATATCAGCATTACTGAAAATACAGCAACGGTGTATATAATCATTACTCATTTATTTTATGGGGCATTTATTACTTGACCTTTGAAGACTGATTTTAGAATCTTGGGATTTCAGACATTCCAAAAATATTCCAAAACCAAGTCAGAGGAAAGGGTTTTCTTATTGGAAACAATGAAATAAGTTAATTCTTATTAACATATTAATCAGGAGAGAGAGAGTTGATCAAAATGGAAAAAAAAAACACCCTACAATATTATGTATTTGAGAAAAGTTTAAAAACCGAACACAAATAATGTGGATGCACTAGCCAGTATTTGCTTTAATGAAGAAGCTTTTATACTAAATTATGCATCTTCATCCAATGACTTGTGCCTTGCCCATTTTTTTTTCTTTTTGATGTTTCTGGCCACTATGGCACATTGCCAGGGCAAGGAGAGTGACTTTACATGGAACTGGAAATTTATGTCTTTATCCATTGCGCGGTTACTTGTTGTGTAAATTTTACTAACAGATTAAGTAATTCTCACTAAATTGACATTTGCTCTGAAAATAGGAATTTGTTTGATAAATGACACTATTAATCATTATGAACATTTTTATGACCCTCATTTGGAAAATTTTTGATGCTTTTAAAGAAAAAGCTCTACTATTTCTCCCTGAGAAGACAAATGGGATGTGATCAGAAAGCAACAACACGGTGGCCATAACCAACTGTATGGCTGTGGGCAAGTCATTTCGCCTTTCTCTGTAAAATGGGACCATACTCATAGCCTCCCCCTTAGGTCACAGATAAGGATCACATTAGCCTGTGAAAGTATTTTAGAAACTCAAATGCCACAGGAATGTATGACCTGGTGATTAACTGCTGTTCTTCCTTCCCGCCAAGGTGGAGGCAGATGCTGTTTCTCATTTTGAAAGTACGGGTTGAGTTTCCCTTATCCGAAATGCTTGGGTTAATAAGTGTTTCAGATTTCAGCGTTTTTCAGATTTGGGATTATTTGCATAGGTTTTACTAGGTGAACATTCCTATTCTAAACATCTGAAATCCAGAACGTTCTGAAATCTCAAGTGTTTTCAGTGGTTTCATAAAAAGTTTCAGAGTGTGGATTTTGGATTGGAGGATTAGGAATGCTCAACCCATATTACTTTGTGATGTCTCAAGACTAAATTTAGCTCATTTGAAAGTTTAAAAACAAGGAGGCTAGGAGGCCACAGTGGTGTGATCTTGCTGTTTTCCTCTTCACACAGAAGCTCTGCCAAATCCCTGTGCATGTAAGGATCCAGGCTAAAACCGGCACACAGGTTCTGCTTCTCGTTCAGGTCCATATGGTTGCACAGACAGCTCCACTCTCCTGAATACGTTGGGTCCACATAGAGATATATGCTTGGGCTTTCTTTTATCAAAATGCCAGCAACTTAAGTGGTCAAGAATTCCCATATAGGGGATGCTCAATGACAAGTGTATTGGTCCCTTGAAGCAACAACTAATTAAAGCACTCATTGATAAATACCTGTTAGCTTCCAGTATGTTCCAGGAATATTCTTCAAACTGTAGTGGGTGCCTGTGTCTTTGGATGACAGGGAACACCATGTTAAACTTTAAGTGGATTAAATTTAGGAATGGAAAATGTGGAATTGAAGATATCCATCTTTACTGTTTTCTAGACAGTATTTACCTTAATACAGCATTTTTGTTTTATTTTTAAAATAGACTTATCTAGGAGATAAAAATATGAACAACTGGGTTTTTTTAATTTCCCTCTTTTTCTTTCAACAAGAGTTGTTTTTCTGCTGTAAAGTCCTGTGTAAGGTGTGTATGGTTAAAATCTAAAAATGATTAAAATGTGTTTCTACCCTCAATGAGCTTATGGTCCAATAAACTCAGCAATAATATATTTGCATATGCCGCACAAGTATTGTGGCCAGTGTCTACGAACAGGTTAGTGAATTTTGCCTAGGTTGACATTTTTCATCTAATAATAGTGCTGGCCGAAGGGTAACTAATGTTCTTTTGGTAATTCTTGGGTGCCCAACAGGGCTTTAACTCTCTAACATTACTTGCTTATTTGATTTCACATCAGTTTTTTGAAGTAGGGAGCATATTTAGCACCCGTTTGTAAAGAGAATGTTTCAGCTTTCTGGAAAATTTAGAGAACTTTCCAAAGTCACATCACCACCTCATGATGGAGCCACAGCTGTCACTCACAGGCACTGGAACTGACACTCATATGCACACTCCTTGCGTCTGTACTCTGCCCCCCGTTGTCACCCCAAACTAGGATGGCTTCTATTTTGTGTTTTATGGTCATTAGAGAACTTAAGTATTAAGTTCTCTAATGACCATACTGCTGAAAGTGAAATCATCTGTTTTCCAATAAAATATTTTAATTATTAACTTTTTAGAGTCGAAAGTTTGACATACAGAGGAATCTCATAGTAAAACAGTTTTATTCACCTTGGTAAACACTGTACTCTTCTTTTGAGTTTTTCAAATTGTGAGTACCCTGAACTACGGAACCCCTAATTTTCTGAATTTTACAGAAAGCTGTGGCGAACAGGAGGAGGAGATCTTAGAAACTATCTTTTAAAACTGTTCTTCCCTGGATCCTCTGTGTCCTGTGAAAATATTTTAAACAAAAAAACAGTTCTGAACTCACAGGTGTAAGCTGGAAAACTCTCAGTGACCATTTCTGGGCACTTTCTGGTAGATTTTTTACATGTTTAATCATCATCTTTCTATTTCATAAACTTGAAAGAGGCTGACTTAAAGGAGAATGTAATTTTTTCCTGACCCTCATCGTTATACTTAGAATCAGGTTTTATTACATTTAGTGGTCATTTCTTTTCTAATTTTGAATAAAATCCAAGACCTTTATGAAGCTGTGGATTATTGTGAGGGTTGGATTCAGTTCACTTCAGCACGGATTACCTTCCTGCCACTTGCTGGGTCCTGCGTTAGATGCTTCGGCATAAAATAGACTCCTTCACCCCCTTTGGGTGGCAAAAAGTGAAGGAGACTTGAATTCCTTCAGCACAAAACCAATGCCGGTGTCCCTAGCCTTGGCAACGAAACATGCCAGGGTTGGAAACAAGGAGAGGGAGACTGAAATGTCTCCTACTCCCTGAAAAAATTAGCTGACCCTTTTATATATAACCCTTTGGATCTGCCTTCTCTCCTTGCTATGACAAAATTCAGGGAACCAGGTGCTGGGAGAAGCAATTTGAGTTACAATTCAGTTTGTTTTTGTTTGAGGCCATTGCATCTTGTTAGGGCATTGAGAGAATTAAAGGATGTGAGGGAGACCTTGGTGCACTCCAGGGAGATGGGCAGGGAGATGTGGACACACGGGAGGAAGCCTGGATCTGTTGCCGACTAGTAATTTCACTTTGCCTAAGTCATGAACTGAGAGACCTCATTTCCTTATGTATGAACGACGGATCAGGTTGGAACAGCCACTGGGTTCCCTTCCAGATCTGATTTTCCCGGGCTCTAAATTTAGCCACGGTACTCAGTGTTCTAGCAGAAGAATTGGTGACCGAAATCTTCAAGGAGGCCTCATCTACTGGAGGAAACCCTCTGATTTCCACACAGCCTCCCCTGGCTCACCACAGGACCTAGAGATGTCCCAGGAACTATCTCGGAGAGCAATGGTGGTGTTAATTGAGCTAGTGTGGTGCTTCTGCTACCTACTCATTCTTTAACCAAGGAGACTTTCTGGTTTTTAGAGTGGAATTACATTCAAATCTTCGAGTGAAAAGGGATCCTTTGCTTTAAAAGATTGTTGGAAGTCTGTGCTGGTAAAAATGGGGAGGTGGGAGAGACACTGCTCTCTCCTTCCCTGGAAAACTACAGAACTGAAAGCTTGGTCCCAGGGTCAGGTGAAGGCTCCTTGGCAATGCAGGAGTGACGAACAGTTCTTCCAGGCTCTTGCTTCAAACAGTTTTCTGTGACAGTGCTCCCAGCTATAACAGACTGATTTTCAGTGGTAGTTGTCATTCCTTTACAGCTGTGGTTATCAGTGTAAGTGCTTAATAAGGTCAAGCAGGTAAGTAAATACACATAGAAAGTGGCATATAAGAACAGGGAGCAGCAGGAAGTATGGAGAACTGGAAAATCATATACCCAATCTAACCATGGAGCCCCCACTTTCTCAGCTCAGTGCATGATGATGAGATTGGGGAATTTACCTTTTAATTTTTTAAGAGAAATCAGAAATCTAATTAGGAAAATTTTTAAAATATTTAAAACACTGTACAAGAAAAAGAAAGTGTCTATGACTTGAATTTAGCCTGAGAGCCACTCATATGTAAATCTTGCTTTAGAGAAACTGTTTGTTCAGGTCACCAAGGTACACAAATTCTTATCATATGGAAGGCAGTTTCTTGCTATTAATGTTAAAATGAGCTAAAATCAGTTTCTGGCTTACTTATTATTATTATTATTATTATTATTATTATTATTATTATTATTATTATTATTAATGTGAGGGGTCAGCATTCATAAAAAAAAAAAAAAGCTGTGGGCAAGCCACTCATAAGCTATTGTTGAAATACACAATGCCGGTGCATATCTCACTCTTGCTCTTTCATTTAAAGTAGAGTTTTGCTCTGAGAAAATATGATCATGGGAGAGTGTTTTCTGATATACAGAACTGTAATACAATGCCTTTCTAATGGTGGTTTCCAGTCAGTGCCACACATGATTTGTAATGAGTGAGCATTTGTGTGATCATTATTTAAACCACGTGTGTGGTGTCTTGATAGCTATCATTGGATTGAAAACTGTTAAAATCCCCTCAGAGGTAAGAATTACCTCTCCCCCTTACTTATCTTTCTACTCCCATTGATACAAGATAAAAGAGAAAGTACAGACCAGAAGCAGTAGTTTAAAATAGCAGCAACAGCAATCACAGAAGAAATCAGAGGCTGATAATGTAGTGATACATATTACAAATATTTTCCCAGGAGGATAACAAGTTTTTAACCTTGGGTAACATAGTATCTCCATTTTAACAGTGCATATAAAACTGAAGTACAAAGAAATAAAGGGATAGATTTTCTTTTTGCTTATTATATCTTTGACAAAAAAATCAGAAAAGTACAAAGTACTTTTTTTCCCCAAAAAGATTTAAAATAAGCAGGAAAATATAAAAAATCATGTACAAAGTATTTCAACAGCCTTTTCAGTACCTATTTAAAATGTTTAAAAGATAAGAAATTTTATTCATTCAAGTAGTGAGAACGAAGATAAGAATATTACATTTAGGCGAAGAAAAAGATTCATTCTGAAAAAGAAAACAGTTGAATGCAAGTTGTGGGGCATAGCTCAGTAGTAGAGTACATGCTCAGCTTGTGCCAGGTACTATGTTCTATTCCCAGCATCATATTTATTAAAATATATGGTACTATAAAATATACTATAGTGCTATTTTATATATTTTGAAATTTTAATAAATGATATGATAAAGATCCTCACCTAGATTTTTCTCAATCAATATTATCTGTATCAACTGGATTTTTGTTTGTTTGTTTGTTTTTGTGGTGTTGGGGATTGAACCCAGGGGTTTGTGTATGCTGGATAAGTATTTTACCACCAAGCTAAATCCCCAACTCTCAATTGGGTCTTAATATAAGCAGGTCTAGTGCATTAATTTCGAATGTTTCATACAAATGCTTTTGAATGAATAAGACAACTTATTTATTCTTCTGATGATGAATATTTCTATTATTTCTAACTGTTTGCAATTACAGTAATGCTGCTGTGAATGTCCTTGAACTTGCCTCCTTAAGCACATGCAACAGAGTTTCAGTGGGGTAACTTTCTAGAAGTAAAATTCCTAAATTATAGGATATAAGCGTTATCAAATTTAGATATTGTCAAAATGTTTTCCAATGTTTGTACCAATTTGTACTCTTTTCGGTAATGCTGGTCCAGACTTTCTAAAAAATATGTCAAATACATACATTCTACGGTTCTGAGGATTTTCCATTGCAGACTTTACCCCTACCCAGTGTCCTGTATGTTTTTTCTTCTCTTACCTCTGAAGGATCTTTTCTTTTCTTTTTTTTTTTTTACATTCTTAGGAAAGTGGAGTACATATTTAAATGTTGTTGTTTATGTTCTTTCAGAATAAATGACACAATTTTCAGCAAAAGTTTGCTGTTTTCTTTTTCAGAATGAATCTTTTCCTTCATCTAAATGTAATGCTCTTACCTTCGTTCTCACTACTTGAATGAAAAAAATTTCTGATTTTTTAAACATTTAACATAGATCCTGGAAAGACTGTTGAAATACTTTGTACGTGATTTTTGATATTTTCCTGCTCATTTTAAATCTTTTGAAAGATAATAAAAACAAAACAACTCTTGGTCTTGGCATTAGTTGATCTCCTTAAATTCCTTCTGTTTTTTGGCACTATCCAAAAGCTGCATCCAGAACGAATGACTTTCTTCAACTCTAGGTATGCAGTTACAAGATTTAAGTAGGTGCCTGGGAATTTTGTTAGTTTCATGAGAAACATTATAATATCAATATTAGCTGAAGCCAGGGAAACAAAACCTCCTGTCAGATTCTGCATCACATGACATTTACCGACAAATAGGCATTTACTTTTTCTTCAAGACAAGAAACAGTTTATATCAGGCAGGCAAAAACTGTGGGTTTCCTTGGGGTCACGATATATTTAGTTAAGGAGATTATTGCTGAAACAGAACTGTAGGAAGAAATACATTTACACTCATTTCAAAATGGGTGAGTGCATTGTTTTCAAGTAAGCTAATAAGTTAGGCCCCTCGACCTCTGAATGCTAGTAATACTTGCTATTGAGGACATTCATTAGAAGTACTGAAGAGGATGATGTGGTACTTTGAAAATGCTTCATATTACTGTCCACCGGTAGTCCCTTATAGAAGGTTTGTTTTTGGAAGAGAGTGAGACAGGGATGGGAGTGGGGGAAGATGGTCCTCAACATTTTCTATTCCATTAATGGTCAATAATTGGCATTAAGGGAACATGTTCAATGTTGCATTAGCTGTCAACAGCAGGCTGAGGTGAGATTTTGAATATTAAGTGACTTCCTAAAACACACACACACACACACACACACACACACACACACACCCCAAAACAACTACAGTGTAATCTAATCTAAGCGTGATGCCTGTCTTTAGGTTGCTCACATAGCAGATGTATCAACCACATAAATGTTTCTGTTCTCTGTCATTATCCACCAAGTTGGAATTTAAAGAAGTCATTAGCTTTACATGTAATGTAATCCAGGAAGCTCTTCATTCTTCTCAGGCTAAATTGATTATCAGCTGTGTTCCCTCCAGTGTGTTTACAAAGCCATAACTTCTCAAATGATTGTCTTTAGTAGATTAAGTTTGTTTTTTATTTGTGGGGGTTAGTGGAAAGGTTGGGGGCGAAGAAGAATGAGTTTAAGAAAAGCAGAAAAAAAATCCAACTCTTTTAAAATGACGGGTGATAGTAAAAAAAACGAACAAAACCAAAAACAAACAAAAAACTCCCCCCAAAACTGTCATCACTAAGCTCTGTGGCCCTCCAGAATACAAGTACTATGCTATATTAATATGAATGACCACACTAAGTTTAGGGACTAAATGTAACCAGAAAGGCTCTTTGTGAGACTGACTCTCAGTGTGTATCTGGAAAAGCAAAGTGTGGAAGACAAAATAGCAAGGGTAAGAGACTTGATTTCCCAGGATGCTCTGGGGACACCTCAGTGGCTACTAGATGGTCCCATTGTTGATTTTGTTTGAAAACACTCAGTTGTACCATGGTCTTCCAGAGCACTGTATCTCTAAGAAACTCTAACTGTACCTTGCTTTCCAGATGCCCTTAAGTCTGGGAATTCGTTCTAGACTTGCTATTGATAGGTAACTGTGTCATCTCTCACTACTCCAGACACCATGTCCCCTTAGATGCCCTGCATCTGAAGTGTTTTTTAGAAGGAGAGCTGTGGCTACTCCTCTGAGCTCTGAATCTGAGTGCTTGGTTAGCTAGTTGTTTTGCAAAAGACTTTTTGTGCTTGCTTATTGCGTGATTTGAAATGGATTTCATTTTCTTGTATGTTATCTTGAGAGAAAATCTGCTTGAGTTGACCTACGGCAATGATTAGGAGAGCATGAAGAAATTTAAAATCCATAGGAAACAGCTATTTTTTTTTTCATTGCCTTTTTTGAGAGTCTCCCTTTTTTGATGACTCCTGTCCTAATAGTGTCAGGTCTTGACAGCTGAAGTCCCATGTCTACTGTGAGGTGAGGGTCCCTTTATTTCATCAGAACCAGAATCCGTTTGAGCAGTTCTTCACAGCTCCATGACTCTCCAACTGCCTTTTGCGGGGTGTCACCCAGCTTGTTGGACAGACAACGATTGCCTCCCAAATGCCTTTAAACAGTTACATGTTTAAGACTGGGGCCTTTTATGTGGATGTCCAACCATGTCAGCGTGGCCTCTTCTTTCAGCTTGCTTTGTTTATCCGGCAGCTCATTACTTAAGACTAGCCTGTCAAAATAGGTTAAATATTTCTTTGGTAAATATGGCCACATCCTTGAGATACCCCAAATCTGTTTAATACAGGGAAGATTGGCTTGATAAGAGAAACGTGATCGACTTGCATCACCAAAAAATATTTTCCTGTTATTCCGGTTGTTTTCACAAGCATCAATAAGCACTAGCAAACCTGAGGGCAATAAATTTCTGCAGCTGACACATAAAGACACCAAGGGAAGCAGGGAAAATGATTGCTGATGATTCGTTCTAACTACTTGACCTTCTGACCTCTTCTCTAGATATATGATCAAGATGGGACACTACAGCACTTTATTGATGGTGGGGAACCTAGTAAGTCGAGCTGGATGAGGTATATCCGATGTGCAAGGCACTGCGGAGAACAGAATCTAACAGTAGTTCAGTACAGGTAAAGTATATCTTGATTTACCACTTACAGACCTGAAGCCCTATGGCTTGCATATGTAAATTCAGGCTTGCTGCTAGTGGTTGGAAAAATCCTATAGAACTCTGCACAGATTGACAGAGATTTTTTTTTTTTTTTTGGTTAGTTTTCTGAAGCCTCCTTATAAAGGGATTAGTGAGTGAATGGTCTCTTACACTTTATGAACATGCCAGTTACTTCCACATTATTACTTGAACTTCCACAAAAGCCTGATTGAGTCCTGCAAAGCCACTGACTTGGGATGGCTCCCCCAGCAGATGGGTACCCACATATCAGTAGGAGTTCAGAAACTCAGTCCCAGACCCCTGGCTTTCAGCTCCTCAGGGTAGCTCCCAGGAAGGACAGCTTCATTTGCACAAAGGCATGAGAATCTGGGAACTCTCAACCTTCCCAGGATGGTCCTTCTGAAACCTGCTGTGCTCAGCAACAATGACTGAGCCAGGGTAACCTCTCCTGCTCCTTCAAAGAGTGCCAGAACATTTGGGTTTGGTCCTTTGGTGACTCTGGATATGTTTCTGAAGATGAATTAGTTTCAAAGTGTAGAAGAACCCCTATCTCCCAGCTCAATGAAGGGGGAAGGCAAAGCGGAGCCATCTCCCTTTCCCCACAGGAAAGTCACATAAGGAGGCCTCTGGGGAGCTGAGAAGCAAGGTGGATTCTCAGGATGTTAAGTCACCTCAGTGCACCTGCTGAGCAAGCATTTCCACTTACATGGCCTGAGAAGGCTGGAGTGGAGACAAGAGGGCAAAAACAAATTAAAAAGAAAAAAAAAAACCCCACCACTAAGCCTTTTTTTTTTTCTCAAAATCCCTCGAAATCATGTGCCACATAAATATATGAGCTCAGTTATAAACAGCCGTGTTCTCTTTAGAATCAGAAGCAACTGTTTAGCTTTATTAGGCACCACAGACACATCAAAGCCCTTGGCAACTTGGAGTCCTGCCTATGGCTATTTATTTTTCTGCCTTTTTTTTTTTTTTAATGAAGTGGGGTTTTTTTTGTGTGTGTTGTTGTTGTTGTTGTTTTTGATTTGTTTTGTTTTGTTTTTTAACCTCTCTTCGCCTTATAGCTTAAAAGGCTGCACAAATCTGGCTTTGCTCTCTAAAGGTCTCCAGTTCAAAAGGAGAAAATTGGGGCACCATCTGACTCATTGCCTTGGTTTCCTATGCAGTTTTATTTTATGAAATAATGGTTTAAACGAAATAGTGCAAGACGGTCTTTGGTTACACTGCTGTCTACAGTCCTAACCCACCTTTATTGTCATGAAGTTTTCCCAAAACTCCGAGCTAGAAAATTAGTCAAGATTGTTCTTGTCTAGCCGTCAAAAGATAGTTTGGCTAGTTCTTGTAATGGGTACCCAGGGAGCTCTTGAGACAAATTCTGAATTGGGGGAAAAAAAAAACATGCTTAAGAGGAAGGGGGGGGCATGAGTAAGTCATTACCTATCTGTCAATATTAAGTGGATTTTACAACTCCCCTTTCATGACGGCGCTTTAACTACGGGCTCTCTCGGCTGATCTGTTTTCGATTACTTCAGATCTTTATAAAATGAACTACAAAAACACAATTTTAAAAACTGGCATCCATCACCAGTGGCCACGTCCAAAAGTAAGAAAATAGAAAAGTTGGACCCTGAAGAGCCAGTCTAATTTTTATTGTACGTGAATGTCCTCTTCACAAAAAGTCAGCTGGTTTAAATTCATTCTGTTATGATTTGTAATATCTAAATGGAATTTTCTTCAAAGCGCCCTTGATTGATTGACCCTTAGCTGAACGTTTTGTTTTTATTTTGAGGCTGACAATAATGTTTGTTGGCATGTGTTCTGCTTCAACTGCGTTGGGACGCCATGAAGCTATCTTTATGAGTCATCCAACCACAATACTAAATACATGTCAGCAAAGGAAATATTATCTGAAAAGGGAAAAATCCCTTTGATGTGCTTCAACATGCAGAGATTTCTGCGAGTTTTGGAAGCTCTGCCCGCTTGTAAGGAACGGTGTACGCTTACACATTTTTCCCCCCCCTTTCGGCCTACTCCATGCCTCAGAAGACCACCCATTGCTCAAAAACAGTCCTGCTCTTTCAGCGGCAAAGTGTGTCATTTGGTTTTAGCACATTCATTTGCCGGGCGCTGTGTTTATATTAAGAGAAGCCAAACCGAGAGATGAAATGTTACAAGGGTGAAGTACAAAGTAGACTCAATTTTTCTCAAGTTAGGAGATGCCAGTGATTTATAGCTCGCTCCAATTTTGATTTTTTTTTTATGTAGCAGTGGAAAGAATTAATAAAATGCACAGCTTTAGAGATGCAGAGGGAGGGAGGGTTGGTGAGGACCGGACAACCGGCTGGAGTTTTTGTCAGATATTCATAGAATGTTGGGAAAAAACATTCTGCTTAGCTAGCAGTGCCCTCGTGAGACAGAATGGCAGCAAGTAAGGAAAATAACAAGATAAATGAAATTTTTGCAGCTGCAAGTAAAATATTGAGAATCTGCACTTTTTTATTGATCTTTATGATCCTATTGCCAAGAGCCACTTTGTGGTGACAAAATATGTTGACAAGTGCATATCTCACTGCCATGAAAAATGTGGAGAAGGATTCTCCTTATGTCTGCAGTGTTGTACAAGGAACAAATTGCCCTGCTACAGCCAATTCCTCACAGAAAGGCGAAATTTAAGGCCCACCAACCCCAAACACTTTTATCTGGAACTTGAGGCTCATATTTGTAGCCATTCCTCATTGAGAAAACCAGTCGCGATCTCCTCATTTTTTTTTTTTTTAATCTGTAGATTTTTCTTTACGGTATCAAAGCTGAGATAAAAAATGTTTATTTCTTGGTACCTTCACTGTATCATTCCAGAGTGTAATCTTTCAGCCAGCGTAAAGTGCTCCTCTTGTATTTATTGAATTTCCATCCATTTCGCATAAGAGAGTTTTTTCCCCCTCTTCTCCTGTATCCAACTTCATAAAAAAAAAAAAAAAGGCAGTGGAGAGGATTTTTATTTCTCTTAGTCCTTATATCACAAAGCTGTTCATTTTTTATTACAAATTTGGGAACTCCCAATGCCCGGTTGCCAGAATACACTTACTGCTTTTCCTTCAAATAAGAGATCAATAGTATTAATTTATATATGAGGTTGAGGCACCACTGTCTTTGCAGTTTGCCAAGAGAGAATTTTCTCATTAGCGTGAGATGAAATTTGTTTTAAATGAACTTTGCCTTTCTGCCATCTCCTGGGCCAAATATCTATCTCTTCAAGACCCTCTATGGAGGCACACGGTGGAAATAAACTCTATGCTGTTTATCATACTGAGTTACAGGCTCTGATTGATTGCTGGGGACGATATGGTGGGTGTAGATTTATTACAAACAAACTGTTTAGGTGGAGCTGGGCAGAAAGTTCTCGGGGCAATAAAAATGTGGCGGGGGCACATGAGTCCTACGTATTACTAAGCTGGGTTTTCTTTTGTTTTGAATAGGTCGAATATATTCTACCGAGCCTGTATAGATATCCCTAGGGGCACCGAGCTTCTGGTGTGGTACAATGACAGCTATACGTCTTTCTTTGGGATCCCCTTACAATGCATTGCCCAGGATGAAAACTGTAAGAATTTATTTTAGCTCTGAATTCACGTCTTAAAAATACCTAGTTCAAAGCTAACTTTTTAAGAGTGTTTTTTTTTAAAAAAAAAAACAAAAAAACAAAAAAAAAACAACAAACAAACTTCTGAAACATGGTTCACTGTGATACCTGATGCAAACCTGCAAAACTTGTGTTCATGCTATGGTTTTCTTTATCCTGTATGATGTTTGCTTTTTGGTAGGGCATCTTAACCCATGCCAGCCAGTTTTCCTTTGCCTGTGCACAATTTCAAAGCCTTTGCCAGAGTTTTAAATAATTGCTGACAGCAAAGTGAAGCCAGCTGGTATTCACTAAGTGCCTACTATTATGTGTCTGGTTCTGTGCTTGCCACCTGGGGTTATAAGAGCAGCGTAAGATACAGCTTCTGCTCTGAAAGGATGCAAAGTCTTGTTGGACCCATGATCTCTGCACAAATGAAATAATGAGAAAACAATGCTATTTAATGAGGAGTAGTACCCCTGATGTCATTGGCTGGGTGTGCTTCCTTCTAAGTAGTCATTAGAATGATAGTAAAAATCATAGATAGGTGATGGTGGAATCTGTGTCTTTTTAAATTCTTTGTCCAAAACCATGTTAAGAATATAATTTTCTTTTATCTTTGTTACCATGCCAACCATTATCTTTAAGGGAATAATCTAACATTTAGTCATACGTGAACTTGAAGCAACTTTCACTAAGACTTTGTATTTTTGTTTTACAAGTCTGTGGAAAACATTTCAATACTGATGTGATTCAGTGAGAAACACTGGTTTCAGTGATGTTGTGTTTTCTTGTCACTAAATTGACTGATCTTTGAACTGATAATTTGAGATTATGCTTCAAAAAAGAACAGAGACAACAGATCTGTTAATGAATAGGAAAGTTCATTTTGAAAAAAAAGTGTTATTCTCGTTTTTCCTTCTCCCTGACTCTCTCAGTCACACATGCACACAACTAACTCTAATAAAACATACTCATATTACTACTGGTCAAAATGCTGATGATCAGATATTTCTTTCTCATGTTGTCTTTAATTTCTTTGTAAAAAAAAAAAAAGTAAAGTCCTCAAAAAGCCTATTACTATCAACTTTATTTTTCTATTTTACCCTAACCCCAAACCAATCCCAAATCAAAAAAATAAATCTTTGGACATATAGCACATTCCTCTCACCAAATTTCCATTGGAAAGTTTCTTTTCTGCAGTGATACTCCTATTTGAGGGAGTGCCTGTTTTCATAGGAGAAAATCTCGGTATTGGACACGAGTGTGCGGTTGGTGCTAGAGGCAGATATGGACGTGGAGGCCACTGTGCTCTGCTCTCTTTCCCAGAACAGCTCCATGCCTGTCTCCCCTAGAAACTATAACCAGGGCCATGCATGTAACAGCTCCAGTATCAGCCCCTGATCGGCTGACAGGGACTTGTCTGTATGTGGAAGCTTGACATAATCACACCTCCTAAAGTGTGGAGTTTAATCCAAAAGGTTTCTAGAAATCCTGTGAAGCCCCTTATTCCCCCTTTAACACACCTTCTATAGACTCTGAAGACATTGGGCTGTATGTGTATTGCAGAATATTTGGGAGTAACCATGTCAAAGCTTCAAGTCCTAAAGTGTATAATCCAGTCTTAACATTCTTCCATCCATTCTTTATTCAGGTATTTATTGAACACTTACCATGAGCCAGTGTTTTATATCTATTATAAATGAAGGAGGGGACAAACAGACAAGAAGTCCTGCCTTAATGGAACTCATATTCTAGCAAAGGGAGGGAATCCAGAAATATGTAAATAAATAGTTGGTCATATGGTGATGTGTAGTAGAGCTAATACAACAGAAAAGGGTAAGTGGAGCCAGGAGTTGGGGGTTGCAGGTACTGGGAATGACTGGGGAAGGCCCCAAAGGGAGGTTGCCTTTGGGCAAAGACTTAAGACTTAAAGGCTGCAAGATGAGAGGCGCATCAAAGATGTTGGCATGGGCATGGCAGAGTGAGCGAGCAGGAGTAGATAACTCAGGTACAGGGGCATAGGTCTGGTCAGGCCCTGGGGGCCACTGTCAGTACTCTGGCTTTCACTCTGTGTGAGCCAGCCTGGAGCTGGTGTGGAGTTTCCAGCAGGAAAGTGAGATGATCTGACTGAAGTTTTAACAGGATTATTCTGTCTCCTGAGTGGGAGTAGACAGGAGCCGTGAGAGAGAGCAAGGAATCCAGTTAGAGTCTCTTGCAGGAACCCAGGGGAGAGATGACGGTGGTTTGGACCAGCATGGAAGTGGTGGAGGTGGTGAGAAGAAGCTGGATTCTGAACATATTTTGAAAGTAAAGCCAATAGCCTTTTCTGACATGTTAGATGCTGTGAAAAAGAGGAGTTGAGATGATCCTGAGGTTTTGGTCTGAGGAACTGGAAAAGCAGCATGACCGTTTACTGAATTCTGAGACAGAAAGGGAAACCGTGGAATGACTGCTTAGGGATTGCCTTTCTCGTCTTTGATGTGCATCTCTGAAGCAGGAGCCCCACATCCACTTTACCAGGCTGTTACAGGGTCGGGGAAATGGAGGGGTCAGTTGGAAAATTTGGGGGGTTTGTCTGCAGTTCACTGCCACCTGACAACAGGTGTGGCCAAGAGTCTGTGGTCTCCAATTTGGGGCTGTTGACAATGTGCCATTGAAAATGTATTTTCTGGAAACATCATATTGTTTGTTCTTCAGTTTGTCTCCTGTGGTCCCATCGTGTGAAGCATTCTTGGGGTTGATGATTAGAATATTGAATAAAGTCTACCAGCGCCTATGTTGTATCATTGAGCCCTTGAAATCCTTGAAAGAAAATTCACAAAGCCATAGCAGTTTGAAGTGCTGAGGATTCAGTAGGAAAACTGAGCAGCTCTCCTAGGTTCAGTTCAGAGCCCTAAGTAAGGGTTAAGGGAAGTTTAAAGGGGATTAAGTCATGGATAAAAGGCTCAACAGTGACAATGCCTCTTTCCCCTGAGGGTATTATTGGAATTTTATTTCAGTTCCTGTCTCAAAGTCATATATCTGTCATGTGATTGGCCACCCAAGAAACCTGCAGAAGGCTTCATCAGATAGTGTGGGAGAGATATACGGCTTTAGCTCTAAGATGGATTCCCATTCCATATGATTCACTGAGAGACCTGGGAATGCTTTATTATAATCAGAGTTCCTTATTCTGTGCCGAGAAAAATACTCCGTATGATTTAAAAGCACAAATGTGTGAAAGGGCATGGACAGAGAATTTAACAGATAGCCTTCCATAGCCTTGAGTAGTTTAAATCCTCTCAACTGGATTAGCAATTCTAGGACCATTTTTACCCCACGAGCTAGCCCCCAAATAAATTAGTTACCTTAAAAGAAGCTTCTTGAGATCAAAGACCGATTGGTTAAAATGCCCCCAGAGAGCCTCCTTATGTGGCCATGCATACAATAAACAATTAAGACATGCTCACTGGATAAATATGAAGAATTTCTATGGCCATTATTAAAAGAGATTCAAGCTTCAGCCAGATCTTTCCTTGTTCATGAAATTGACCCCTCGACCAAGACATTCAAGGACTACATGATTTTACTTAGCAAATCTTACTTATTAAGCACTTTCATCTATAAAAATATCATTTTCTTCCCATGGATCTTTCAACATTGAAAGCACACATTTCCCATTGAGCGTGTGCAGGGGGCTCAGGCTGGGGTAAGTGCCCCCCCTTGGTCAGGGGCCTGCAGCAGTGGGGCGCGCTGGGCATACTTGCTGTCCGACAAGCCAGTGAAAGCCGCCTGCACTCGGAGAGAAGTCAAGGTTTCACACAGGCATTTGGAAGCAATTCCTATGTTATTTTCTTTTTCAAGAATCACAGTTATACATGTAATAGAGCTCCAAAGAGAGAGCCCCTCCATCCACTGTGGGCCTTTCAAAAGAGCCTGAAGGAACGCGGGTGCCGACAGATCGCATCCGCAAGAAGGAACGAAGTTCCCCCAAAGCTTCCAGTGGGGGATTAGCTCCTGCAGAGTGTAAAGACCATGGTGCATTCATATTCATTTCAGAGGAAATTAAAAAAAAATCCTGGGAATAAATGTTAAACAAGTCTTCCTGCTGCTTTTTCTGTCTCGGCATATGAAGCTGAGGTTGCAGAATGTGAAACTCAATGGCAACGGGGGAGTTGCGCTGGGTTAGACCCTGCCTCAGGGAGGCCTGCCTGTTTCTTTTGATTTGAAAGAAGAGAAAATAAAAAGGGGCACCTCTGCACAGTGCCTCTCATCCCCACCATCCCACCAACACCGGGAAACCAGGCCCAGAGTAAAGAAGGCCCCACTCAAGCAGTACTCGTCCTGACCTTTAGTTCAATTCAACAGGACTGTCCAATAGGAATGTTCCTAGGCAAGAGCCCAAGGGAAGCATTGTGATGGTGTGCAAAAACTAAGGCCTGTCCTGAGTTGAGAAGGATAGAAGGTGCATTAAGTAGACAACTTTAATATAAGACACCATAACAGTTTCTGGGTTAGGTGGCCACAGCACTGAGCCTGAGCTTGGGGGGTTAGGCTGAGGATGAATGGGAAGAGCCAGAGTTCCAAGCCTGTGTACAGAGGGAGGCTGGGATTGGGTTCCTTATATAAGTCCAGGAATGGGAAGGTTCTTCTTCTGTCCCTCAACAGGGACTAGAAAAATGCTGCCCTTAAGCTTAAGGGTCAGGCAACTGTCATCCATGGGTGAAAACAAACTCTGAAAACTAGCTGTAGTTAGCTGTAGAATGGCACGGGGCTTGACTTTACACTATCTGGCAGATATGGAACCCCCGGAACAAGAAACCAATATAAAAGTTGGTCTAGAGCTAGAGAAACCTTGAAGTTTCTAGAAAAAAACAATGGAGAAATGGAATGCCTCTGTATCTGCGTGGGACTCCAACAGAAGGCAGCAATCTACCTTCTGGGAAAGCCACTATCATGAGAGATCTGACTGTGGGGTGCTGTAGGATGCAATGGCACTGCTTCTCTCCCAGCCTCATTGCAGGAGTGGGGTACACTCACTCCCCCAGTTCATGGGGTGTAGGAAGGTGACCTTTCTCATATGAACTTGTCTTCAGGAATTAACGTCAGCATAAGAAAACCACCATCTTCGTACACCCTGCCCAAGCCAGTCAACATTGATCAGTGTGAGATATAAAAGACTGGTTCTATTTCCTCAAAGCAGGACAGCTTTGAAGGACAGTCCCAGCTCCAGAGTTGTTAAAATCCTCCCTTGGCCCAATCCCACTCACCTCATTCCCCAACAGGTATTGATGCTGAGAGCACTCTCCCCAGGGAACCTCCTGCACTCAGCTCCAGATTTCCATTCCAGAGTCTATTTTGCAGGGAAGCGGACTTAACACAGGTACTCCCAGATTTGCATTTTCAATCCAGACCTCAATACTGAGCCACAGCGTCCTATCCAGCCATCTCCATAACATCTCCACTTCCATGTTTCATGTCTCAAACTAAACATAGTACAACAGAAACCGTGGTATTCACTTCTACTGACTGCCTCTCCCCCAGTTCAACTGTCCCATTCATCCAGTTGCTTTTTCTAGAAACCTGGACACCTCATTATTGCTTGGTCTTCTATCACCAAATCCCATTGATTGTGTATTCTTCATGCTTTTCTTCTCTATCTCTACTGCCGCCACCCTGATCTGCATCACTGTCTGCTCTGGCCTGGACCACTGCAGCAGCATCCCTTGTCCCCGCACTTTCCCTCTTTAGTATCACAGCAGCCAGAGTGAAGTTTCATTGATTAGCTTATTTTGTTTCAGTTTATCCATTTGTTTTTCTAACAGGGTTGTTCAGTCCCGTAGATCAAAGTCCAGAATGTACCACGGACATGCAAGTCTCCTTGCAAGAGACAATCGGTGGCCTTGACAGGTTCTTAGCTATTTTTTTTTTCAGAGATAATTTTTGTCCATTCAGACATCTAAGCATATTCTCCCTTTCTTTTCTCTGGTTCTCACCCCCTCACACACACACTTTTATATACAAACAGTTACATGCTATATACATTGTTCCGAAGCTTACTTTTTCATTTATCAGCATAGAAAGCATAAATCTGATGTTTTCACATCCTTAGCTCAAAACTAGTTTTCACCTTGCTATGACTCTTATGCTGAATACTCAGTTCTTTAATATGGTATCCTTTGGGCCTCATGGAGTCTTCAGAAAGATTTTATAACACGTAATGTTATATAAATTAGAATCCAAAGATCTTTAGCATGCCCGCTGTATTCAGTTGGCTATAGATGTTATTCATCCTGTTTTGTGAGCTGCCTCCGACCACCCCATGTCTTGTTTCCATTCTCTGTTCAACTTCCACAGACACGGGAGGTCGGGCTGGCTTCATCTCCAGCCCCAGCTGCAGCCCCATCTCCTCTTCCCTCTCTGGCCACATTGTTCTTCTTTCAGTTCCTTTAGGGCCCTGGGCTCCCCCCACCCCCCAGCAATGGCTCTGTGACAAATCTGCTTATGTTCTTTCTCTTGTATTGCTTGCTTCCCCTCCTCCCATCTCCCTGACACCTGGGCACCTGTCAGGACTCAGATTCCCTCATACCCTGTGTTTAGCCTTCTCTCATATATGACTTCCTGGCACTCCTTTCTTTCTTAGAGCACTTTTCACACTTGTGGTAACTGTATTTTGTCAACTCTAAAATTCATGTGTTTCATGTTTTCATCTTTCTGAAACAGGCAGGTATCTTGCCAATGAATGGTGACTTACAGTTCTAAGGGTGTAATTAATGGAATTTTAGATTTGATGACATTGAGTTTATCTGTTTAATATCTGTCTCTCCCACTAGTGTTTCAGTGCCAGGAGGGCAGGGATTGAGAACCCTCCTGCCCGCATCCACCACACCTACGACCATGTGAGGCATGTAATAGATGCTCAGTGCTCTCCCAATGTCTTTACTGTCCATATTTGATGAGTTCATGTTTTTCCTTGGCTGTATCCTGCAAGGATTTGTATTCTCTTTCTTCATCTTTGTCTTTATAGGGTGAAGAGATTTAGTAGCTCAGTATCACTTCATGCACAGGCCTCTTCAACTTTTCATGTTTGTTACCACCTCTGGCCTCTGTCCGTATCGTCTTTCTTGAGTTTGGGAGTTTTCAGGTTGATTCCTGTTCCCTTTCTGATATTTAATAATCTGGTTAATACTTTAGATTTGTCACAGCCAGAGAGGTGATATTTAGGAAGGATGATCTGTATCTTCTGAAAAGTTTTGCTTTCTCTTTTTTTTTTTTTTTTTAAAGCAAAACAAAAATCTTTTTAGACTTACAGCATCTTGTGGAAGTGTGCAGAAACTCTATAGGACAGCTTAGGAATCAAAGCTGCTTTTCTAAAAATCATTCATTCTTATCATTACTTCTAAAAAATTATATATTTGGTAGAACTGCATTTATTCATAAGTAAAGTGCCATGCTCAAAGAGGAACACAGGGTGCAACTATTGCTACCTGTCACTGGAAAGCATTTTATACTTGTTATGGAGTGTTCTGGAAAAGAAAATGATAAAATGGAGAATAATTGTACTCCAACCATCCCCATTTCTTATTGTCTAAATGCTATTTACTGTATATCATTAGCTCAGATCCCATAAACCCCAATTATTACACAAACTTTTAAATACATAAATCTTTCTTTATTACCATCTGACACTGTTAATTAAATTTATAAAAATCATTGGCCCACAACCTCTTTTGTTTCTGTATAAATATTATGTGACCTTAGAAATTTAAAAAAAAATTAACAGATTAGGTTACTTTCTAGAAGCATAAGTGGGTAGCCAGAATCTATCATCTATACTTTTTACTCTTTGAATTACTTTCCCCAAAGGCATTATATTCCTCTTTCCAACAGTGAAGCTTCTAGCCAGTTTTGCCTGCTCTCTGGCATGTTGCTGACATCTTTATTCTGCCGTCTTCCCCTGTGCATTCCTTCCTGCTAGTCAGAAATTTCCTGGCCTGCAAAAACTTAGTGTCGCCTGAAGACTTGTGGGTTTCCCTGTGCTTTGCCCCTTCCAGATCACTTATGAAAGGGCTAAACAATATGGGTTCCACCCTGATCTCTGACAATGCTGCTGTTTTTATTTATTTTTTTATTAAAAACAGGCCCAAACATGGCAAAACATTCCTCCTTATCTTTCAGCGCCTATTTTAAAAGTAACAATCTGTGTGCAATAAAAGATTCTTAAAAGTCCAAGAAATGTCCACAGATTCCATATTGATAATAAATTTTTGCCTCAGAGGGTCAAATGATAAATATTTATATTTAAAATATAGGCATATACACAAAAATACATATATAGGAATATTTAGCTGTACATATAACTTTTATGTTCATATTACATATGACTTGATGTGTTTGATACACACACACACACACACACACACACACACACTTAACTATCTGTAAAACATTCTTTGTATTCTTGAACACAGCTAATAAGCAGATGATACAGATGTGTTGTCAGAAACAAAATTCCCTGGAAGTCAGGAAGCTAAAAACTTCCAGCCTTCATGTATCCCCGAGTGTGTGATTCTGAGCAAATTAACAGACATTCTTGAGATTCAGTTTTTGTCATTCGTAATGAGAAAGGACAGGATTAGATCAGTGATTCTCTGATTTCATTTGAGAATCACCTGGGGAACTTTTAAAAATGAGATGCTTAGGGTCTATTGAGAGACTGATTTAAGTTTTTAAAATACTCCCGTGTGAGTCTAATGAGCAGTATCCAGGGTCAAGAACTGCAGGTTCTACCTACTCCAGATGTTTCCAAGTGTGCAAGTCTCTTCTTTACGTTCCTTCCTAAGACAAGATGGGCTGAGCTGAGAACCTTGTAGACAAGGGCTGTTCCTTCTTTTGAATTCATTGAGCACACTTGATTCTGCAGAATGCTCTGAGATAAAGAATCCTGAGGCAGCACACCCACCCCTCTCTGTCCCCACATTCTGCATCTGCCTGCCCCATCAAGCACAGAGCCTCCCAGTGGTCACAGTCCTCCACTGTTCTCTTTTTATGGTTGAAGATGTTGAGTCTTCATGATTTAGGAAGCTCAGTCATTGTCTGGGTTGGGCAGAATGAGAACTCTCTGTTGATGTTTTCCATGAGAATCTGAGCCAGTGGCCAATGGACGAAGTTTTACATGGTTTTATGACTTGACATTGCCAACCTTTTTGCCAATCATCCTTAAAAAAATTTTTGGTCTCTAATTCTATTCTTTTGACCACCCTATAACCTTTAATCTCCTAACCCTGAAGTGACAAAAAGTACATTATTTGAGATGGTAGTTACTTTTAAAAAATAATAATCTATTGTATAGGTTCTAATCACCTTGGGACCTATGGATTGATCAGTGAATACTTGATAAATATTACAATTTTTAGAAAAGAACAATACATTTAAAGTATATTAGATCCCCTCATCAAAAATATTTCTTATTTCTAGTTCTTCTTCCATTTCCACTTCCACCACCCTAGTCACTCCCTTCATTCTAGCCTCTTCTTCTATCATAAGGAGAATGGCTACTATAGCTGTCAGGCTCTGTGATGTGTGCTCTCATTATCACACTTAATCCTCATAAGGAGAGGCTGAAAGATGAGGAACCAGGGTTCCTGGAGCTCCATAGCTATTGAGTGTCAACCATAGGTCAAGCTCTTTAAATGCCATTTATGCACTGTCTCGTTTGGTCTTTAAAGCTGCCATTTTACATTCTACCAAGGACTAAATTGTGGATTTTGATGTTCCATACTTACAGTCACTGGCTGGTAAATAGCAGAGTTAAAATCTAGGCCATGTTAACCACTAAGCTATGCTGCTATTATTTTTAGGATTATTACTACCACAGTTCTCATTTTAAAGAAGGGCAAATTGGGGCACAGGGTCCTTGAATAACTTGCCTGAGATCATCAGGCTAATAGAAGGCAGAGTCATCATTTGACCTTCGGTTTTCTGATTCCAAAGCCCAAGCACCTCTGTTGCTTCCCATTCCCTGCATTCGCCTGTCAATCATTGCCTCTCTCAGGCCCTCCTTGAACAGAGTTGGGTTTTTTTTTCCTTGTTATTCATCTGCCCAGAAGCAGCCTATGTCTATTTCTTCTGCCTAAAGTTTATATTTCTTTAATTATTTATTTGGACTTCCAAGGCCTTTTGGGTTCTGTTCACCCCTCCCTGTTTCTTGCCCCCCCCAACACTTATTCCCACAGTGTCCAGAAATCTGTGTCTGTTAGGTCAGCCTATCTCTATCACTAGTCCATCAGCATGCTAGACCTCTCCTGTCTTCAAGTATCTTTCACCTTCTTTGCTTTATCTCTTCAACCAGCTTTTCCTGAATCCCTGTTCTGGGCTGACATACTTCACCTACTCCAGCCAAATCCACCCTCTCAGTACAGCTCAAGGCACTCCCTCCAGGCAGCCCCGTGCTCAGTTCCTCTTCTTTGCTGTGCCTCGCAGATAACTGCCAGGAAACAGGGTGCAGGTGGAGCCTCCTAATGGAGTCTTAGATGTCTCAAGTCATAAGTGAACTCTGAAAGCAAAGACTGTGCTAAGAACTATTCTGAACTTATGGTAGTTGCTCAACAAACAGGCAATAGATGAGCTATTAATTTGTGATTATAATGTTTCCTCCCGGCTCAAATGTCTGTTACTATGTTGATTTTTTTTTGGGGGGGGGAACCCACAAAATCCTAAATTAAATTTTAAAATGCCAATTTTAACATTTAAATTCTAAAATGTCCATTTATACAACTTTTTCAAGTATGTGTTATTGTGTTTATTTTAAGGGCTAGTAAAACTGATCTTCTAAAACTATTGCTGTTCTCCCAGTAAACGTCCCTTCAACTGTAATGGAAGCCATGTGCCGACAAGACACCCTGCAGCCCTTCAACAAGAGCAGCAAACTCTCCCCCGCCACCCAGCAGCGCTCCGTGGTATTCCCACAGACTCCGTGCAGCAGGAACTTCTCCCTCCTGGATAAGTCTGGGCCCATTGAATCAGGATTTAACCAAATCAACGTGAAAAACCAGCGGGTCCTCGCCAGCCCGACTTCCACGAGCCAGCTCCACTCGGAGTTCAGTGACTGGCATCTCTGGAAATGCGGGCAGTGCTTTAAGACTTTCACGCAGCGGATCCTCCTCCAGATGCACGTGTGCACGCAGAACCCGGACAGGTAACCCTGACTCCCACTGCTCATGCTGTGTTTGCTTAGTGAGACCCGCTGCTTGCCTTGCTGCCAGATACCAGTCACCGCCTCCCGCCACACCTTGGAGGGAAACCCTGTGCTAAGAGGTGCCTGCATTCAGGAAGGTTGGAGAGTAATGTTAGGCCACTGCTTGCCTCTATGGTTTATATGGGCTGAACAGACAGGTTGGTGGCTGCAGAGAGAAATCTGCACTTGCTATCCAAACAGTTATGTCCAAGTTTAAAAGGGAGCAAAACACAAGGAACATTTATGAATATCATAGGTGGAAAAATGAGGTCAGGATAATTAGAATCCTCTCTGTCTTCCAAAGATAATATAGCTGGCTGCTCTGCGGCTGTCACAGTCGTTTCAGAGTTCACCTCCAGTGTGCTGTGGGTATGAACTTAATTAAGTACTAAGAGGTAATGAATTGGAATTTTTTGCTTAGTACTATTTTTCTTCGGAGCATGCAAACCCATAAATCCTGCAAAGCTGTCAAAAGGAAATACCTGCTCTGCTAGTGATGTGGAGGAAAACAGATGCCACTTATTCAATAAACTAATATCCACACAGAAGAAAAATGTTGACTAGATACCTCAGAGTCAAAGTTGGTTTGAAAGTTTGTCAATAAAGAATTTTATGGCCATGAACTGAGGATGAAATTTAGCTGAACAAGTGAATTAAAATTTCAGGTACTCTGACGAGTGGCACAGTAGATATAATGGAACTATTATTTATGAATCAAAACTGGTTTATTCGACAGTCTTGATAGCTGGGAGTGCAAAAGACAAAAATCAAATTAATTCAATAAGAAAGGATTGCTCGTGTTTTATCTCTCCTTCATGTCATATGAAAACTTGATTAAAACCAAAATATCTAAGTATGGTATTGAAAATGCACTTTGAATATAAAAGCAGAAAATAATTTTTAGAACTAGGAGTCTTGGAGCAGGATTTCTGAATTATTTTCTTAACTTTGACACTGATTAACCTTAATTAAGCAATCCACTTAACTCTCTTTGCTGAATAACATATGCTTAGTTCTTCACTCCCAGCTCTGCAGGATGCAACAGTGTTCCTGGTAAAATACAAGTGTGGGCAAAGATGAAGGTGTGGTGGAGGGGATAGATATATTCTAAAATAATAGTTTCAGGATACATATGCATATTTACAGGTGTATACATTTTTTGTGCCATTCTAGAAACCACTTTCTTGACATTAAGCCTTGCTGTAACTAATTAATGCTGAAACATGTAATTAGGGCTATGAAGACAACAGTCTTAGTAAAGGTTTCAACAGACTTGTATATCTTAGTGCTTTTGGCTCTAGAGGTGATACAAAAGTTTGAAAATCATTTCCTCATTCAGAAAGAATTATTTTTTTAAGTTTACCTTTCTTGCAAATAGCTTCAAGATACATCTATTCTAAGTTTTGCAAAGCACTTACGTGATTTTAATTAAAATACAAAAGATGCATTAAAATCTTCTCATAAACTAGCTTTTCAAATTGAGTTCAAATGTATGGATCTGTTATTTGCAAAGGTTTGGTGTAGTCTTAGTAACTGAGTATACTAGGTAAAATGAAACAATAATTGAAAGTTTCTGGACATTGGAACTGGTATGATTTTGTGGCAAATATCATAAATGCAATGAAACTGCTCTAAGGTTAGCAGAAATATACTGAAATGGACTGTTTTGTCTGACCCAGTTATATTTAGAAAATCATGCATGTATTATGATTTAAATCTTCGTGAAGCTTGTCAGGTAAAATAATGGGTCATAATTTATAACATATACATAAAAGCTATCAGAAAAATACCTAAAAATTTAGCTTATATATACAAGATGAAACAAGATATACCTGCATGAGAGATTGTTGGGTAAGTGCTGATTCTTAGCTAATTTAGAGTTATTGGGGAAAACTTAGATGGTGTGAGACTCCCATCCTGTGATAGATTGTAATGGGTTTATTCGACTCAGATACCCAGGTTTGCAGTGACCAGCCTTCCAGATTTGGGGGAGTAATGGATGTTGTCATTGAGGCTAATGACATGGAATTAAGTTACTCCAGCAATGGGTTCCCACTTCTCCCTTCCCTTGTTGGTGAAGACTTGAGAGGTGGTTCACATCATTCATGAATAAGTTAAAATTAAGAATATAATAACTCTAATCATCAGTACTATGTTTCTTGATAACAATGGGAAGATAAAGGGAATCTGAGTTCATCACATCTGAGTTGATCATAGGAAATAAGAAGAAGTAGAGGGAGATATCCCAGCACTTTGATATCTACTAATTTCATTTTGGCTGCAGATTTCCTTTTAGATTATAGGACTGGAATAGCCATTTTCTATTCCAGACCCAGGATGCTGTCTTGGTACCAGAAAATTTGGAAGTGAGAAATACTCTCCATAATTCTTAACCACATCAGTAGATTGCTAAATAGGAGAAATGCACAGAACCACAATGGAACATCAGATTTGTTCATCATAGTTGCTAAATTTGGAAACTTATCTGTTATATGCATGGAAGCTTCCAATTAGGGAATACATATATATTCTTTGTTCGTTGACCCTGAAATTTAACTAAGCTTTAGTCTTTGGAAGTTTGTGCTCATTCATCCAGTTGCAGTTGTCCTTCAGTGTCTGGGGGATTGGTTTCAGGAGTCCCTCACCCCATGGCAGACACCCAAATCTGTGTATGCTCAAGTTCTTCATGTAAAATGCTACAGAATTTGCATACAATCTATGCACAACCTGATCCACACTTTAAATAATCTCTAGATTGTTATAACGCTTCATACAATGTAAATGTCATGTAAATAATTGTTATTTTGTATTGTTTAGAAATAATGACAAGAAAAAAGTCTACATGTTTAGTACAGGCACATTTTTTTTCCCCTGAATGTTTTCCGCCTGCAGTTGGTTGAATCCATATATGCTGGATCCACATCTATGGATGGAGTGCCAGCTGTCCAGTGAAAGAGTTAAACAATCAGAAATCATTCCCCTTATGTTTGAAAAACTGAATGTTTTTTATTTTGATTGGAAAATCTTGTTAGAACCAGAGGAAAGAAAGGGAGACACAGAAGAAAAATCAGAAGGTAAACAGGTTAGAGTTTCAAAATGGTCCAAGTTTGAAACGGGCCCCTGAATCTGAAGTACAAAAGATTTTTTTTTTCACTCAAGAGATTGAATATTTGGCCACAAAACCTCAGACAGTTGAACCTTCATCAAAGATATTTGGTGTGTCTATATTCATAAGCTTTTTCATTTCAGGTACCATCTGTACCTTGATTGAAAGGAAAGAGATCTGTGGGTACCCAGCAATGTCAGCATTGCCATTTTCTACCACTGAGTTATTCACATTGAATGCAGAAAGAACCTGTGGGTGACTTGGTAACGTAGGAATCACCCTTAAAGATAAAAACATCTCAGAGCCATGGAATTGCTATTTCTTGATTTTTTTCCCCCGTTAATAACAACAATAAAAAAGAAAAAACAAAAAATCTTTCTTCTTTTTCTCAGGCTACTTTTATTTTCCTCTGGACGAATTCAAAGGGTAGGAGCTGTTGGAATCTAGATCAACCAAGATTTTATTTTAAAGACTTCATAAACATTTGAGTTTTTGCATAAGTTGATTGTGTAGCCAGGGCAGCTTGATTCACTTTTGCTTGAATCAGGAGTTAGAAATCCCTCTTCTCTTCTGTTTTTTTGCTGCCCAAACTCTCAACAGTCCCATTGGGGCGTTGGGAAGTTGGGGGTCTTCAGAAAGGGGTAAGCAAAACCTTCATTCACAGTGGATTACTTTCTGATGAATATGTTCTCTTGTATTTGTCACAGAAAAGTGTCTTTATACTGCTTCTTTATTTTGCATCTTTTCTCATTTTCTCTCTCCCTTTTGATTGTTTATGCCACGTGGGGAAAGTCTGCCTTCAGCCCCCTGGGTACTCCATCAGCTGCTCACATTTGTGTTTAAATATCACTGTTTGTAATTGGATATGATGGTGCCAGAGGGGACATGGCTTTAAAAGGTGCTGTTTGGTGGGAGGAGCCTGAAGACAATCCATCACCATAATAGTTTCTTGGAATGTACCAATGCTCTTGTCTTCCTCTGTTTCTTTCTGCCCCTCCCCCACCCAAGTGTGAAGGTTATCTTTTTTCCTGGTTTTTAGTGTTCAGCAAACCCTTTGGTTCTGCACTCTGTCACTTTTCGGAATCTTCTCCTTATAGAGAGCTAAGTTCTCTTCCTACTTCCCCCAGCCAGCAGTGACTTAAGCAGGGTCCCTTTGAAGTCTTGGGAGATTTGCACTTCAGCTGGCTGACTTGGAGCAAGGAGAGAATGTAGCTCCAACTGCATAACTTTTGTCCTGGAGGCTTTCATTCCATAAAAGAAAAATCAAAGAAGGATTAATAATTTTAAACCAAACCACACTTAATTTTGTTAAATGTTTCATCCTTTTCCTATGTGTACACTAAACCAATTACAGACTCAAAGCAAATGAATTGCACATTTTACTGGCGTAATCTTTGGCAGAGAAGCTGCCAGTGACAGAGAATGCCAGGGGATGTGCAAAATCATCTCGCTGCTTTCTTTCTGCTTAAAAATTTACTAGCATTGATATATGCTAACTAAATCCAACTACACTTTGCTATTCAGTCTTCTTCTTTCTTTCATTCTTTTTTTTTTTTTCATTGAGTATGGAACACTTTCTAGTTTTTTCTTGAAGCTTGATATTTATGTGTCGGAACCAGCCACAGGGGGCTATTTAAATTAATAAAAAATAAATAAAATAGTACTTCAGTTATTCAGGTGTACTTGCCACATTTCAAGTGCTTGAATACTTCATGTGGCTAATGGCTCCTGTGCTGGAATAACTTAGACCTAGAACTCTTCATCATTGGACAATATAGCTAGAAGTCTCAAGTTGCAACAAAGCTACAATACACTTGTGGTTGTAAAATGTTATTCCTTTTTGTTTGCTTTGAGAATAGTGCAATGCTGTATGTGCATTGGCAGAATGAGGTGCGTTAGAAAGGAGGTTCCCAAATACGATGATGTGAGATGTTGAAAAGAGTAAACTAGGGCTGGGACTGTAGCTCAGTCGCAGAGCACTTGCTTAGCATGTGTGAGGCACTGGGTTCAATCCTTAGTACCACATAAAAATGAAACAAAATAAAACCATGCTATCCATTTACAACTACAAAAAAAAAAAAGTAAAGCTAAACATAGCACCCATGGATGTCAGTCCTGTGTGCATCTTCTGGGAGGATACACCAAAGGGAGACAGAACTTTGGAGTTAAGATTGATTATATCCAAATCAGCCTTATCTTTTTACCAGCCTTCAAAAATCATTGGAAATGATGATCACCAGAATAAAAAGCTAAGTAATAGCAACTAATTCTGTGTCAAAGACCTTCCTTTTTTAAGTTGGGAAGTGTGAAGATAGGGTGTGCTAACTTAAATATGCACATATAGTCTTAACTCCTGTGGCCAGTGTCCCAAAAGATCTGAGATTCCCACGTGGTGATATTTTCTAAGCTTTTAAAAGCTTAGTTCTGTCCTGAATGTATTCCTATGCCCTTAGATTAAACCCTAGACACATAATAAATTTTAAAATCACTTTTTGATCATTTTATTTTTCATTAGCGCATTATAGTTATGCATAATAGTTGGGTTCATTTTGAGTAAATCTTACATGTATGGAATATGATTTCAACCCTGAATCCCCTCAGCCCCT
Source organism: Ictidomys tridecemlineatus (assembly GCF_052094955.1). Taxonomy (NCBI): domain Eukaryota; kingdom Metazoa; phylum Chordata; class Mammalia; order Rodentia; family Sciuridae; genus Ictidomys; species Ictidomys tridecemlineatus. Next base: position 137,461,249 of record NC_135477.1, on the reverse strand, counting down.
CCTCTCTCCTCCTCTTCTCCTTCCTCTAATCTATTGATCTTCCTTTCACTCATTCATTTTCAGTTGAAAATTTCAACATATACATAAAGATGAAATTTCCTGTGTTGTATTTATATATGCATATAACATGATTTCATTAACTTTATTCCATTTTTCTTTCCCTTCCTTCCTCCCTCCCTCCCTCCCTCTTGCTCTCCTTCTTCTACTCCATTTATGTTCCCTCTATCTTTATGATCTCCCCTCCCACTGCGTTCTTTTCCTTATTTTGCTCTAGTTTCCAAATATGAGAGACAACATTCAACTCCTGAATTTCTGAGTCTGGCTTATTTCACTTAGCATGATGTTCTCTGTTTCCATCCACTTGTCAGCAGATACCATAATTTCATTCTTCTTTATGGCTGAATAAAACTCCATTGTGAATACATTCCACATTTTCTTATAGATTGTTTTATTTTATTCATTTAAAAAGAAATGCTGGAAATACAGGAAAAGAAAGTTGAAGTGAATATTGTCTACCAAATGTGCAACTTCTGTATTTTGTGAAGGCTAACTTTCTATGAATTTCTAGACTGAAAGAGACATTCTGTTATAGTAGCAAGGGAGATACTTAAGTTCTAAATTCTACAAGAAATCAGGCACTGCAAAGGTGAATGTGACCAGATGATCTAATGTCTTATTCAGGGTTCCTAAAAATGAAGGATTATAGCTTTGTTTGTTGGAATTAATTACAATAAGGTTTGGTCCTACATGTTGGTACTAGGCTTTCTTGTTGCTTGAAATTCTCAACTTTTTGCCAGTACATTAAACTTTTCTATATTCTAGTGAGCATGTACACACACACACACACACACACACACACACACACACACACAGGAAGCTCCACATCCATCCAGTGAGTTGACTGGTACCTGCAATGCAAGATGGAGATTGTGTTGATGATACTGTGTCTGGTGATGTCTGGGTAAGGTAGTGTTAGACCAATGCACAAGCCAGGCTTGTTGGTCAGTTACCCAGAAGCAAGAGCAAGGCATGATGGGATGTGAGAGTATCCAGCTTAGTCCATTCCCCTTTCCAGATGGATGAGAAAACAGGTCAGAGAAGCTGAGTGACTTGTCCAAGTCCTACAATTGGTTGGAGTTAAGAGGCTGAAACAGACTTACCTCTGCTATCTCTCTTTTTCTAGGTGCTTCTTTTCAGTCAAGCTACATTTCTTTAAGGTTTTAAAAATGGTGCTATAAAGGCCACTGGTTCTCTAGCCTCTCAGGCTGGTGCTGGGTAAAGGTGATGTTTTAGAATCCTTTCCCTTTTCATTGGTATTACCTTGATATAAGAATTCAACTAGACCTCTCTGTGGTCATTTCTGCTCTTCTGTGTGTAAATCTTTGCCACTGTGACTATTAACATAAAAAGGATGGATTGACTTCTGACTGTGGGAAATAAATCACCCCAACTTTTGACAGCAGAGTTAGAAAAAAAAAGATTAATTGGTTTTATTTAGTGGCTTATTGTTTATAGTGATAGCTATTAAAAATAGATAACCAGAGGCTAATAAATGTTAATGGTTCCTTCACTATTAGAAAAAATCAATTGTCAGTAGACATAGCATATATTAATATATTATTTTCTTTATAATCTTCAGTAGCATTTAAAAGAATTTATCCCTGAGAGAATTATTTTTTGAGGAATTCTTTTAAGGTTAGCATCTACTACCAAGAGCAGATTTGACAGGACATTTTTATCTGCATATAATTTTAATGGCTTTCAAAGCATCATTTTATAATTGTAATAAAATGCATGTGTAATTTGTCAGGATTGATAAACTCCTTACCAAGGACTCTTATATATTTCTTTGAAACTTGTTTGAGAGCAGTTAGATAGATTTCTAAATGTAAGTAATTAAAATTGTATAGTATTGAGTTATTGACCAATCCTGGACTATTAATCAAGCTAAAAAATTCTACAATCAGTGTTCAGTGTGCTGAAGCCGGGTAAAATAATAGTATTTGTGTTCAGTGAGGCAAGTAGCCACAATTAAGCACTTCACTTGACAAATGAGAGGGTACACTTTATTTTGCACTTAATTGAACTGTTGTACATGCTCGGTCACCATTGTCTCCTAGTCCTTCATTTTGGTTTCTGATCATTGGGGTTTATGCATTTGCTAAAGGTAGAACAATTATGTCTGCTTTTGCTATTGGCTTTCTAAATGTAGCCAGAAATGTCTGCACCACAAACCAGGGCTTAGTGAGCTGTTACTATCCCTCATGACAAATTAATTTTCTGAACAAAAATTTTGATAAACAAATTAGAGACCTGTCAAGGAATGATATGAAATAGCTTCCAACAGGGAAAACTCCTCAGGTTTTATATCACTCACCAGATTCTGCTTAAGTAAGCAGAAGAACTTCTGTGGAGAAGACAGAATTTTAATCTATTTTATGAAAACCAAAAATTGATTTACTTCTCATGAGCTGGAAAGAATGTGCTCTGATAATCTTGCTAATTATCAAGTATTTGTCACAACTTCCTTCCATTTGCTTTTGCATCACAGTCATCTTTCTGCAAGCATAGTGACATCCTGTCATTTCTCTGCTGCTATAAATCATTCCTTGTGACCAGATTAAACTAGGGAGCCAAGGTTCAAGAAAAAGACTCAATGGATAAATATTTGGAAGGGGGCTAGGAGGTCGAAGTCAGGATTTCTTTTACAAAGAGACGCATCTGGATGCTGCACATCTGTGTTCACCTGTGTGATACCAGCACTTGTACTATACCTAGATTCCAAGATAGGTTAGTATTTATTAAAATGCGTGTGCAACTTGCCCACTTGCCCACATGTTTACTTGGCACTTAGAATAAGATCCAAACCCTAGAATGATCTTGGCATCAACTGCTTATGTCCTGCAAGGACAGTTTATTTTCAGTTTTCTGAATTGCTGGAGATAAAAACAGCCACGTTCCCTATCCTAGAGGGTTATTGTAAAGATGAAACTAGATAATTGATTTGATTTAAAAGCATTTGGAAAAGTTAAGAATGCCAGGGAAGCATGAGAGACATTACAGATTTTTCTCTTGTAATATTTGGTTTAATGAAACCTGTGTTTTTAAGGCTTACAAAGATACACTAATATTTGCCTGCAAGGAGATAAAGACAAGAAAGTAGAGGATTTTGAAATGGTATGATTAATACTGGAAGGAAATATTCATTTGGGAATTCATGTGTCTCAACAGCTCTGTGAATTTTGTTCCTGTGGCAACAAGTGAAGTAGTGAGGACCCAGAGGCCAAAACTCTGTGTTCTGTCTTAAAAAAAGTATGAAATACCACCAAAAAGCTTTGGGTCCTTGTTTCATAATGCTGATTCCTGCTGACCAACATGGAAAATAATGACCAGGCAGTGTCTTTATTTGTTTCAGACCCTATCAATGTGGCCACTGCTCCCAGTCCTTTTCCCAGCCTTCTGAACTGAGGAACCACGTGGTCACTCACTCCAGTGACCGGCCTTTCAAGTGCGGCTACTGTGGCCGTGCCTTTGCCGGAGCCACCACCCTCAACAACCATATCCGAACCCACACTGGAGAAAAACCCTTCAAGTAAGTAATGGCTTGCTCCTCCTCCTCTCAGCCTTTCCTGAGAGCTGGCAGATGCGTTGGCACAGCACTGCCCAGCTCAGCAAGAAGAAGGCTATTTGGAAGGTCAATGTCCAGACTGCATAAAATCTCCTTGGACAGTGGCTGGCCTTTGGAAAATAAAGTCGAGAAGCCTCCATATTGGTTCTGGCTCAATTTTGGTTACCTTATATTTAAGGGGATCTTTCTGTGTATGTCTTCTCATCAGTAAAATAAGGAGGTTTGAATAAGTAATTTGAATATTTCCAGTTTCTGAGGATCTGTGTGTCTAAACTTTATCCAGGAGCTACATAGCACTCATGGCCATCAGTAAGCCCTACGGTTATAACCGTAAGGGTGACCCTATATTTAGGATATCTGAGTGATTCTCTCTTGGAGGACATGAACACTTCAGGATTCTGATGAACCGTTTCCTCCTCTTTGTCATGTGTTAAGGAATTCGATTCTATTTTAGTAGCCAAAAACTGTGACTTAAAGCTCAAAAATATCATGTTGGTGAAAAACTAAACAATAAAAGCAGAACAAGCACAGGGCATGTTGACTTTTTGAAGATTCAAAGAGTTTTTGAGGGAACATCAAAAGAGGTAAAACAAAATTCTAAGGGCTTTGGCAAAGTCAGGGCAATTAAATAAGATGATGGGTTCAAAATATAACACAGTCATCAAAACAGTGGGCATCTGAATCATGCTATAGGACCTATTCCTTCATTCATCCATTCATTCATTTATTCATTCACTCATTCAAATATGTATATTTATTCATTCAACAAATATTTATTGAGCACCTACTTTTGAACTGGGTGTCCAGCTAGGGATAAGAGATACAAAGGTAAATGAGTCTCAGCTCCCTCCCACCCTAACTTTGAAAACCTCATGCTCTAAGAGGAAGCCCAATTAATCAACAAACACAGGGTGAAATGTGCAGCAATAAAACATGTATGTATAATGTTTGAAAGTAGCAAAGAAATGGAATAGCTAATGCTATAGGGAGACGATGCTTCAGATGTATTTTTAAGGATGAGTAGGAGCTTATCAGACATAAAGGGGAGACAGGTATTTCTGTTAGCTCAAATAGCATGTAGAAAGGCTTGGGAGAATGAACCTGCACACATAGCTGGTTGGTGGTCTCAAAGCAATTTTAACTGTCTCTTCAATGAACTGTTTTCCTGCATCCCTCTTACATCTCTCTCTACTCATTTGCCATTCTGGCTTCCCCTTTTGAGAAAGAAAATTAAAAGTGCATAGATGTGCAGCCTTATTTGCCTTCTGTAGGACAAGCTCAAGTAAGAGTGGAAACAATCCAGTCCATAGGAGACATTCCCTTTGCACATTCTCAACCACATCTTCCTAGGGTCCTGTAACCCATGATTTTCCCGCTGAATCTGCTGTTTGGACATGTTGTTGTGCTCACACTGATAGGCAGAGCTTAGAGTAGCAAGTACTGCAGGTCTGTCTGGGTCCTCCCTGCCTCAGTAGTCTTCCAGTGAAAGAGGACCTCAGAAGAGCCTGTCACCTTTGGTCACCTCCCCAAAGATTAAGTCACCTCAATTTGTCATTCTTAACTATTTTTATTGATTTAATTGATATTAATAATAAAATAATAATAATCTTGGTAATTTTTGTCTGTGTACATAGGCCTAGCTTGCTCATGGTCTAAGGGCAGGATGGGGCCTAGACTTGGGCTTGAAGTATGGCAACCCTTCTCTAATCACCCTGAGGCACCAAAGGCTCACCCCAGGTGCCGGAGTTCCTTCTCACTGATGTTTGTGTCCTGCCTGGTGGACTCTGCCATCACCCTGAGGCCTGATGCCCAGGGGCTTCACAGATTCTGGATTCAGTACCCTCCTGGAGGTGGAAAGTGACAAGGACACGTTTCTTGTGCCTTTGAGCAAGAGAGCTTTTCAAAAACAGAGGTGCAGGAGATCCAAGAATCTTTCTGGTCCCTCATATTAGACAGGCAGTCAGACAGACACAGAGCCAGGAATCAGATTGATTTTTATCTTGTTGCTGTGTAAATAGATTTTAGTAATTAATTGAAGAGGTTCCAGGGTCAAAATGGGAAATAGATTTCTATTAATGTTAAGGTGTTACTTATGTGTAACCTTGTTGACTCCACTCAATTTTTTTTCTTTAACATCCTGTTTTTGTCATGTTTCCAATAGAGTTGCCATCTTAACTTAATTTTCATTCATTGAATTAATATTTGAAAGGATTTAGCAATTACATCTTTTCCTCTTTCCAACAGTATTGTTTGTGCTAATTTCATCTGGGAAAAAGAAAAAAAAAACAAGAAAACAATCAGGGTTGTTGGATACCATTCAATATACATATTATAGTTCCTTCTGTTCCCACTCTTATCAAGATAGCCACAGGCTATAATTTTTTTTGGGGGGGGATTTTACTTTATCAAATATATATTTCCACATAAGAGCTGAGTGTATGCTTATTTGGAAAGTGCAAGGTTTAAACATCGTCTAGGAAATGGAAAGCTAAATCCTTTAGTGTATACAACCAGGTCTTTCAGAATTGAACTATCCCAAGGGAGTTTTGGGAATCTTCCAACTACAGCCCATGGATATCCAACCCGTGGACATATGTAAATATTATGAAGATATCCTTTTACAAGCTTATAAAACAAACATTCAAAAAAACTTTTGTTGCATACTAGTCAATAAAAAGGGTTTCGTCAGGATGGTTAATTTTACTACTTCAGCTAATGGGTATTGGCTTAAACAATGTTGAAGAAAAGAAGAATCTTGTAAAGATACACAACCCTAAACCCTATGCCCGGAGCAGCTTCCAACTAGATGACCCAAATGGCTCAGTCCCCAAATTGTACCACCCACCCTGGACTCAGGGGCCTTTGCCAAGTCTGAGCCTTCCACATCAGAAGAAAGCCATTTCCAAGTTCTAAAATCTGAGCAGTGAGTTTTGGAAACAGTTCAAGATCACTGGCATCCAAAGAAGGCTGGAGAAGATTTGGCATTAAGAGGTCAGAATTCATTCCAGGCTTCTTACAACCTGCATAGTTGAAATCTCATTGAAAGAATCTATCTCCTGAGTTCGAAGTAGATCACAGGACTACTGACAGCTAACCTAGGCTGTAGACTTAGAATTCTGACATATAAGAGCACATAGGAAAATGAAAAAAAAAATCAAAGATCATATTGAAGGTTTTGGCTTTCAGTTTGTTCTGTGAGACTGGAACTTATGGAGAACGAGGAGCAAAAAGAAGACATCATTTCATTTAACAGCAATAGCCAAGCACTTTATTGCAGGAAAGAAGAAAGGGAGGGAAGTAAGTTGGCAGTCTGAAAATCTTCTTTATAGTGAGGACCCTTTCTTCCTAAACACAGAGTCTCAAGATTTCAGGTGGGCTGATCAGCTCCACTCTGCTTTGCCTGGGAGGACCCAGTTGAGCTGCCTGATGCCTGCCTGGCTTCTGAGCCTGGAAAGCTGCACAAGCAGCCTAGGACTGTCCACAGAGGGGTTCTTCATCCTTGTTAGAAGCAAGTGGAAATAATCCCCACTATATTTTGCCTCAAATAAAGCAGTTTGGCCGAGTACAAAGAAAAATCAAAGGAAATTCCAAAGGATGCCTAACAGTTGAACAAGATCTAGACGAAATCCAAGCAAATCATCAGTAAATATGCATTGAGCATACCACACATATGTGCAGTTTGGTCCAATTCAAGAAGTATTTTGTGACATATTGCAGATGCACAGAAATCTTCTTGCATGTTTTCTGTGTAACAGAACTTTATATCATCTGTTAAGCTCCCAGTACATATAATCCAATCAACCAGCACAATTGAGTGAAGGAGAATCTCAAATTGAAAAGGAAATCAAGTCTAAGACTCCCATGCCAGCAGGAAGTTGGGTACTTTCTTTTTGCTGAAATACTTGCAAGACTTTCCACTTGTGTGTTCCTTCAAGGCTGCAAAATCAGCACCCATGCCAAGTGAAGGCACAATAAGGAAGACCCTGTGTGCAAGAGCATTTCTCTCCTCTGGGCTTATCCTCTGTGTCTGTCTGTCTTTTTTCCTTATCCTGCTACATTCCATGAAGTCCAGGTTTACAAATGCTGGAACCCTATCCCTTGCATGAGATTGTAATTCAGGGGTAATAAATGCCAACTCACCTATAATCTGGCTCTGACTTCCCAGAAGCAAGGTATTTTTATATCTAGCTGTCTTTAATTCCTCAAATATACAAATTATATTATAGTTCTCAATCCACATAGGTATTATTTCTAGTAGTCCACTTTCCTTAAGAAGAGGAAACCACTGAGAAAAGGATCTAAATTCAGGTAGTTTCAACACATCTGCATGTATTTTCTCTCATACTTGGTAGGAAGATTGTACTAGAGATGATCTTTTAGGAATCATCTTTGCAAGCACACTACAGATCAAAAAAAGATTTCCTATTCCAACAAATTGCTCCATGCATGTAAGTCTCTGTGAGACATTCAGATAAACATTTGAGAAAAGCATAACTCTGTCCTTAATGTCTCCATTGTTGTAAGCATTTAAATGTCACATACACTTTTGCCTTATTTGAAGCACTAAGCTTCCCATTTGTGAAGTCTTCATATTTTCATACACAACATTAGGGGGGCAGAAGCATAGCCCAGATAAAGTGTCATTCCTCACAATTGTTCAAACTCTTTTGCTCTCTTTGAAATTGATCCTAGAGCTTCAAAATAAAAAAAAAAGGAATATAATAATTTGAAAGTTTGTCAGGTAGTTGAAAGGTAGTATATTTTGACACACTAATCTAGTAACTAATCAGTTTTCTAATAAACAATCAGTGGTTGCTAACATGTCATCAGCACTCCAGGAGCTCTGGAGAGGGGATGAGCTGCCCGCGGACGTTAATGAATACACCCAAAATCATTAGGTGATCAATACTTCTGAGTTATTTTCATTGAGCTGATAGGTCTGATACATTAAAGCTGACATTATACATTTGTCAAGATCACAGTGCAGTTTTTAACAGTGGAACAGGCTGCTAAAAATATTCCCCGAAAGACAATCAAAGAAACACAACTTCTTCATTCTGACACACTCAGCTGGCACACGAGTCTGGAAAATCCAAGTAAATGCTGAAGCCCCAGCCTCCCAGCATTTACAGACATGCCAGAACTCCACACCGGATGGGCATGGTCTATTTCTATAGGAGATTATTTTTGTGGCAGGACACTTTCTATGATTTACTAGTAAAGAGGAAAGGGGGAATGCAGCCCACAGGATGAGACATGTGGCTTCCTGATCTGTGACGGGGCAGAGGGACTTCCTCGTGGAGGCTTTTGCCACAGCTCCAATAGCATAGAGACCTAGGAACTGGAGATTGTGATCTATAACTATCTGCAGCTCCTCTTGAATATTTTTTCCTTCAGAGGTTTGAGGAGAGGACATTAGTGGGATGACTGAGGTGGCTGCTAGGCCCTGGCAGGGGCTGTGCCAGTGCTCTGGGCAGCCCAGATGTTTAAGGTGGTGATGGGGAAGTTGCTGTGCCCAACTTGCTGCCACATTTCACTTGCAAAGGGGTGTGTGTACACATTGTCACAATCAGCCAGGAACAGTAGCCATGGAAACACTGGAGCCTCCATCAGGTTTCGTGTGTGTGTGTGTTGTTTTCTATAGATCAAGTAGCCATTGAACTAGTAAGTGAGGCTTGTATGGGAGATGGAAATGCACCTAGGGTCTCCAAATTACAATCTCTTTCTTTTTTTTTATAAGTTAAGGAGAGTAGATATGGTTGAAGTATGAAGCCAGTTTGCTCTTCTTGGACATACGGACCTCTAATTGTGGCCCACATGTACACTATTTTTACTGTATTTTCAGTGGGGTTGAATCGTTTAAATCACTCAAGTAACCCTTGATTCCCATTTTTTCTAAGTCTTCCAACCACCACCATAAACCCTCATTTTGTAAAGTGTCCTAATCCTAAATTTGGGTTAGGCTATAACACTAAAACTAGCTTTTGAAAAAAAAATAAAATGCAGCCTCCTCATCCGGTACCTGTTAGTCAACGGCAAACTAATGTATTGCTTCCACTAGTTTCCAAATTCTGAGATGATCGTTCTTTGGCTGTTGTGCAGAGGGGAGTAGAATTCTGGGTTTTAAATTAGCAGCAGGTGAAATTCTATTTGTCATCAATTTCTCTTTGGGGTTACGGAGCAGAAAACTGCAGACAAGCTGCTGCTTTGATGGCTCACTCCTAAAAATCTCTTTTTGTTCTTTATCTATTTGAACTGACAGTGATCAGAGCTGCAGCAGGACAGGGCTCTCTGGAGAAATCACCTTCCCCCTGCCTATTGACAGATCCCTCTGTTCTGCATCAGACGGGCTTTGTCCCATCCCAGGCATCCAGGCCTTGGAAGGAGCCACCAATTAAACCTCTTGAGCCGGTAAAATCTGAAGCCACTTTGGAGTGTCTGTTCCGATTAGGCAGGATGAGAGGAAGCCCATCACCCTGCAGGCCCCGCTCCCTGGTCTCAATTTTCTCTCTTGCCTCCACCAGGTGCGAGAGGTGTGAGAGGAGCTTCACGCAGGCCACCCAGCTGAGCCGACACCAGCGGATGCCCAATGAGTGCAAGCCAATAACGGAGAGCCCAGAATCAATCGAAGTGGATTAACTGATTGACTGGTTGGAATTAAACTGCAAGGAAAGTCATGATTAAATGTCACGGACACTTAAGCAAAACCAAAGATTTCCTCTGAGCAACTTTCAATCAGTCCCAGAAAACCAAAAGCAGTAATAAAATAAGTAAGATGTTAAGAGATATTGATCCTGGCGTGGAAGTCAGACCAGGAAAGAGATTATTTATTTATGACTAGGGATGAGACTGATTTCAGTGGACAACTAACCTGGGATGGCTAACATTTCCAGTCCCACCATGTATTTGCTTTGTTTCTAAAAAGCTTTTTTTAAATTGTTATTTAATACCAAAGGGAGGAATCGAAGGGGTTCTTCTGCCCACGGTTATGACTAAGAATGCACAGGGACTTGGTTCTCGTTGCACCTTTATTCCAATAGCATGTTCAAGACCCATTGTGCAGCCATTCTTCCTGCTGTTTTGGTTTGGCCTGGCCCGATGCTGGCTGCCCCAGCAGGGACCCTGGAAGCAGAAGCGAGACCCTCGCTAAGGCAGCACCATCTGCAGTGCCAGCGCAGCCGTCTCCGTATTCTCATTCTCGTGCACTTTCATGCGGCTCCTTCCATCCAACAGCCTGGTCCTGATGCAGGAAAGCCTGGGACAGGAAGAAAATGGTTTCAGTTTCAAAATTCAGAGGAGAAAGTGGGGGACTGACTTTGTCCTGTCAGGATTTCAAAAAACATTTAAAATGTTTGGAGCTTCATAATACAGTACATTGTTCCGAAGCAGCTAGTTGAGAAAATTTTGTTTTCAATAACATTTTAGCTTAAAAAAGAAAATGGAAATAAAGTTCTTGGGTCTGAGGCTGAGTATAAGGTATTAGGCTTCAAGTAATTTTTCTTTTGTTCTTTCTTTGCAATGGATGAATATGTGAACAAACATGGTGCTGCGCTCACGGTCAATAGCTCCAGTTCAGGCACCTTCATCTTCCTTTCTTATACAGGTGAAGCCCAAGAGGCCCCCTTTCCACAGTCCAGAGTATGGCAGGAGCATTTCTGCAAAAATGGGTGAAAATAGGTCAGACAAGGAAACATTGAGAGGAGGAGCCACGGAGGGGGTTGTGGTTAGACCAGAAAGCAGCTAATTTTATCAACAGGAATTACCTTTCCTCTCTCCAGATAGATTCATCAAAAGGGAAAGGAGTATCACACAATTTCACTGCTCTTTGAGTGCCTGGAAAGTGAGTTGAACTTCAGCTAGCCTTTTGGTTTCACCAATGGTGCTCAATAAAATTGGATCACATTCCATGAAACAGTGCCATGTCAGGAAGAAATGATGTCTCCTGCAGCGCTTGGTCCATTAGTTCCCAGCAGCAACTCAGAGGCTGCATCTACCTCCGTGGCCAGTTGAGAGAGAGCTGAACAGTTTATTTAGAGTACTTAAAAACATCTTCTGTTTGTATATTTCTTGATCACCCTTTAACAAGGCACAGCCTTTTAAGGAATTCCTTGTCTTTGAACTCTCTCTTGTCTTCCCTCAAAAAAAAAAAAAAAAAAAAGGAACTCACTACTGAATGGCAGGAATACTGTGTGGTTCGGTTTAATCTGTCACTGTATATTTGGTTCTCTGACAATCTTTTTTTCTCTTTTAATTTTTCTTCTCTGTCCCATAGAACCCAACAGCCACATTTAAAACGGGATAAAATAGGGCCTCGTTGACCATGTTGGTAGTTAGAATCATCTCTAGGATTTTTGGGCCACACTAAAAGAAACTTGGCTAATTCTGATCTCTCTTGCCTGATCTTGAACCATTCACCTAGAATTTCCTCCCAGTGCTTGATATCTCCCGGTTCTGGAAATAGTAAGCAATCTGTACTACTATACAACTATTACTGACTGGAAGTCTTCTCTTCAGTAGATAGAGACTTTACATTCCCTGCCTAAAGTCATGATGACATTTGCCTTCAATGTCTGTCACTGGAAAAGGTGAATAAATTGTAGCCACATTTACCTGAAACCTGCAAAAAAAAAAAAAAATGATGGGTCAGCTATGTAGATGAGCTAACTATTGTATCAAGGCTGTACCATTTGGCTGAACTTTTTTGAAAATTATAAGAAGGGACTCTGTGTTTCTAATATTTTTTATTGAGAAAAATCAGCTCATCCATTGCTCCATTTCCTAATCGAACCCAAAGCATTTCACTCAGGTGTCATGGGCTGCACCTGAGGAATGAGACATTGCCTTCCTTGATATCTGGCATGGGAAGAGTTTCCATAGCTATGAGCTCTGCCACTCTAATGGCTTTGCTAGCTGGTCTCAAACTCCCACCAAATGTGGCAGTAACCTCTACCAAAAGATTCTTCTAGTGTTCTCCACTCAAGTCTATTTTTTCTCCTCTATTATTAAGAAAAAAAAATTCTTATGTATTCAACCAAATTTGGTAAGAAAACATTCTCGTAACAAACAAAATTGGATACTGTAATTTTCCACACATTTGGGGACATTCACGGTTTTCACATTTCTGAGCCATTGCTAGCTTCCAGCAGACTGCCCAGGCCGTCTGTCCATAACACAGACCTGTACCTGCAAAGTGGCTTGGAGCCCTAGAGCAGGTTCTGACATCATTTGGATCCCAAAAGTTTTAATCAATATGGATACTGGGAAGCAGATTTCTCCTTGAAACTTCCCAACAACAGAAAGGCTTCAACTGTTTTCTATTTAAAATATACGCATAATCCCTTGGGACATAGTAAATGGGTGGTAGAAACTACAGTTGTGAAGATTTGCCCATTTTCCTCATTAGCAACTTCCTACCTTATAATGGCATAAAGATAGTAAAAGCTCTGCATCATGGAGTGAACAGGATATCTAAGATGAGGAAGGTGAACTGTCAGAACTGAATCAGGGTTTGGCTTTTTTTTTTTAACTGGGGATGGAACTCAGGAGCACTTCACCATTGAGCTACATTCCCAGCCCTTTTTATTTTGAGACAGAGTCTCACTAAGTAGATTAAGATCTCAATAAGTTGCTGAGGCTGGCCTTGAAATTGTGATCCTCCTGCCTCAGCACCCCTCCAGTCATTTGGATTATGGGTATGTGCTGGGATTATAGGTTGGCTCCTGAAGCAATCTTTCTTTACCCTTTTTGATCAATGGGGCAGATTTTTTTTTTTCTCCTTTAGAATAAAACTTCCCATTCTAGTATAAACTCATTGGTTCAGCTAAGAGTCTAAGCCTAAGGGTAATGCCAGGTAAAAGACATAGTTTGGGGAAAGGAGAGATGAAGCTACAGACCATCATATTTCTGGAAAAATCTCAGTAACCTAAAGAATAGTTAAATACTTCTCCCAAGAAGTGTTCCCTTTTTTTTTTTTTTTTCCAGATAAGCTTTTCCTTTGGATTTTGTTTTTATTTTTAAAATTACTTTTTTCAGGGCAGATATTTTTCATAAAATTATTGTGTGGGTAATTAAAGCTGTAGGGTTTACTCTTGTGAAATTTATGTAATTTTGTTCAATTAGTAAATTTGTATTGGGTACTCATTCACATGTACCTTGTTGAGAAACTACATCTAAAAGAAAAGATTATGATACACTGCGTCTCACAGGGATTACCATTTCTTGGGTTGTATCTTGGAAAAACTTCATTCTTAACCACATATACAAATGGTTATAGACATTTACCAACTCATTAGTTTTTTCATCAATTGATTGGATCATTGTTTCATTCATTTATTCCACATATATTTACTGAGCTCTTGATTTGTATCAACACCCCATTGTAGTTGTTCACGGTAAGTAACATTATTTAAGTAATTATTGGTGAGGAAATAATATTCTCCTAAGTGACCAGCTAATAGCCTGAGTAATTCCCTTGGACTATTGTCTCAGTGTAATTACAGAGATTTCTGCAACTGAGAGAATCGGACAGATTAAAAACTCAGCCAGGGACCTGAAAATAGTATGTTTGAAAACCAATTCAGAGGCACAGCTTGGTTGTCTTTGGTTAGCCCACCAGGCTATTGGTTCTTAACAATATCAAGAAATCCGACTAGGGCTGAAGTCCTAGGTTTTTACAGTGATTCCAGTGATAAGACCATAAATGGGAATAGGGCTAGAGTTGCTCAGGGAAGAAAATCCACAGATCCTGAATGAGTCTGAGGTATCTCCTTTGTGACAAGCCCAGCCAATATAGCTCTTGGCCCCAGTGTGTGGCTCTGGTGTTCCTAGAGGTGGGGACTCCTGGTGTCTGCTTCAGAATGTTCCTCACCTGTACTCAGGTGCTTCTGAGAGCACTATCTTCATCAGTGGCTTACAGATAGTGGTTGCTTGGTTAAATTTAGTATTTTAATCTCACCATCAAACTCCTTAGACATCTAAATTGAAGGATCTTCCTCTTCAGTAGTCCCATCCTCTGAGGCTCTGGGTCTTTGGGGTACACCATTGCCAAACTGATCACTGATAACTGGTTATTAGAGTTGTTGAAGTAAGAAACTAATATTCAATTGGTTTTCAGAGCAAAAGTAACATTATTACTATATTTGTTTTGCACCAATTTAAGAAAATAAAATGCAAGTATCAATTGAGTTGTATAAAATGGAAAACATGACACATCTCACAAAGCAGAGCATGTCCAGAGCAATGTGGAGCCAGTGGTCACTCTGAGCATCCACCCTAGCATTCAAGAGCAAATTCATTGCTCTCCTCTGAAGGCTACACATGCCTGAAGAAACTAGTCCAAAAGAAACAAATGAAGTCCTGCATGTGAATTTAATTTTATTTCTGACATTAAATCTGGAACAACTCTAAGGGATATGCATCTTTAAGTGATAACAGTAGATTCTAGAAATATCATTCCTTTGTCAGGATCCTTTTGAGGTAGATAACTTTGGAAACACTTTGTGAAGTGAATAGGTGTTTGGGTACATATCACCCAGTGTTTGAAATTTTCTCATTGCTAGTATTTATCTGAACTGCCAAAAGATAACAACAGAGCCCTGGGAAAAGCACATATTTCAGCCCTCCTCCAAATTAAATTCTACAAACCCAAAGTTCAGCTGCCAGGTAGAACTGACAGAGAGAGTCAAATGGAAAAGAATATTGTTGTATTTCTGGAAGCATTGCCACAGATGCTTAGCCTGTGATCCAGGGTTGGGTAAACATTTAAAAAGTAATAATGGCAGATGCTTCATCAAATCAATATGTAAAATGTCAAAAACCAAAAATATATCAGAAAACAGGGTGAAGGCACAAAACTATGCATTGTCTTCCCTGAATACTGAAGATACTACCTTTGTAGTTAGAACAGAATCTGTTGAGTGACTTTTAATGGAAAAATAAGGATACTCTGAGTTTATTCGCTCAGATGTTGATGGAGGTGGTGATAATGATCGTAACTTACCTTATGCAATTACTGTCAGGCACTGTTCTAACTGCTTCACATGGATTATCTAACTTAAGCCTCAATTATTCTGTAACAAAGGTAACATCATCGTCTCGTTCTCATACATACTTAACCATATGATCTCAAGTAGCATCCCCCTCCAAAACCATTTAATATCTAAAAGAGAAAAATGCTTCCTTTTGCAAACCTGCTTTGTGAGAACAAGAACTTTTTGAAATTAACAAAGTATAATTTACTTACAAAATATGTTTGTGAAAATGATGCCAGAATTATCAAACTATGCATCATTGTCATGGCTGATTCTGTAAATCTCCGGTTCTATGTTGCTGGGCAGCAGAATTTCAAACATCTCATAGCTGGCAGGCACTTTTTGTTTTTCTAAATACGCAACTAAAATTCCACATTAAAAAAAAATAACCCTCTCAAGTGTGTGAAACACATCAGGACAAATGGCAACAGGAGGGAAGGGCAGTTACGTTGGAGAGTGGCCAAAAGAGAAGAAGGCTTGAACACTATTGACAAGTGAAAACACATCCTGAACAGCGCTACGTGAAATCTAGTGTTCTTTCTTTGTTCTGACTGAATGCTAAGTGAGTTACTTTTCAGGCATCAATGGAGTAATTATGCAGTTGTGTCCATTAAGAATATGGGCTTATGTGGTTAGCTTGTTGGTTTAAAGCAGTGAGGGAGAAAGACTGCAGTCATCATAGGTTCTGTTCTTCAAAGGCATAAATATTGTTACATGCATGGGGTACTCAAGGACCTGGTTCAAGTTCCTGGGCATAATCTAGATGTTTGTGAAGTTTGTTCCAAAAGTTAAGTTTACAATCTTTCTTCACCAACTGGCTCTGTTACCAGGCAATTCTTACTGTGGTATGGAAACCACAGTGTATGCTACCTTCCTCCAGATTCTAACAGGCACATTTGTTAAAAAAAACAACAACGAATGCGTTTTCTGAGTCAGTTGAACATGGCAGCCTCCTAAGTTGGTATTTCCTGTTTCCTGTCTTACAAAACATCCCTGCTGCTGCCTTTCTTCCCAAAAGCTTGGCACATTACTCCTGACCAAGAGTAATCTTATAAACTTAACAAACTAAAGATACATTTCCACAGCAGAACTCTTTTGTGTTAAAAAAAAATAAAATCCTGCCACAGCAGGTGATTCCCACATGTTTGGGAGAGTAGCCATTTTAGACCAAATGTCCACCAATGCCGTCGTGTTGATCCACACTGGAGCGCTGTTGAATGCTAACAAAATCAGCCAGCCCCGTAGTCTCTGAACTTTCTCTGAACAATCAAGCACACATCCTCAGATGTATCTAAATTCAGAGTGAGAGAAATAGCAAAAGCAGAAGCAAATTCTTCTTGGAAGTGTCAAGTACTTAATGAAAGTGGCTTCCCCTAGTTCAAAATGCAAAAGCCAATGTGGTGGCTAAGGGGTGAAGGAAGACTTTGACTCAAATCAGCAAAATTATTTTTAAAACCTAATGTCCCCTAATTAATTTATTAGATTTTACTAAGGGGAAAGCATCCAGCTTTTATATGTGCTGATAGAAGTATATTTAGGTGCTATCAGGGCATTGTGTAAGGTTCTTAAATAGGATCATTTTAAATTTCCTCATTGGAAAAGAGACATGTCTTTCTCCAACTTCCCACCAAAATAAAATGGCTGGTGAATGATCAGTTTCAGTTTTCTTTCAGAAGTTTAGAAAGTTTTAAAAAGCCAGTTAAGAGAAAGAGGAGAAAGTCACTATGGGTGTCGAGGAGCGTGTGGACAGCTTGCTACAAGGGCTACTGGTGAAACAAAAGGGACTATCTGAAGTTAGAGTAATAAAAAATCTGCTCACCTTTCTAAGCTTCATTAAACTCACATCTTAAAAAGGAAAAAAAAAAAACTGCAAAAGACCAATGAGATCATGCATGCTGCCTGTATTCATGTGATAGAATCTACCAGGACTGCGTTGTAGTTAAATGAAAAACAGGCACACATTTAGAGATCATTGACCAAGAAATGTAAATATATTTGATTAATAAAACATTTCTATGATGACTTGTTCTGCCCTTGGATTCTGTCTTTCTAGTCCCATGGTTTAGGTTTTTCTTTTGTGTGTGTGTGTGTTGTTGTTTCAGAGCTGGAGATCAAACCAGGGAGATCAAACCTGGGCAAGCACTCTACCATGGAGTTGGTCATTTTTTTTTAAAGGTAAACTGTTTGGTTCTAATGTGCAACTTGCATAGCAGGCAGTCAACAAACTCTGGCCAGGGATGCTTTAGCCGGAAAATAGAACCAACTAGCAGGAAGGTTATTAAAATCCAGCCCTGTGGTTTATTGGACTATATTTGAGATTACTCTTTTCCTCTCTCAAGTGCTTTGCATGCTCATTTGCTTGACCAAGTCAAGTCTACTCCCAGCAAACTCAGGCACAGAGGGCCCGCCATGATCTATGTCAGGGTAGACTTAACATTTGATTCTAGTCCCATAAGCCTTGGGGAAGAGCAGAAATCTCTTGCTCTGAGAGTGGCCTGGGTTTGTGACCCTTCAAAATATATTGGACCAGGGCTCTCCGTCAGAAAGGCCAAGTCAGCAATGTGATTTATTTCTAGTTCTCTTGGAAAATAAAGTTCTACTCGACCTGGGGAAATGTAAGCTTCAAGGATCAGCAAGGAAGACACAGGCTAGAGTAGATTGAAAGAGGGGAGACTGTTAGAGGTAAAGCAGAGTGGACCACTTGGAACCTTGAAGACATTGTGAGAACTTGGCATCTCCTTCGTGTGAGATGGGAAAAGCTGGTTTTGAGCAGGGAGAGGCAGAACATATTCTGACGAAAGGTGATCATTCTGGCTGCTTAGATGAGTGTGGACTGTAGGGGAACATGGGCTGGAGACAGGAGATGGTTAGGCGGGTATCTCAGTCAGGAGGGAGATGATGCTATCCTCTGCCAGGGTGGTATTGTAAAGGTGGCAGGAAGTGGTAAGATTCTGGCCATATTTTCAAGACTTACAGGATTTGTTGATGGATTGTATTTTTTTAATGGATTATATTTTGGATGTGAGATTAAGAGAGGAATAAATGACTCTAAGGTTTCTTGGTCCAAGTCACTAGAAAGATGCAGTTTTGGGGTTTGTGTATTTATACTTTATTTCTAAGTTTTTTTGTCTTTTTCAGTAAGTATCAGGACTATTCCAGTATTATAAATGTGAAAATTATCATGTCCAACAGGCACATAGCTGATAAGACTGCTATCCCTTCCCAGAGTGGCCATGTTTAGTGGCCAGCGCCCCAATTGAAAGCAAAGAGTTAAATTTTATCCTGATTCTTCTGTGGCACTGCATGGATAATCCTTTTCCCAGGAATGACATGCAAATGTTTCTTGAGATGACTATCACAGAAGTGAAGATCTATGTTGTATATAGTAGCTCTCTGCAGCCAAGGGCAGCTGAGTCTCATTCTGGATATTCTTCAAGGAAAGAGAATAGACATGAACTCTTTTCCTTGTACAGCTTGTTTCTTAGTCAGGCTGAAGGCTCAGTTCGGTCCCCTCTTAAGAGAGGCAGGGTGGAACCAACTAGCGGGGTGTTTGGTAGTTTTCAGTCTTCTGATTTGGGCAGTTCTGATTTGGGCAGTTTTAATGAGACTTCTATCCATAGACAACTAGTATTTGTCATTTATCCATTCATTCATACATGAATGGATAAATTCATGTATGAATTTAGCAAATCTTTTTTTAAAGTCTAAAAATGTTTACATACAAAAACGAATAGGACATAGTAGGTTCTAAAATATGAAGCATAGAGAAAGATATGCAATTAATTAAAATATGTAAGTTGGAAGACACTATATTAGAACCAGCAGGGGCAGATTTGAGAAAGTAGCCAGTTCACCTGGAGGAGGGAAGAGTTCAGTCAAGTCCAAGTATTTGTTCTCTGATATGTAACTTAAAATGAACTGATGAATGTTTTGATTAAGCAAGCGGCTACCACAAGAAGTCACCATTGTGGGCTCAGTGGGAAAATCTGCCTTCTGCGTTCATAGCTACCAGGGTGCTCTTCCTTAGGGCATTTGTCTTACATTTGAATCAAAAGTTGTGGTTTTTTTTTTATTCTGTTATTTTTAAAAAAATTGATCATCACTGTCACCCCATGTGGATAATAGTTTTGCACATGAAAACTTAAGAATGTCCCAAAGGTCAACAGTAGACTGAAGGTTCATGGCACTGAGCCAACCTGTGGATATCCTTACATTTTTGAGGTAATGGAATTCTTTGGGAATGTGATGACAAATGGACTGCTCCACAGAAACATTCACAAACACACCAAGCTCCACACTGAATTTCAGGGGGAGGAGCCTGGGCAACCAAGTTAACACCACCGACTCCGAGATCCTGAGTTTGAAATGGAGCCTTTCAATAGTTGATTATAGCTTCAAAAGATTGTGAAGAGGTGAAAACAACAAGGTCCCAATAGATCATAAAATCAGACATACTTCTGATTCTCTTACTTGAGAATCATACTTCTGATTCTCAAATACTTCTTGATTCTCTTACCTGAGGGTTCTAAGTAATAAGGAAAGCCAAACAGAGTTCGTGGGTTCACTCTGATAGCAAGAGAGATAAGGGATGGGGGGAGAAGGAGCTTCTCTCCCCTTCTCTGACTTGGTAGGAGGCCTAGAGAAACCCAGAAAGAAAGCCAGGCCAGTTGGTTAAGTCAGGTCATTTTGTTGTCATCTAAAAGGTGACTCACAGGCAGAGATTTTCCCCCTTGCTGTCATACCAGATTATCCCCTTTTCTCTTCCTCCAAGTTAAAACAAACAAAAAACTAAGACATTATACATGACATGCACCCAATTATAACTAATTTGGGGGAATCCCAGACACGACCAAAATCAATTATTTGCTGTCTACCAAGTAAAACAGAACATTTAGTCCTCCATTTACCATATAATAAAGTGGGGAGTGGATTTGCAGGGCCTTTCTGTCAGTTTTCCTTTCTCTCAGGCAGTAAACACACACACACACACACACACACACACACACACACAGAGAGAGAGAGAGAGAGAGAGAGAGAGAGAGAGAGAGAGAGAGAGAGATTATAGGCACGTGCCATTGCATCCAGACTATTTTACTTTTAAAATTTAATTAATTAATCCATTCATTTTGGTGGTATAGGGGATTGAACCCATGGGTGCTTTACCACTGAGATACATCCCCATGTCTTTATTTTGAGAGAGGGTCTTACTAAATTGCCCAGGCTGGCCTTGAACTTGACATTTGACATTTTAACCTAAGAGTTGAAGGTAAATGTTTTTGTGATTCACTCCAATTGCATGTGGATGTGGAAGGTATTTCTTCCTGTTCTGTTGTGGTATTGTTTATAGTTTTAAAATGTATTCAGTAGTCAGGCACCGTGGCACAGGCCTGTAATCTCAGCAGCTCAGGAGGCTGAGGCAGGAAGATTGCAAGTTCAAAGCCAGCCTCAGCAATTTAGGCCCTAAAGCAACTTAGCAAGAACCTGTCTCTAAATTAAAAACAAAATAAAAAGAGCTGTGTTGTGGCTTATTGGTTAAGCATCCTCAGATTCAATCGCTGGTACCTCCCCCAAAATACACTCAATAATATATTATTGGTATCCAACAAATAATAAAATAATAATGATAATAATAATAAATAATATATCCAACAAACGATAAAAATGGTCACCTACCAGAAAAGCTTGATAGTTAGATATTTACATTCCAGTTTGGTCTTATTAAGTAACTATGGTTTTAACTTAAAAATCAAGATGAACTTAGTTGCTGATTATAGAACAGAGAGTTATAAACTTTTGGCAACCTTAGAGCCCATTATAAGCAGTTCATATACATACAACTCGTCAATTTTAGGTAGATTTTAAAATGTATACCTAGGATTATTCATCTTGGACAATAAATAAATAGCATTATATATCCAGGATAAGAAATTCTGAATCATTAAAAATGTCTGTGACTTTGCATGTCTTTGTAGCCATTTCCTTTGCCATGTGGCTTGGTGGTTCAGGTCACTACAGAGGTGGAATCTATTTCTTTATACCTTGATTAAGGATTGGCTTTTGACTTGTTTGGCTAATCAAATGTGTTGGAAGTGATGATGTGCTGGCTCAGATTCTAGGTCTCAAGAGGTTCCGTGTGTTTCTGTTCCTTTCTTGAACCTCTCTCATTGCCAAGAGAACCTGCCTGGGATGGTCTACTGGAAAATGAGACACTGGAGCTGGGCCAGCTTGCCTTAGTAGCCCCAGCTGATCATCAGCCAAGCTCTGGGCAGGGTGAGCCCAGGCAAATTCAACAGGGCCACCAAGCTAATCCCCCAATGATTCCAGCTGCATGGGCAATACGAGGATTTGTAACATGCCACAAGAATTTTGTGATTCTGTGTTGCAAGGAGTAACTGTGGCCATAGATAATCAATACCACAGGCAACAGAGCTCAGTGTGGAGAACTAGAGAGCTTGCACTTACCATTACTTTTTTATGCAGCCCAAGAAAAAGGCATTCATGGCTGCGAGTTGATTATGTTTACAGTTCTTTTTTTCCTTCAACAATTAATTAAGTTTGGAGGCTTTTTCTTTTCTTTTTTCTTTTTGCTAGCCCTGTTCTATGTGAATGAAGCTGTATATGGATCGACACTTAAGGACAATTATTTTACTCTTTTATTCTTGCTGCACACACATAGCTAAGCACCCCATCAATACTCATGTAAACTCAATTTTCCAATTATAGCATATCCCACATTAACTATTAACCTCACAAAACAACTATCTCCTATAATATTAGCTCAGTGTCAATACAAAAATCCTTACGCACTTCTCCCATCTAGGCATTATAAATATCCTACATTCGTACACTCTATAGCAATTTTTTTCTCACTGCAGCATGCAATATCTATTAGCACACATTTTATTTACTTATTTAACAAACATTTATATGGCAGGATCCCAGTGCCAGGTATGGTCCTAAATGATTTACAGCATGGATTTGCTGCACTGTCTTTGCAGCTCTGAGCTAGATACTGTTCTCCTTATTTTACACATTAGGAAACTGAGGCACAGACAGCTTAGTACCCAAGGTCACCTTGTTAGCAAAAGCAGGGTTGGGATGTGGATTTTGGTACTCTGGCTCTGGAGTCCATGCTGTTAATCACTACACAGGACAGTAATGACTCTTCCACACTTTATGTCATTGTTATTAAGTGACACCCACAGTGCCATTTGGAAAGGGAGCTTCTCCGATGGCTTTTAATACTTTCTTGCCAAATATGATATCAATAAGTAAGTATATAGCTGGCTTTAAAATCTTATTGGCAACACTGTGACTGGTTCTGCTGTAGAGAGTGACAGTTTAATTAATACCTCTGTCCTTTTGGTATTGCCTATTCCTTAGCCACATGACTTGTAAACATTTTATTGAAAAGTATCATTTGCACTTGTTCTAGAGAAACTCTGTTGGCTTATAAGAAAAGTTGTTGTACTGTGTTTAAAACTAAGGGAAAATCTTGAATCATTTTGTGACTCTATATGACCAAGTTTCATAACAGATAATGTATTAGAGATAGGGATGATGGATAAATAGTCTTATAAAATCTAATATTTAGATATTATATACTCTGATTCACTTGTTCCAATCTATATATACACATATTTTATATTTGTATGTGAGTTCTGGTGACCACCTACATTTATCCTAAAGTGTATATTTTTATTATTATTATCTTAGTTTTTTTTTTTGCATTTCATGGTACCACATTAGAGTTGGTGTATATGTGTTAAATTGAGAATAAAATCACACAAAATTGAGAGGCAGCAAAGGGTCAGAGTTTATGGATTCAAGCCAGATTACCTGAAGTCAAATGACAAATTCAATACTTACAATTTATACGCTCATGAGCTAGAGATGTAATTTCTCAATGACTCAGTTTTCTCATTTGCAAAATGGGATTAACAATAACAATACCTACTCCATGGACTCATCTTAAAAATTAATTATATTCACTTGAAACAATATCCAGTATGTCATAAGTGATTTGTAAATGTTTTTCATCTAACAAATGAGAATATTATGTATAACAGAGCCAGGCATGATGGTACACACCTGTAATCCCAGTAGCTCCTGAAGCTGGGTCAGGAGGATTACAAGTTCAAAGCCAGTCTTAGCAATTTAGAGAGGCCCTAAGCAACTTAGCGAGACACTGTGTGAAAATAAAAAATAAAATTGCTAGAGATGTGGCTCAGTGGTTACATGACGCTGGGTTGAATGGCTGGTACCAAAAAAAAAAAAAATACACACACACACATACGTGTGTGTGTGTGTGTGTGTGTGTGTGTATAAAACAAAGATGAAAAATATAAATTTTACTATTGTAAATAGTAATGTGCAAATATAATGAACTGTTGTTGACTGATAGTTAGCCATGACAATGACTTAGCCACTGACCACCTAGAATTTTAATGATGTATATGTAACTTAAAACATAATGTTATTGAGGACAAAATGGGATTTTTGTAAAAACCATAACTAACTTTGCATTGCAAATTTGTAATATGTATGTAAACAAAGTTGTCTCCTGACCTTTCCCTCTGAAACCACAAACTACCAGCAGACCACATGCAGGTCACTCTTGCTATGTAGCTAATTACCCCCAATACATAGTGACTTAAAGCAATATTTTTATTTTGCTCACAATTTTGAGGATAAGAAACTCAAGAAGAGCTCAGAGGGGCAGCTCATTTGGCCTCTATTAAGCACTTTTAGCCAGAATGTGGATGGGCATGGGTCATCTGAGGTCCAAAGGCTGGATATCCCAGGTGACCTTCTTGTGCTTGTGTCAGGACCTGATTGTTTCAGCAGTCTTGCAGATTGTGATTGTAACAATATTAATATAATTGTAAATATACTCTAGATTATGATTTATAACCTATTTCAATGCATCTGTGTCAATTTCATTGAAATATTTGCAGAATTGAAAGCTTGAGACTTCATGGGTTAAAATGCCTCTTGACTGGGCCTTCCTTTGTTATCAGCAGGGAGGGACCTGATCCGTTGAGTCTCAAATATGAGGGATATAAGGGCACCACCCACTTAAAACAGGCTGATATAACTATTCTAAGAGAAATTGTTCTTAAATGAATCCATATGGAAATAAGCCCAAATCCACAGCTGGAGAAGATCTGTTTTCAGGTTTGGAAATAGTTTGCTTCTAAAAATTGACATTGTCCATGGGACAAGTATATTTGGTATCTGCCATTGCTACTGACTAGAGTCACTTTTGATGAATATTTTTGGGTCAAATAACAAAAGAAGGCCACTAGGCCCTCAAATGACTCTAAAAGGCTGAATTTGGTGTAGAGATTTCTTGAGTCTCACAGAATAATGTTAGAAGAACCATAAATAGATTTGTTTCATCTTCTTTTAAAATGCCATGTCCCAATGTTAAGAGCATCCTCCTGCATCCTGGCCTTCCTCCCTCTTGAAGCTCCTTTTCCCACCTTCCACGGCCCTCCTAGAGCGTGTTGTGTTCATATGCACCCTGAGTCCAAGCTTGGTGGGGCATGTCACTCTTCCATGTGAGTCTTGAACTTGAGCTAGGCAACCCTGAGGCCAGGCCCCGATCCCATCCTTACTCCTGTCCTGCTTTTTATGGGAGGACCCTTAAGGAGTGAGAGTTATCCTAGCTCACTCTTTAGTTACCTAGAGTTCTGCAACTTTGATTCTACAGCATGTCTTTGCAGCCTGAATCCTCTGGGCCAAGTTTTGGAGGTGGTCCAACTCCACAGGATCAGCTTTAGATATGACTTTGAGTCTTACTGGCTGTGCAGTCTTCTGGCCAATCTCAAAACTTCTTTGATTAAAAACAAAAGAATCAAGAAAAGGCTAATTTTCTTGCACATCAACAAGCTCTTCAAAGCAACATTTTGAAAAGTGCTAATGACTCAGACCAGATGGAGTCCATTTCTCTGAAAAAGACAAGTGTCTAAAGAAGCAAGGAAGTAAAGCTTCTGCAGGCCAGTGTCTTTGGGTTCTTTTAATATCCAGCCTCACTCCAAACACTGCCTGCATCCTACCTTCTGTCTACTTCATCTGCCACCACCCTTCAGCCTTTCAAAGAAATGACAGCCTACATGGAAAATAACCTCAGAATTCAAACCTGGGGTAGGATTCTCAAGACTTCATTACCAAAATGTTTTTTTGTTTAGAGTGGTACTTTTCATTCATTTATTTTTATAATTAATTACTTTATTTGTTCTAATTAGTTTATTCATTTTATTTTTCATCTATTAATTATAGGAAGATATGCATAACAAATTTACCATTTTAGCCACTTAAAATATACAGTTCCAAGGTATCAACTACATTCATGTTGTACAACCATCAACAAGATCCATCTTCTCCAACTGAAACTCCATGCCACTCAACAGGGGCCCCCATTTCTCCTCCTGCCAGTCTCTGCAACCACCATTCTTTGTGTCTTCATTGATTTTAGGAACTTTGTTAACTGGAATCGTGTATTTTTACTTTTGTTTCCTTATGTCACTTGGCACAATGTCTTTAAGTTTTATTTATTTTGAGGGAGGGTACCAGGGTTTGAACTCAGGGGCACTCAACCACTGAGCCACATCCCCAGCCCTATTTTGTATTTTATTTAGAGACAGAGTCTCACTGAGTTGCTTAGTGCCTCACCATTGCTGAAGCTGGCTTTGAACTCGCAATCCTCTTGCCTCAGCCTCCGAAGCTGCTAGATTACAGGAAGTTTTATTTTTGCTATAATATTGTCAGAACACTCTTCCTTTTGAAGGCTACTAAAATTCCACTGTACATATGTACTACATTTGGTTTATTCATTCATCTGTTGGTAGACACTTAGGTTGCTTCCACCTTTCAGCTGTTGTGAATAATGCTGCCATGAAAATGGTGTTACAAGTATCTATTCCACATCCTGCTTTGAGTTCTCTGGGGTGATATGATAATTTTATTATTTATTTTTGAGAAATGCCCATACTGTTTTCCATAGTGTCCAGTTTTTTCACATCCTTGCCATTTTGTTATTCTCTAGCTTTGTGTTTTTTTGTAGGGTTTGTTTGTTTGTTTGATAATAGCCATCTTTTGGCATAAAGTAGTTTTTTGATTTGCATTTATTTCCCTAATCTTTTCGTGTGTTTTTTGGACATCTGTTATGTCATCTGTAAAGAACTGTCTAGTCAAGTTCTTTGCCCATTTTTAATCAGATTGTTAGTCTTGTTGTTTATGAATTATAGTTTTTTTTGGGGGGGGGGGCACCAGGGATTGAACTCAGGGGTACTCAACCACTGAGCCACATCCCCAGCCGTATTTTGTATTTTATTTAGAGACAGGGTCTCACTGAGTTGCTTAGCCCCTCGTTTTTGCTGATGCTGGCTTTGAATTCATGATCCTCCTGTCTGAGCCTCCCATGTTGCTGGGATTACAGGCATGAGCCATGGCACCTGGTTAGGGTGTGTGTGTGTGTGTGTGTGTGTGTGTGTGTGTGTGTGTGTGTGTGTGTTTTCTTCGTATTAAGCTCATAATAGTTATATGATATCAAAAGATTTTCTTCCATTCCATGTCTTTTTACCTGTTAATAATGTTCTTCAATGCACAATAGTTCCTGGTTTTGATATGGTTAGATTTACATTTTTCTTATGTCATGTTTGGTATGATACCCAAGAAATCATTGCCAAATCCAATATCATGAAGGTTTCCCTATATGTGTTGGTAAGAGTTATATAGATTTAGCTCTTACATTTAGATCTTTGATCCACTTTGAGTTAATTTTTGCATATGATGTATGTGGACAACCAGTTTTTCTATCACCATTTGTTAAAAGGACTAAAAGACTGTCCTTTCCCCTTGAATGGTCTTGGTGCCTGTGTTGAAAACCACTGGACTGTATATAAAAGGGTTTATTTCCATACTCTTTTTTTTAACTTCTTCAACAACTTTCTCCTCCTTCTCCTCCTCCTCTTCCTCCTCTTCTTCCTTCTCCTCCTCCTCCTCCTCCTCCTCCTCCTTCTCCTCCTCCTTCTCCACCTTCTCTCCTTCTCCTTCTTCCTCTTCCTCTTCTTCTTCATTTTCTTGATGCTGGGGACTGAACTCAGAGCCAAATATATGCCAAGCCTGTGCTCCATACTCTCTATATACTCCCTGTGTCTGTACCCTTAAAGTAGTTCTTGACTCATCAGATTCTGCTGATGACCACTGAATTGTCTCCAGATCCTTCAGACCAAAGGCTAAGATGTTTTACAATATTTGATTCACCTCATGGGGTCAGTTATTCACCCATGAGCTGCTTTGCAGGGCACATCAGTTCTTCCTTTATAAGTCTTCATACTGTGTTTTGCCAGTTAACAGAACTCTGAAAGTGCTAGCAGGCTGAGGAGGGATGGAATGGAATGAACAAGCCATTGTAAGGGAGAAACACGGAGCGTCTTTCAGTATAACATCTTGAGATTTGAAGAAGCTTTCTTGATCAAATGAAGTCACTTGAAAGCCAAAGGATCTATGGGAATTAGTGTAGTGAAGAGTTGGAGGAAGATATTTAAGGCATGGGAACAGTACATTATTGAGCTTTCCAAAATATGCTTTGACACTATAAGAGCCACACAGAGTGAACACAGTGTGTTTCCTATGTGTTTTCCTCCTCAGCCTTCAAGTTCCCAAGGACAGGATTGTGTGACATTCACCTTTGTATCTTTGGGGACTAGCACTGAAGTGCCTGCTCATTTTAAGAGTTCAATCAATGCTTATTTTTGTCAGAATAATGAACTCTAAACATGCATCTATGGTTTCTAGCACTTCTAAACCACACTTCACTGTCAATTGAAACACTTTCTTTTGTGGAGTCTTAGATTTTGTTCTTGTACTTTGTAAGATAGGCCTTGTTAGTGATGAGAAATCCAAGACTCATAGAAAGTAATTTGTCTAAGTTCACATAAGTACGAAGTGGAAAAGTCGGTATTTGAACCCAGGCTGATGGCATAAGAAGTGGCATTCTTGTAGCTATTTCATGCTGCTTCATTTTGTGTGTGCCCTGGTAACTCAGAATTGTGAACAGGACTTACCTTTCAGGGAGGGTCTAGATACGTGAGGGACTTGGCACATCTTATGACGATTGTTCCCCTTTTTTTGAGCACCTAGTATACAGCAGCCTATTCTAAGCACATTGGATGTCCCTTATCATTAAATTGTCACAACAGCCCTGTGAGGTAGGTACTAGAATTATTATCATTTTACAGATGAGAAAAACTGAGGTATGAAGAGCGAGAATCTGACTGAGGCCGTCTGACTAGTGAGATGAGACATCAGCTGTGCTGGGCTGCTGTCCCTGGAGTCCTCTCAGGGACACTAGGAAGCAGTTATTATCTCTACTCTGAGGAAGAGTGAACTGGGTCAGATGGGTGATATTTACTGTCTTTGCCCTTGGTTTCGAATCATTCGTGTTATTTGGAATGATCTCTTCTGTCTCCTGTCAGTTTCTCCCCTGCCTCCAAATAATCAGAAAAGTCACTTACAATGAGGCAGAATTTCTAAGAAATTCTTTCTCCCAAGCAGAAGCTGAGCCATCTGCACCATTTCTCAGAGTGCTTCTCAGAGGTCTTAGTTGTTTGATGTCCTTCCTGCCCTGGGAGGGATTGATTCAGAGCCCTGCAAAGAGAGAAGCTTCAGGGTGTCAAATCTCTGAAAGGGTGCCTTGACCCCAGGCGCCCCTGTGGTTGGGTCAGAAATGGTGACTGTGATTTATAGAGCAATAAACAGCCTTCCCATGCTTTCCTTTACTTGAGGGAGTGAGCAAACCACTTTCTGAGTATGAAAACTACTTTTTGTCAAATACCTTTGCTTATTATGGAGAAAGGTATTAGTATTGAGGGTGAGAGTTTGGGTTAGTCGGAGTGAGAACCTGAAGAAACCATACAACAAAGAGAGACTTGAACCCAATCCTCTTGAGCACAAACACCACTCAAGCTAGCTTAATACACAAGCTGACCAGAAGGTTGTATCCAGTCAAAGTCTTTCTATTCTTGTGTGTTTTGTTCCCCTACAAAGCACTTTTGCAGACGGTGAGTGCTGGCTTGTGTATTCCCTCAAGGAGAAAACTGACACATATGGGAAATCATTCTCTTCCCCTTCCGCCTCCCTCCCCACCCCTGCCCCATGCGATCTCCAACTCCCCCATCCCAAACACACAAACTTCTTTGAGCTGCATGATGCAATGTAATTTTATTTTATTTTTTTTTCTGGACAGAGAAGCAGCATTTGTTTCTTTCTCAACCAATTTTTGTTCCAAGACCTCACAAGGAGTGAGGAGAATAACTTCCTGAGTAAAGAAAGCATTTGAATGTCTGCATCGAAAGATACACAAATCCCAGAACTTAATGGGAGCAGGGCGGAGCCTAGAAGGAGTGAAAACGGAGGACAGTCATTTCTGCTGCAGGGGAATTGGGAACCAGACTGTCTGTCTGTTTTTCCTTCTTTTCTTCTTTTCCCCCTTCCTTCCTTACTCCTTTCCTTCCCTTTTCTTCTTTTTTTCTTCATCATTTATTATGTCTATAAAAAAATCCTATAGACTTTAAATTCAACTTCCTTCAACTTGAAAAAAAAAAGCCAAAGCATTTTTTTTCCTTTTTTCTTTTAAAGATCTAGGTCACTTATTATGAAACTTGGGGTATGGAGGATTCTTAGGAGATGTTATTCCAATAAATTCTAGCCTGACTTATTCGGCTGTTAATGTATCAATTCTATTAAGGCATATTTTCTTCCAGTTTCAACTCCAGCGAGTTTTTCCCTTTATAAAATGCTCAGATTACACACAAGTGAGCACTAAAGTGGAGACGGCGGGAGGAGGGTAGATAAGGGTTAGGCGTCATATCCAGAGAATTCCTGCAGCCATGAACCTTAGGGGCAGACTATTAGCAGGCTTCCCAGGAAGGTTATACATCATGTCCAGGACTTTACATTAAAATGATTTTTTACTTGAGTCATTTGTTAGTCCATTACCAGTTCACATATCAGATTGCATTTCATCTTGTATTAAATCAAGGTAATCTGGCATGTAACAATAGGCTCCCTCATTTCACATCCAACTCTCGGCAAGAGTGGAGATTCCTGAGCATTCCACCACACAGGCACACACGCCTCCATATGGTCTGCAAGATCCCAGTCTTGCCGAAAGCATCATCACCATTGACCGAGTCCCAGATTCTCCCACAAAGACATGTGATTGACAAATGAAGTCCAAATCCTGTACTGAATGCTGATTTTTCTCTTTAGGGTTCAACTCATTCTCCTCCAACTACACTCCTAAAAGGATCTGAAGCAAACTCCTGTTGCTAATCCTGCAATCCTTACAGAGAGAAAAAGTGGAAGAGAGACCTCGAACAAATTACAAAGGAGGAAACCTGCATGAGAAAGCCACGTTTTTATACTTGAGGATCTTCCTTATATGATGACCTAACTTCATTTCCAAGCTGTGTGTCCTTTTATGGGGGAGTAAAAGAGGGCTGGTTAATGCCTGAGACTTCACTGGTAGGAAAACTGAGCCTCTGTATAATTCATTCTATTTATTGCACGAAGGTACTGTTAGGTTTTTGTGCCACCCATGACTCGAATGGCTGCAGTGTTGGAGTGAGATCCTGCCCTCCACAGGCCAGGGCCACATATGTCACATTAATTATGTTCCTAATGCTCTTCCCTGGTACCCCTGTGTTTCCAAGTGCTTAGTGCTCCTATGAGTAAATGATTTCTTTCCACTACTGCTTAAAGTGCCAGAAGGCAAGAGAAATTTAAACAGACCTAAGATCAACATTGTGAGTTTACTTGGCCTCCCCATCCAGCAACACTGCCATAAATTTCTTCAACTTCTTAGTTGGGAATTTTAAAGGCCTATAGTGTTGGCAAGGTTTATATAACAATGTTTCTTCTATATGGATTATAAACTTGCAAAATCCCAAGCAGTCCTGGGTATCATATTTGGTCAGTAGGTCAACATGAGAAGACAACAGAAAAACTCAACACCGTGTCCAGCCAAACACTTTTTGGTTTTGGCGCAGTGGGTAGAAACAGCTTGGTCAGCTCCATCTCTGACAGGGTCAGGAGCCTGGATCTTAAAGAGTGTTGTGGGCCTCCCTAACCCCTTTGGAGCTTTGCCATATTAGAAGTCTGTGGCCCTTTCAGAGCCAGGGACCCTAACTAAGCCAGAGGGGCCTTGAGGAATCTCCTCTGGGTTATAATAAGCTCCAGTTTCATGAGGTTCTCAGAGTGCAGGAATGCTTGGAAAGCAGGAATCAGTGCTGGTCTGTGCTGAATTTGGCCCTGGGAGGCCTGGGGTTCATCAAGCAGGCAAGTGCATTTGATTCTATCAAAGGAACTTTTGTGATAAGATGCTGCCTCTCCTTCCCTGCTCGACCACATTTTCCTCTTCCCAACGCCTGCTCTGGAAGTTATATATCTTTTCCCAGGCCCGTTGTAGTTGGCATGGACCACTCTTATATAAGACTAATGGATGGATCTCGTTTTGGTCAGCTTTTTGCCACTGTGACCAAAAAACCTGGCAAAACAATTTTAGAGGAGGAAGAATTTATTTGGCGTTCACTATTTTTCAGAGGTCTCAATTCATAGAAGGACGACTCCATTGCTCTGGGCCTTAGGAGAGGGTGGGCATCCTGGCAGAAAGGTGTGGAGAAAGAAAGCAACTCAAGACATGGCCACCAGAAAGAGGGCAGAGAGTACTCTAATTACCAGAGGATAAAATTAGAAACCCCAAAGTCATTCCTCCAGTGACCAACCTCCTCCAGTCACACCCTGCTTACAGTTATCACCCACTTAATTTAGTCAAGTGAATTAATGCTCTGATTAGGTTAAGACTCTTATAACCCAGTTGTTTCACCTCTGAACTTTCTTGCATTGTCTCACATATGACCTTCTGGGGGACACCTCATGTCTAAACCATAACAAATCTTTGAAGTGACTTAGCTTCAAGGGCAGCCCAAATGTCCCTCACTAAAGCCAAAGAGCATTTCATTAATAAGACCTGGTGTCTTCAGATGAAGTTCTCCTCTCGAGGCAAGTGTCAAGATTGTTTGTGTCTCTCAGGTCACTCGGCAGAACAATGAGACTTGGCATTGGATATGACTCATTATGGGCAAAGCACTATGCTTGAAGACCTGATGGCTAACAACTGGCCAGCAACCGATTGACTTCGGTATCTAAGTCTCAGAGTGATGTAGCCAGGCACAGAAACCCTTCTTCTTTCCCTATGAAGCTACAGGGGATCTACTCAGACTTTGGAAAGGCATTTGGGTTTTATTCTTAATGAGAAAAATTGTGAAGATTGCTCTTCGGCTCTAATTCACTGTCTAGGATGGGTAAAAAAGAATTTCAGTCAGCAAGCCTGGCTAGCAAGAAGGAGAAAGAAGCATCTG
The DNA here is from genome assembly GCF_052094955.1 of Ictidomys tridecemlineatus. NCBI lineage: Eukaryota > Metazoa > Chordata > Mammalia > Rodentia > Sciuridae > Ictidomys > Ictidomys tridecemlineatus. The sequence goes on along the minus strand of NC_135477.1, from coordinate 137,428,163 downwards.
AAGTTCTTGGGTTGATGAGAGGAAGGTCCTAACTTTTCACTTTATCAAGCCTTGTCTTGTTTCTAGAAGGAAATGAAAATATAAAGACATAAGAATGATACAGAATACCAATCGAAAAATATTGGTTTATAGAACTTAGTCAAATAAGACGTGTCAGGGGAGAAATGACGGTCAATGAAATAATACACAGTCATGCAGGTGTTTCTGATTTGTTCTTTCTTCATTCAAGCCCAGACAGTATTCAGTTAAATCAAAAGGTTTCCATTGAAAATTGATTCAAGAACATTACTCTTTAAATCTATGAATCATTAACCTATCACACTCATTACCCGAAGGCAATATTTAAGGTCCAAATGTAGAAGAAAAGAACAAATGATTGGGATGGCAGTTTACTTAGATCAAAAATTTTAAAATATTTTTGGTAACAGTGGAACTTTTAAAAACCTAAAATCTTAAACAAAATTCCAATACGAAGAACAGTTAAAAGTGGAAATGTTGCCAAGCTCAGTGGCGCATGCCTGCAATCCTAGTGACTCGGGAGGCTGGACTGAGGTAGGAGAATCACAAGTTCAGAGTTAGCCTCAGCAACTTAGTGAAACACTAAGCAACTTTATGAGATCCTGTCTCTAAATAAATAAATAAATAGATAGGGCTGGGGATGTAGCTCAATAGTAAAGTGTTCCTGGGTTCAATCCCCAGTACAAAGAAAAAAAGTGGAAATGTGTTGGTTGGAGAGATACCCACTGGCCTTCACATTGCCCACTGAAGCACCCATGCTCTGTAGAACAGAGTATGTAAATTTGTATTTTAGGTAATTATTTTAAAACTAGTCATTGGACCAGACATCCTCCACAAACTTATCACCAAGGAGCCACAACTGATGGAACATTGGCATTTCTGGAGAAGAAGCATCTGGGCTTGGTTTTGCCATGAATAGTGATGTTAGGTGAGAATTAATTCTGCCAAAGGATGCAGTCATTTTCCACTTTCTTCCCTTGTAATATGGAAGCTACTGAATGTACCAAGATCATAGTTTATGATTAATATGAAATGATCCATTCACTCAGGGTCCCTCCTGTGCAGGGATACTGCTACAATCACTCTCTAGTTCCTGAATTTGCTAGTGTTTAGAGGGAACTACTCTGAAAGGTAACAGAAAAACAAATTTTATCACAATTTCTTCTGTTGAAATGTCAATCATAATTTGATGTCATCTTATGGAATTACTCTCAATAGAAATTCATTTGCGTCTCCAGAGACTGATTGAGAGCAAATGAGAATATTTAAGATTATTTTCTGACTTCTTGCACACCCCTCTCTGAGGACTTCATGTCTATATTTATAATTTGGGATATGACTAAAATAGATTTATTTTCAAATCAGATGCCTCTGGCCCACATCAGGTGTTGGTCATGTGTGTGACGCATTATTCGCCTTGCCTTCTGTTCTACATGTGAAGCCAAGGGCCTCTTAAAGCCAAGTTCCTATGGATTTTAAATACATACAGTGTTAGTCTTGGAGTTGGGTAAGCTGTAAGTGAAATAAACAGCTTAGCAAAGGAGGTACCAATATGATCTAAAGGGCTATATTTCTAGTTGAATATTCACTTCCAAATCAATTTGAAATTAAATTTATTTAGGCCATCAATTGCCAAAGGTAGGTAATTTTGAATAAGAAGATGCTTCCTGAAAAATTTGCATGATCTTTCATATTTAAAATTCTGTTTACCTTAATGAGAAGTGACTAGAAGATCCCTTATAAAGTCCCATTTAATATGGAAATTTGATTGCAATATCATTATTTAAGGCAAGAAATGTGTTTAGTCAAATCATTCTTGGAAAACCCTTATGATACAGATAAATCCTTGTAACACATGGTAATATGTATGTATAAAAGTTAATTATGTAGTAAATACAAAGTATAATAAAGATTACATAATCGAGAAACAATTTATAGTGTCTCTAATTGCATGAAAAGATGGAGAGACGCCATCTGACTACATGTGGCTGTAAGTTAAATGGATGTATGTGTGGCCTCTTGCAGGTGTGTGTGAGCCATACAGACACTGGGACTAGTGTTGAATAATTCTTCTGTATTCATATACCTTTATTCCCAGAGTTTGTTTATCTGTCAAACCATCCTGTTTTTTATGGTCCCATTTCTTTACAGTATTTCAGAGCTTCTTGGCCTCTAATTCACCTTCCCTGAGATGAAGAATAAGAGGGTCAACATTTTTTCTTGAGATTAGTTGTCAAGTACTTAATACATTCATCTGAAATGAAGAACAGGTGTTATAGAGAATTAGAAGTCAACCTTGTGAAATAAAGATGAACACAATGTTTGGGCCAATTGGATAAGTTGGTAACAATTTCTGATGATTTCTTTCTCAACATTTTGGTGACTCTGGGATGGGGAGGAGTCATGCTTTCAACCATTACTGGGTTTAGATGTAGTTAAAATCATGGTGCTGAAAAATAAACTACCAACCATTCTTCTAATAGTTCAGTTAAGGCAAATTATTGAAATCTCAAGTGAGCTTTTGTTTCTTGGAACTTGAGGAAAGATGATTTGAATGATCCAAATACGTGATGCTGCTTATTCTTGTTGCTTAGAATTAAAAAATGTTTCTGTTGCTCAGAAAGAAATAGCTAAAATACCTTATAATTGGACAGTATTTTGTAGCCTAAGCACATTTTCATGCTTTTTCTTATTTGATTTTCACCATGATTTTATGTGAGCCATTGTGAGATACAGCTATGTTATCCCCATTTTACAGGTAAAAAAAACAGAGTCTCAGAAAGACCAAATGACTCACATAAGTTTACTCAGTTACACTAGTAAGTGGTAAGGCTGGGACTGGAAGCCTAGCTTTTGATGACTTTCCATTTATCAAGTAAGCCTTGAACTGATGAACTCACTAAGTCCAAGATTATTTTTCTCTTTGTTTTCTGCACTGTACACTGTTTATATTTGTTCAGGCAATAAGAAGAGTATTTGTTTCATGCTGAACCGTGGAGAAGGTTCATTTCTAAAGCTACAAACTTGTAAGACTCATGGCTTCATACTTAGATTTAATTTCTCTCTACATCTAGCAGCCAAAACACATCCAGTCAATTCTTACATTTGATCAATAATTTTAAAGCTAGACTTTCTTGCTTTCTTTCTGTTGTGTGGGATTATGGGCTCAGGCTGGCTATCTTTAGTAAAACAAAGTATTTGGGATTGATTGAAAGGTGAATTATTAGGGAAATAAGAAGCACTTGGGCCTCTTTGTATATATATCTGTTGATTCTTTTGAGATGTGCCATGTGTTTTGGGAACCATATCTCCTTCTGCAATAGCTACTTGTCGTGCCTTATGACCTCCTGAATGCTATCTTTTTTTTCTCTCTCTCTCTTATTTCCACTGACTGCTGCACCCTGCTTACCTTACTTTTCAGAGGTGTGGTGACCAAAGGAATTTTTGGGGGACTGGTCACCTCTCAGAACCCATGATGGAAAACAGCCTCAATTATCTACATCTGATTACCCATCTCCCAACCTGGTCAAAGTATCTACCCCCTTCTTAGAACTCCTCAAGAAATCTCTCAGGAATTTCTCTCCCTATCTGCCTTAAAGATCACTATCTTGGGTGAAATGAGGGATGGAACCCCAGGGAAAATGGGTTCAGACTGATCCCTATCACTTCTTCTGGAATATTCCAGGGTAAACAGCTTTTGAATTTAAAAACTCATAATGTGTCCCTTTGTTCTCCTATCCCCCCTGAAATTGGCCTCCAGTTGAGGCCATATTTCTAATGGTCCTGAGAGGAGACACTCCTAGGGTCATGAGGCTGAAAAAAATGCAAAAGAAAAAAATCCTCACATGACTAATATATCAAATTATTATCCCACCATGCTAGGAAGTATGCAGAGATTTGATACATGGCTATTAAATAGAAAATATAAATGATCACATAACTGTAGCTCCTTTCTATTAAAGCCAAAGACAAATGGTCCATCAAAAGGTCTATAAAGTTACAGCTCAAACAGTCTTGCAAATCATATGTGCCCAAGGAACCATTAAAACATGCATCATTTTAAAGGGCAATGTAGAAATGGAACCCTCAGAAGTGAAACACATTTGGTGAAATCTCAGTATTACAAGTTGAAAATTGGGTTAACTCCACATATTCAAACTTCAATATTCAAAAATTGTTAGCTTGTCAAACATTCCCGTGCATTTTTAATGTTCTCTTTTGCAACACATGGAGTTGAAATGTATCCATAGATCACAAAATTTAAAAATGCAAAATGTCATCTTTGAGGCATACTGATGGATGCAAAATTGATTCAGATAAATGCAGTTTGTGGCTATCTTCCAACAGGTGCTTCCAAGCCAAAGATATCCATACAATAGATTTACATTTTCAAAATCACTTCCATTTTTACTTGGAGCATTTCTCAAAATAGGTACGATCACTTCCAAACAGCTGCCTGACTATAATTTAAAATAGTCTTTCCATTAAGTTATAACAGTTTGACCAAGAGGGAACAGGATCTCATTGCTTTGGTGTCTTGATTTGGAAATCACTGTTTCAGTGCTGCCAAGGATCGTGCCATGAAGGGGAGGAAAAAAACACACACACACACAGAACTTTTCCTGGAGTTTGGAGTCACATCATTTGGAAGAGGGAGATAGGTCTTGGGCCAAACTCTCTCCCATGACTACATATTTGGAACAGGAAGCTTCTCTGTGGCTGGAGAATTGATTGATTGCTTGATATTTATTCAGTGCCCATAGCGAGATAAGTTCTCAATACACATGAATACATCAATAGTTTTCTTTCCCAACCAGAAACGTAATGCCTCAAGATGCCGCCGTTAGTACATTCTCAAACAATTTTACCTCAAGTCAGTCCTATATCCTTTCAGGATGAGTATAAACAAATTAAGTAAATGTGGTTTTATCACAAGTTCTTTGTCCCACAGACAAGTATTTCCCAGTATTGAGTGCAGCCTCTGACTCGAATGAGAATTACCCTGTATCATTAGTAAAATCTGTAAGAGCCAAACCCTCCTTGACCTCCACAGCAACCATTGGTAGATTCCAGAGCAAAGGTCATCTGGAATTGGGAGGAATCCTGTAATTTCTATCATGGGCAGGAATAAAGGCCCCAATCTTGGCAAACCTAATGGATGGTCTATGCTTCCAAATGACTGCCCAGGAGGATTGCTCTCCTCTGGGCTAGATGATTTCATTAATTGGTGTCTAACTCATAAGTCTGAGTTATTTATTGTAAAACCAAATAGGGACCATATGACTTTGAAGATCTGATCAGACCAGGCTGTGTGGGCCAGATACTGAGCAGATCAAGCCTCCCAGCATTAATCTGTCACAGTCCATTTTTCACTTGCTAAATCAGCTTTATGCAAATCTTCCCATAGCAGGGCTCACCTATTCAAGAACTCTTCTACCTCACCTCCAACATCTGTGTATGTTTTTGAGATATGGGCACATGAACGTAAGTCTTCAGATGTGCTCTTAGAATTAGAGTGAAAAGAAATATGAGCAGGCGTCTTGTTTAAACCCAAGTTTAACATATGGTGAAATGACTTGCCCAAGACCACAGAGCCAAAATGACATCCACAGGAGAAAATTATTGTTATATGTTGTGGATAAGCATGTCTAGAAAGAGTCCACTGCTTTATCCAGCCCTTGGTAAATATCTCTGGTTCACAAAGCTTGCAACATTTCCTCTGTTATAAATTCACCTTATTAATAGGTTTTAAAAGTAAATGTTATATAAATAAACATACCAGCAAGCAAAAAGTAGCATGTATTTTGGAATATCTTGACAATCCTACTCAGTAATAACTACTTTTAATGTTTTGATGTATATACTTCATTCTTTCAAACTTAGGCATAGAAGACTTTTTGTAACACTTTGTCTTGAACCTGGGAAAAAGTCATAGTCGTGAGACTTCTTCACATCATTCAAAAAAGAGATTTAAGGTTTTTTTGCTGGTTATACAGGCAGACACTGTGTTGTTTAAGACACCGTCATCTCTCTCGTATATGTGAACATGAAGCTCTTATTTGGGTCCTGATTCTTTCACAAGAAACCCAGCTCTCTGGACTCAGAGATAGTAGCTTTCAATCACAAATCTTGTACTGTCGATATCTAGTGTTCTGCTGCAATGAGGCAGTGCCTTCTGACACCATAGGGCACAATCTTCTGCAAGACAGCCCTCACTTTGGGCACAAGCTGTGAGCTGGGGTCCTCAGGCCTTCCACACTTATGAACAACTGTCTTCAAATCTGAAGGTTCCCACTGGCCCCTCAGGTTTGATAACGTACCAAATGACTCACAGTGGGAAAAGGCTATTTTTATGATTACATTTTTGTAAGGCTTGTAATTTTATATAGCAAAAGGATAAAAATCAGAAACAGCCACAAGACACGCACAAGGAAATGTCTGGGAGGGTTCCAAATGCAAAGCTTAAGTGCTCTTAGGGATGTGTCACCCTCCTAGCACATCAGTGTGTGACAATATGGAGAATAATGCCAGACAAGCATCCCCAAGCTTTAATGTCCAGAGTTTTTATTGAGCTTTCATGAAGTAGGCATGCGTCTCAATCTCTAGTTCTCATCCCCATAGCACAGGCTGCCGTCAAAGCCCCAACCCTCTAATCACACAACTGGTGTTTCTGGCTTCACCATCCCCATCCTGAGTCGTCTCATTGTTATAAATTCAGGTGCAGCTCAAGGGTCCACCATAAATAACAGAAGCTCCTATCCCTTGGGAAATCCCAAGCGTGTAAAGGTAAGCTCCCAGAGCTAGGGACAAAGATCAGACAAATTCCCTTATTAGAACCTGCAAAAGTCGCATTCCTTCTTGGTAGCATGGTACACTCACCTCCAAAGTATACTTTTAACATTGAGTGAAGAAATGGGGTTAACTGACAGAACGTGGCGGGGCGGGGGGCACAGATAGACATTATGACTTTGGATTACACAGGAAGTCAGAGTCTTGAACTTTAAGTGGCTATTGCCTTATTCACCATTTCTGGGGAAGGAAAGGGAAGGGTTCCTAGTCAGGGCTCTTGCTTAAGACCTCTGTGCTTGCATTTGGGTAGCCAACTTCTCAAGTTTCCAGATGGCCTGGAATGTCTAATGCCTCAGTATTGATCTATCTGAGATCTGCATTTGTGTCTCTCATAGTGATCATTTAATTTCATGAATTGGCCACCAGGCAAGACCTTCATCTGTGTATGTGGTTGGGAGAAAACTCTCACAGTTTCACTCCTAGGCTGCTACTATTTGTATTTTATTTTTTTCTCTTTCCACTTCATCTGAGTATTCTCCCTCCAAAATACTAATAGGATAGAAGTGTATATTTTAAGGAATATAAATATAAATAGAGCAGAGAGGGGAGAGGCAGGAACATTGGGAGCACAGAAACACTAATCCTATCTCTGAAATCAAAGACCTTCCATTCTTTTTGTCTAGCACTCCCTCTAGTGACACCAGAATTCTCTCAGGTTACAACTGGAATGCAGGAAAATGACAAGCATGTTTAAAGAGGCAGAAAGTTTTGCTCGGTTAGAGAAAGGAGGGAATGTTTGCACTTGGAAGTCGCATATGACCTGGGACTTGAAGGATGATTACAGGGTGGAGTTGCAAACATGGAAAGAGAAAAGATCACATTAATGAAGACCTGGAAAAAAAAACAGGTGAACAAAGAGTTGACCAATGTGATTAAGATTTTGAGCTCTACGGAAGAATCATGAAGGATCCATCTGAAAAGTAATGCATCCTAAATTTCTGAAAAGATCCTAAATTTCAGGTCAGGCTAGGAATATCAGGGAGCCAGTGATCTGTGCTCTATATAGTGTGAAACACTGTTTTGTCCTTTCGCTTCTGAAGATCATGGGCCTGATCCTGTTCCTTCCCCATCTACTGAGCAGGAACATATGCAAATTGTCCTCTGGCAGATGAATGTTTATCCAATGAGAGCTCAAAGCTCTTTAGGAAAGAAAATTCTGTTTGATCATGTGCTGCCTCTGAATCCATGTTTTGGGACAGTATCTGGAACTTCTTCATTGGTATATGAGAAAAAGTTGTATAAACTAGGGCACTGATAACATTGCCATGCCCAAAACTGACTTGAAAATGAAAAACAAGTTTTCACGGACTTAACTCTAAATGCCTCTCATGTCTCTGCAGAGAAAAAGTGGCCAACTTAATTCTGTTTTGATTTTCCCTGATGTGTGACCTGATTTGTGGGCTGGATTTCCAGAGCCACAGTTGTGCCAAACCCCATTAGTGTTTAAGGCATACTCATGCCCAAATATGGATCTCTTGTGTTTTCTATTGACCATGTGCCTGGGTCCAACTGTCCAATCCAGGGTGGAATCCTCGCCAGGGTTCTAACAGACACAACATAGACTAGCATTATGTGATGCATAAACAATTTTGCCTGAAATGACAGCATGTGAATAGCTCAGCTGGTAGATTTGTGAGCAGGAAATATGATGTAGCCTGTGAATGGCTGCTCCTAAAATTACAATCTAGTTGTTTCCTGCCAGCCTCTGAAGCAAGGACAAGAAAGTCCTTAAGTCTTTGGAGCTTCCAAATTCCACTGTCTTCTAGATTTAGAGCTATGGAGAATAGTTCCATAGAAAAAAGAACAGAGACATAAAATAATATTAATTTTTTAAAAAAATGATATTAAAAAGGGAAGATGGAAGAAAGAAAAGAAGGGAGGGACTGGGTTTGTGGCTCAGTGGTAGAGCGCTCACCTAGCATGTGTGAGGCCCTGGGTTTGATGCTCAGCACCGCATATACATAAATAAATTGAATAAAAGATTCATTGACAACTAAAGAATATTTTTAAAAAGAAAAGTAAATAAGTAAAATAAAGGCATTGTGTCCATCTATAACTAAAAGAATTTTTTTTAAGTGTGGGAGGGAAGAACAAAGAGAAAGGGGGGGCAGTAACTTTCACAGGAGGAATGTAGACTCAGAAGAAAATAGTGGGAAGAGAAAAGGGAAGAGGAGGAGACTAGAATGGGAGGAAGAAAGGAAGGAGGAATTAGTGAGAATGAAGAAAATTCCTAAGGACAGGAGCCACCACTGGGAAGAGTCAAACAGGACTCACCTGGTTTACCTAACATTCTTTGTCTATTTATCTAACTCTGGGGAGCCCACATTTTCCATGGCATTGAGAAAGCCTGGATGGTTCGCCTTCCTACCCAATGCCTAGTATGGTTTTGTTTAAATCATTTCAAGCCCATGGACTAGTTCCCAATGTTGATTTTTAGGAACAACATCCAACATTGTGCTGAAGTTCCTGGATTCATATGCAAGGCTTCTAGAACTGTAATCTGCCTATCTACTTCATGCTATTGCAGGCTTGAGGATAGTTCAGTTCTACAACATCCAAGAAAATTGGTCAGAGACATCAGCATGTATGTCCTGTTGGTGTGTATATTGTTTTCTTCATGATTTCTCCGTTCTCTTTGTGCTCTTCCTCCGAAGCCATGAGTCCCTAAAAGAAGAAAATGAAGTTTCACAGACAGTTCAAAGTACATCTCATGTCTCTGAAGAGAAAAAGTGGCAGAGACTTGTATGAGTGAAATTTTTATCTCCTCTAGAGTATTTTTAAAAAATCTGTCCTCTAAGGTACACATTGCTGAATATATGTATTTAAAGAAATATCACTGGGTCCTTCTCTTGTGCCAGACACTGTTCATAGAAGGAAAGTAGACCTCTGCCATCCCAGGTTCAGTCGAGTAGGCATGGGCTCAAAATTGATTCTTTCTTCAAGTTGATTATTTTGTTATACTTCCATTATTTCTTTACATAAACTCATTTACTACATAGGGACCCTCACAAAATAATTTTATTTAATTTGTAAAATCTTTGAAATTTATTCTAAGTTTTGTAGTATAGCAGTGAGGGTTAAATGAGGTGGGCGTATAAGGCACTGGATGGACTTCAGGTACTCAGCAATTATTAATTTTTTTCCATGCTAAGTGGGAAAGATAGTCATATTACACCAACACAAATTCAGATCATCCAGCATGAGGGCTGATGATGGGCTCCACATACTAGCTACGTGATCTTAACCTCTCTAAAATTTAGTTTCCTCATCTGTAGTGTTGGGATGAGAGAAAAGATTAAATGAAGTGATCATGTGAGGTCCTTACTACAGTGATTGGTCATAGGAAGAATTAAAAGATGTTGCTCCTCACCTTGGAATGTTTTGATCCCAGTGTGGGATAGCCCAGATTTGGACATCATCTGGACACTTCAAGAAAAAGCATGACAGACTAGAATACTGAGCCAAAATTATTAAGAAGAATTTAAAATGAACTGAACAGAAATATCTGCCCTTAGATTAAAAAAACATTACTCAATATGAATATACCACAGTGAATCTCCATATCATGTACAATCATAAGACTGGGATCCTAATTAGAATAAGATGTGCCCCATGTTTGTATAAATATGTCAAAATATGCTCTACTGTCATGTATAACTAAAACTAACAAATTTTTAAAAAAATTACTCAAGTTCCGATTGGGAGTAGGGGTTTTGGTGGTGGTCAGGCCTGGGAGTGTTGGTTGATTAAAGCCTGTGATTGGTCGATTAGAGGCCTGGCTAATAACGTAACTGGAGAGCTGCCGGGTTGCATTCATAGATGATGATTCCAGAAAGGAGAAATATTTTAGATCATCCTAAAATTGCAACATAAATTATTATGTTCAATTCTGGAAAAAAAAATGGACAAACTAAGAACATCCTAAGAAGGAATTTCCAGGGGCTACAAAATCTGGAAGCCTGCTCATCTGGGAGACGGTTTGGTACATTGCTTAAAAGGACAGTTATGGAAAGAGATAGCCCTGGTTTCTAGCATTAGACCTCCCTCTTACTAAATGACACATCCTGAACAAGCTATTTAACTTGTCTAATTTTTTCATCTATCAAATGAATATTAGAGGAGATAATGCATTAATTTATTAAAGTAAAACTGACTGCTGAAACATAAAACCCTGACTTCTCAGTCACTTGATGCAGTTAAAATATATTCTTGACTGTATCACAGGTCCATTGAGGATGTTCTTGTTAGACGGCCTTCCATAAACTCACTCAGGCACCCAGGATCCTTCTAAAGTATGATTCTATCTGCAGAAAAGAAGAGAGATCACCTTCTAAACCTCTTAGGCAAGAAAGTGTCATAAATCATTTCCATTCCTATTCCATTGGTAAAAATTCAGACCTGTGATCACAGCTAAATGCAAGGAGTTCTGGGAAGTATACTCTGTGCATCCAGGAGGACAGGACACGAGTTTTAGTGGACTCATAGCAATGTCTGCCATATTCTAGCCTTCTGGTTACTATTTACCCATTTCCTTCTTCCTCCACATTCACTCTTTTCTCAAAGGTGACAAGCCCAAATCCCCGCCAGTGACTGCATCTGGTGCCATGCCCAGAATTTCTGGGTGATATGTAATCCTTTCTGTCCAGTCAAGAAGAGATCCCTTATGATCCTGCTCTCTATGAGAGACTCAATCTATTACCCTCTGTTGCCACTGGCTCCATCTCCTGAGAAACGTTCCTTGCCCATTCTTCCATGAACATGCCTCCCTTGCAAGCTGTTCAACTTCCAATGGTGTAATTCAGGGGCCCTGAGAGTTGTTTTAAGGTTTAAACAGTCAAAAGAGGTTTGTTGGATAATGGAATGTTCTCCAAAACTAAGGAGAATTCTGATTTATTTCCTTCAGCCAGTTCCTTGTGCTAGTTAGCCACATACAAAGTTCTTTCTTAGACATTATCATCAAAACTTTATATTCCTTTGTTTTCTTGTCTTCATGCCTCTCTATCTCAATTAAATGACAGCTCTGCTGATGTCACAATATGTAGGGAGGTATACCCACGTGTTCATGTTGTGGTTTTTGCTCCAGGAATGTCATTTGTTCAACTAAGAATTTTCCCTGGGTCATTACCACCACAGCATTCCTTGTACTCTTTGAGGGTACAAAAGATCTCTTATGGGATTCAGAAGCAATTGATTCTTTCATCTTTATAAGATCCTTGATCACTACAAGTTCTCTGCTATCTACCATCCTTGCTTGAAAATTGACCAATTCTCTTCTGATCTCATCTCTTTCTGTAATAAGGTAAATCCAGCCAGTAGCCACACTGATCCTTTCTACCACTTCCAGAGTTTCTAAACTGGCTGCTAAACTATCACCACACATTTTAGGGTTCCTTTATATATGTATTTGACTTCCACCATCAATTTCTGAATTAGTTAAATTAAGGTAACAGAAAAGTATGGTAACGGGTAAACTTCAAATTCTCAATGGCTCAACACAAGAAAGTATTTCCTATTCACATCAGGATCTAAGGCAGGTGTCATAGTGAGGTGGCTTTCTATGCACAGAGGCCCAGGCTCCTATTACATGTTTTGCTTTCACCCACCTTCTGATCCTCTGAATCCTCTCTGTTTAATCAAAAGATGGCAAAGACATTCTATTGCGGGGGGGCGGGGGTGTGTGGGGGGGAGAACTTCCTACTTCCTCTCAGGTTCTATTGGCCAGAACTCAGCCTCATAGTGCAATCAAACTGTGTGCCCAGGAGGAAAAGGAAATGGGTTTTGATGAACTCATAACAGCTCCTGCCACATATGTGTGAAATGCCTTGCTCACGACACTCAATAAATGAGTTGCTATTCCTGTTACTGCATGTCCATTGAAGATAACAGATGAAGGAAATGAAAGAAATGATGTATAGGTTTAGCCTGGAGTAAATAAGACTTAGAGAAAACATGATGGATGGCCTCCAAATGTAATGTACAAGAAGAATTGGACTTATTCTGTGTCGCTCCAGAGGACAAAACTGAGCAGTAAGTGAAAGAGGCCGTTTTCCATTTAAGGTAAGGAGGGCTTTCTCATAATTAGGAATGAATTCCAAATACAGGCTCACTTTAAAGTTGGAGAGTGCTGGGTTACTGGGAGTGCAAACGAAGAGGTTGCTGCCACATAGCTGAGAGAAGATTCCTGCTTTAGGGAACATTTTCAGTCATGGGACTCCTCAGACCCCTTTCCACATTGTCATTTCATTTTCTGTATGTGACAGTGGACAGAAAGGACTTGGATTGGTGAAATCTCCAGCAGTGTGTTGGCCTCTGAGATTGTCTCCCCTTAGCTAATAACTATAGTCTTTGTCTTTGGGAGCCTTTACTAACTTTGTTCATATGTTCTCTCAGTAAAATCTTCAAGTGAGCTTCTTCTAGTTCCACTGTGTGGTTGTTCTTCAGGAAATATATTCATATATTATACAACCACCTACCCAGCTTTTCATCCTGAAACCTGGGAATTATCCTCGACTCCTCTATCTTACTCACTGCCAATCCAGTCATTCCAATCACCAAGTACTTGCTCTTCCATTTTCTAAATATTTTCCAAATCTGTCCACTTCTTTTCATTCTCACTTCTAATCATTCTAGAGGCAGAGGCCTCTATTATCTTTCACCTGCATCCCCTCTCCAATCCATTTTTCACATGGGAGCCAGAATAAGCCTTTCAATATGCATCAGTGGTATGAATCATAGTCCAAATGTCACCCCGGTGCAAGAAATATCACAGCTCTTTATTTTTCATGGATCACCTCTCTCCATTTTAAAGCCTTCGTCTTCCAGGCTGATAGAAATTTTATCCTCAGTTATTGTCAAGGTTTCCTGCCTCCTTGGAATTGTATCAAGCTTCCAGAGTTTGAGTGGTTGGGTTTTGGGGGCTGGCAGGGTGGGGTGGGTGCAGCTCTGTGCCTCCAAACATCTCTGGGATGGCTGTTGCCCCATCTACATCTCTATTTTTGGAGTGCTTCTGAGACTTGTCTTGCCCTCTCCCTAGGCTGCTGCTGAGAGGTGGTCCCCATGTACCCATCATTCTAGGGCACATAGAGCACTCTCCACTCTCCCCCAACTCCAAAGGAGTCTATTTTTCTAACTTGGAGGCCAGCCCCGGTCCTCGGCCCTCCTTCGCCCACAATACCTTTCTGCTTCTTTGCAAATCTCCACATTCCCCTGATGGCTTAAGCTTTTGAAATTAAAGCCAGAATTTTTTACAGCATGGGTCTTCTTTCTTCTTTGTCACATACCTCTCTTAAAGTAATAGAAAGTACCATCAGATATCTGCTTAGAAAGCAAAAAGATAAAAAATAAAATTCAGGGAGGAAAAAAAAAAAGGTCTGAGGTATTTCAAAATACTCTCAGGTTCCAGGAGAATCTGCTTATGGCTTGTATCACTCCCTCAATTTCTTGTTCCTGTTGCCCTGGGAATTAAGTTCAAATGTCTCCAGTGGGCACCTCCATAAGATGCCTTCCTTGCCCACCTCTGCAGCTTTGCTTACCACCCACCTGCAATCTTATTTCCACTCTGCTCCAGATGCATTAGGCAGTATTGGGGTCTTCAAATACATTAGTCCTGGGTCTTGAATGTTCTTCCTCCATCCCTCTCCTCACTTGGCTACTTGTTATGCAAGCTCCAGGCCTGATTAAAAGTGACCCCAATAAGGTCTGATCTGTCCCATGATCTCACACAGCACACACACCTCTCCTTCTCTGTTCTTTGTACTCAAAACTACATGTATATTGTTTATTGGTGGCAAGTTGCATAGGGTAGTGATGGTGTCTGTCTTATTTGCTGTTCTATTCTAGCAGTTAGCCTAGGACCTGACTGCTCCTAAGCATGTGCTAAGGACTTCAGATAAGACCCAAGCATGCTATTTAACTACTGGGTTATTTGGTACACCAAAGGGCTGAAGTGGGAAGGGAGGATTTTTTTCTATTCTGGTTTATCAGTATCCTCCTTTTCCTCCTATGGAGCTATGAAAAATGATTTGCATTTAAACCAAGCTCATTTATGAAGCATTCTACAGACACCTTCAGATTCATCCTTACCAGAAATTTGCTTTTCATTCAGAATATTCTCATATTTATTCTTGGACTTCTTCCTACAAATGTCTCCACATCCTGGTTTCCGTGGGAGCAGGAGGGAGGAGGAGGAGTGAGAGTACATTTTTGAGAAAACTGATTCACAGAAGCAAAGGACCCTAGAATAGCAGGGTTCTGGGAGCAAGAATATTGAAGCTACACTATTTTTAGGGAATGGATATTTGTTTTCAACACATTTAGAGCTTGTTCCAAAGACCTCACGATATGCAAAAAAGAAAAAAAAATGAAAGGAAAGAAACAGGAAATGAAAAAGTCAGCAGAAAAAAGGTCAGACAAGTTGCAAAGGCCTCCAACATCAATATTTTTTTTCAAGGGGGAAAAAAGCCAACTTTTTTAAAATGAAAAGAAAACCCTGTTTTATTAACTGATGATAGCTTTATGACAGTTGTGTGATCTGGTCTATAATTTCTAAGTCATTCTTGAACTTGTCCCTCTGGAATCTCTCTTACAGTTACTCAGGAACTAAAGCTCTACATCATGATTTCTATACTGAAAATTTGACATCCAGGGCTCCTGGCACAGTTACATTCACATGGCCAAGCAAGATGTGAAATGTGTATGCACAGACATTCCCATACTCTGTTGTCACACTCTTCCAGGGAACTATATAACATAATGGTGCAAAAACAAAATCATATTGCTCTGATCCTGCTACATAAATAATGCTTTAATACTGCCAGAAGAAGTTGCTGTCTCTTTTTTCCCTTTAGGTCTTTAATGAGTTCCTTTCTCTACACGAAGCACAGGATCAAGCACTAGATATTGTCAAAGTAGAACATGGAAATTCCAAATTTGACAAAGAACAGTGCAATGATATCAAGATATGATTTTCCTAAAAATAGTGACATTTTGAAGAGGGAATCCTCTAAAATTATTAAATTGTACACCACAGCCTTAAAATCATTTTTTTCTCATAATAGAAGACTAAGCACTCCCTAGGGCAGCAATAAAGATTTCACTTAAATAAAAATAATTATAGACTTTAAATACTCTTGTGAATGGCATAAAAACACACCACTCTCACTTCTGAAAAAGGTATTTAATTCTAGGAAAGAGGGGTGGGAGGGAAAAGGAGAGGGCAGGGGATTAGCAAGGATAGTGGAATGTGGTAGACATCATTATCCAAAGTACATGTATGAAGACTCAAATTGGGTGTCAACATACTTTATATACTAACAGAGATGTGAAAAATTGTGGTATTTGTGTGTAATAAGAATTGTAATGCAAAGAAAAAAGTACACGTATAAAGGCATGAATTGGCATAAACATACTTTATACAAAGATATGAAAAATTGTGCTCTATATGTGTAATAAAAATTTCATGCATTCTGCTGTTATGTATTTAAAAACATAAAAAATAAAAATCAATATAAAAAAGAAAATTTTAAGAAACTTTTGCAGATTCTCGCAACTACTTAAGTGCCAGAGATGCTTAACCAATATACAATAGAGTCTTTTTGCATCTACTCCAGTGCCAGGCACATGATAAGTTCATATCTTATATTTGTTGAATGAATTATGAGTTAAGACATGAATTTTATGTGCATTTCTTCTAGTTGCTTGAACAATTTTTTCTAAACATTTGAACTGTCTTTTCCTAATTCACTGCTTTCCTCAGATCCCAATACAGAGTATGTGTTCAGTAAATATTTAATAAATGAATACTAAATAAACCCTTGATCCTAAAGAAAATTACTTCAGAAAGTGGAAAAACTTTGTTACAAATAGTCCATTATAATTTCGTTTAAAAGAGTAAAGCAATCTCATGTATTTAAACAAGTTATTTTCTTGATACAATATTATGCAACCACTTAAAATAAGGTCCACAAAGAATTAATAAAGGCATGGAAAGTTGTTGTGTTGTAATATTAAATAATATGTAAATTTTAAATACAGTGTGACCGCACACATTTACAAACCAATAACATGAATACAGAAGAGAGCAGATGCAAATTCGCCAACATTGAAGCAGTGTTGGTCTTTGAGTGCTTGGGTTATGGATGGTTTCCTCTCTACTTTCCTATAGTAAGACTATAATATTCACAGTGAAGGGGAAAAAAACCTTTGTTACTCAACAAAGTATCATTTAGCCAACTTTTTCTTCCACCCATCCATTATAGGTACTTGACTGTTAGACTAATGATTTGGACTACTCAAGTGCTATAAATTTTTATTTAGTTATAAAGTTAGAGTAAAAAAATTAATAATATAAAAATAACAAATGACCTACTTCTGCTTCCCTGGATAAAATAATACATTCCCCTTAATTTTTCAATAGAATAAAAATCATATTTGCAGTTTAAATCTGGGGTGACCAATCTGAATTGCACATTCACTGGTGAAAAACTTCCTGTCTGGCTTACTTTATTTAATGTCCACTTGATAGACTGAAGAAACAAATTCAGCCAGCTTAAACACAATAAAGACCTAAAACCACAACAAAATCAACAGAATCTCAAATGCTACTTGTTAGCCAGATAATTTCCAAGTAATTTCTCTACACTCAATGTCACAAAAATCTCTAGAATTGTTCCCATTTTGATGTCAGGAAGATAGAACCACGGTGTACAACTCATCAGGCTTCCAGAAGAATTCCGTTGATGATGATATTACATTTTTTTTTCTAAATGACATATGTGAGTGTAATCCAAACCTACATTGTTGCTACATTATAGAAGTAGAGCATGTTTGACTTTAATAAGCAGCCACATTAAACAAAAATGGTGAGTTAGATTGATTAAAAAGTAGAGGCTCGCAGGAAGGTTACGAGTGTCCAGCAAAATCCAGGAGAATTTTGAGCAACTCATCCATGCAAAGAATGAGGCCTTTCCAAACTTGGCTGCACACATGTTGGAGGTCTCATTTTATGTAGCTGAAATGTTTTCTTTCAAACTTGGCTCGTTTTGTACGTGAAGTTGTGAAATCCTTTGGACTGAGGTGTCATTCGCATTTTGCTTTAGGGGGAAAAGAAACGAAGGAAAAATCATTTCGTTTTGATAGAAAAGTGTACATACGATAGTGTGATGTCATTTGAGATATCCATGGCAGAAGGAACTGAAGAGAGCCTATGATGAAATGCAATAGGAATTTGGTGCAGCGCAGAGGATTCGTCCTCCAAGATGATGACCCTTGGTGAAGGCCATGCTTTTTGTCGATACCATGGCAAGTTGGAGTGGAAGAACAGGCCTCTTGAATCTACAACCTCAATCAATGAGAAGAATAAAAGTGGTGGCCTGTGTTAAGGGGAGATTCAAGAGAAAGGACCGTGCAAGATCAGCTGGGTACCTCGAGTCCTAAATTGCATCCTCCCAAGAAACTATCGAAATAGGAACCAACCATCTCTGCTCTTTGGCTTGTCTCTCCTCCAGGCTAAACTCAGGGGGATGGACTATGACCTGTTGACGTCCTTTAGACCTCTAACTTCTACGAGGCTATATGGACTTGTTTTTCCACTGATGTTACTGCCAAACACCTGGCATACAGAATGTCCTTAGAGGTCTCTTTGTTGATTCCCAGAATGGGAGAAAAGGATCATTTGGGTTTAACAGTATATGAGAATGCCTTGTTCTTGTCTGACTGACTGTGACCCAGAACAGTAGGGACAGCTGGATTCTTTTCTATGTCTGAACTATCCCCAAAGTCTTTGCTCATCTGGCATGGCTGAAATTTGGGTTATGGCTACTCTTTTACCTTGTCATTCTTGTGTTCCGGGGGTGGAGCATTCTCAGAGATGAAACAGAGAGAATGAGCAGTAGTGTCAGGGAGTAGGAAAACAAGCCCTGAGCTGAATGCATGCCATACTACTGCCAACCTGGAGCTCCAAGGAGTTTTGAAATAGATGAAATAGACCCCATATGGGCAGGTATTACTCAAAAGCCTGGCAAATATTCATCATTCCCCCTCCCCCAAGTCTTCCAGAGCCCATCCAAAAGTTTGAAATGCATGCATCTGGTCTTTACTCATTAAAATCTCACTTAACTTCCAGAACTGATTCAACTGCCCTCTTTTCGGTGACATCTTCTCTGAACCCTACACATCAGAAAGAGCATTTTCCTTGTGTATCCTGTTTTGTGTTCGAATGTGTACTACAGAGAGCACAATATACCTGCTGTCCTTCACCACAATCAAGGGAAACTGGCATGCCTCAACCCCACTAGACACCAATAAGCTTCTGGCCAGAAGAGACAATGTGACATTTACCTTTGTAAGTACGTGGGGCTCAATGGATCGTGTAGAAGGGAGTGACTGCATTTGTGGAAGTCCTAGTGTAAGGTCTGTTTTAGCACAGAGATTTTCCAATAATAGACCTTTTAAGTGATCTGAGCCTGAGCCTAGAGCTTGGAAAGCCAGACAGAGTGAGCTGCTGGCTGAGAGAAAAGCCTGGCTCTCTGGTGTGAATAAACTCTTTTAGTGTAGTGCCTCATCTGGGCAACTTCGGGCTCTGAAAAATGTCCTGTTTGATATTGTAAGCTCCCAAAGGACACCGGCTGAGACTGCTCTACTTACTTACATAGCCCAGCGCCACATGCATTGGACTATTTAATAAATATTGTTTAATGATGATCACTCTCCCAGCAAGCATGTGCAGGGTGTGCAGCACGCTCCTGGGAGCCATGTGCTGGCCGTGGCTCACCAGACACAGCATACAGACTGCCTGTGGTAAATCCTTGCTGAACTTTCCTTTTGAGTTGTGCCACCCTGAACCAGCTTTTGTGAGAATTTATAAGGAAATAGAATGCATGCTGTTCTCTTTCAGGCAGGCTTATAGTCTAATGTATATCTTAGACCCCATGTTTGCAGAAAATGGGGATAGAGTTGAACACATACATTTAGGCAAGAAGAATGCTAATTAAGATTGCAAAAATCCACATGACCGGCCACATGTTTGCTGCCTTATTATGATGTGGGAAAGAATTTAAAGAATTGACAATGAAAAGTCACTAGTGTGAGTCTTAGTTAAGCTTATTTGTAGGAAGAAAAGAATCTGGAAAGAAGTGTCTTTTTTCCATGAATTCAATTCTTTCATCAAAAAGCATTTTTGATGAAAGAATTTCTATGCTAAAATGATATTCATAAAACTCTTCTAAGTTTAATTTTAAACAAATGTTGTGAGAATAAAAAGAATGTTTACTTTTTGCACTCAGAAAGGCCATGTCCTTATACCCACTGGACACAGACAATCTGGAAGCAGTGGATACAGGATTGCTCTGTGTCAATTCCCAGCAAAGGAACTTAGTGAGGAACTTTTCTAATGGTCCTTCATGTATCATGTGTGAATTTAGGAGTCAGAATCTCTGAAAATATTTGTTAAGTTGGCTGATCAAAAGAGCTGTTCAAATATATTCAGTCTTGTTTTCTGGTCAAAATGTGTTCTGTCATTTTTCCAAAACTACTCTCAACTTCTGTGGGCCGTCACTCAGCCTCCCAGCTGATCTCTGAACCTCTTCACAATGCTGCATACTCAGCTGGGCTCGTTTTTCCTCACAATAACCTTAAGATGGGGGAGTGGGCACTCTTTGTTATCTACCAGCACCTGAACTCCCTTTCTCTTCTCAGTCTGAAGAGAGGCAGAGACTCCCTGTTTCCCTTCATACCAGCTAAAGACTTACTTTCCCAGCCTCCCTTGCAGGTACAATGTGGACAGGTAGATGACTTAGGCCTGGATCAGAGAGCATAAGATAAACACTCGGATGGCCTGAAGCCTGCCCTGGCCAAGGGAAACATAACAAGTTCTAAAAGCAGAAGTGGATCTGGTGTCATCAGGAGGATCTTTTCTCTATATGATGAGTTTGAGGTAAGACTTTGGAAGTGGTTTCTGGCTGCATAGCTTGGAAAAGCTGTGACAGCTCAGTACCTTTTACACAACTTGTTTCTGTCTACATTAGCCAGAGCTAAGGGCTGCTGCTAGAACTAAGACTCTTGACTGAGACACAAGTAGTTTAATTAACCCCACCTGCAGATGTAACTGCAGAGGCTGCAGATGTTAAGCATCTTGCCTAAGGCCCAACAGCTAATAAGAACTAACCAGGGATTTAAATGTAAGTTTGCCTAACTTCAAAGCCCTTGTTCTTCGTGTCCACCTCAGGGCATCCTGGGTTATTATGTATCACCACAGAATCAACCCCAGAGGCCTAGCATTACTGAAGGAGCATGCAGAGCACTAGGACAGATGCCTTTGATGCATTCTGGACCTTACATTTTGGAGCAAATGAATCAACATTTTGTAGGCCCTTGGTGTACTTGATCTATTTAAATTCCTACAAGTACCTTGATAGGTAGGTATTGTTATCATTATTTTACAACTTGGTCTAAATAACTGATGTTGGTTTTTGCCCAAGCTCACACCCAGGTCCAGGAGATTCTAAACCTAAATATCTTCTTCTTCTGTTGCCTTTCCACAAATCTGAGGTGCATGCTTGCCTATAAATCATGCCTTTTTATCTATCTGTTAATTTCACACAAAAATGTGGGAAATAATGATGGAATAATAATGATGGAAATAATGATGGAATCACTGAAAGTTTGGGTCTAGATATAGTTTCTTTCAGCCTGATTTAATATTCTTAGGCAGATGAATAGTATTGTCCCATTTTACAAATGGAAAGATATTCACCTCTGTATCAAAAATTCATTTTCAGTGTATGGTATGAGACAAGATTTAATTATGGATGTTCTTCCCATATGAATAACCCTTCACCCAGCACTGTTTAATAAATAGCCCATTCTTTCCCCCTAACTTGAAATGTCACTCTATCATACACCATATTTCATGTAACTCACATCCCTGTCTATGGACATTTAAAGCTATATATTTTGTACTCCAAATTTCAACATCTATATTTTTATTGTTGTTCAGTTCTAAATATTTCATAATTTCCATTTAATTTCTTCTTTGATTGTGAATTATTTAGAAGTTTTAATATTTTCCAAAGGTTTAGATTTATGATTCACTTAATTATACAGTCAAAATTTACAAACATCAGAATGTGTTATTGTTTGAACTACCTTTGGATTTTGAATTCTAATTGTATTATACTGAGATATGAGATAGTGTTATGAATAACAGAGTGATGCCCTGTCCAGTTCATTACATGTGGCCATCAAGTTCTCAAAATGAAGTTAAACAAAATTAGGATGTACTATGTTTCTAAGACCTATGTGAAAAAGAAATAATATTTGAATTTATTGATAAAATAAAATGTATTATTAAAAGCAATTTCACAGCTTCTTTCTATATTTTAAAATGTGGGTATTAGAAACTCTAAAATTACATGAATGGCTCATATATTACAATTGGACAGTACTCATGTAGAGTATTTGGTATTTTTGTTACTTTTTTTGGCTCACTGGTTAATTTCTGCAAATGCTTGTGTGAGGTACCTTGAAAGAAGTGCCCTGGAGGATAGTATTCTAATACATGGTCTTTAGACCAAGTCTGTTAAGTAACTTGTTCATCTATTTTGTCCTTACTATATTTTTGCCTCTTTTGTCTAAGGGTATCAATAAATATACTCCTACTAGAAGTATGTATTTATTAATTTCTTCTTGCAATTCTATCCATTTTATTACACACACACACACACACACACACACACACAGGCTATATTGTTATATGCACATATTTGAGTGTGAGAGTTGCCATGCTTTGGGGGTGATTTTTTTCCTTCTACATCTATGTGTATTTCTCTTTTAGTCAGCTTTTCACTTGCTGTGACTAAAAGACCTGACAAGAACAACTTTAGAGGAGGAAAAGTTCTTTTGAGGGCTCATAGTTTTGGAGATCTCAGTCCATAGAAGGCCAGCTCCATTACTCAGGGCTTGAAGTGAGGCAAAACATCAGATAGAAGAGTGTGGCAGAAGGATGCAGCTCACATGATGATCAGAAAGCAGAGAGACTCCACTCACCAGATACAAAATATATACCCCATAGCCATGACCCCAATGCCCCACCTACTCCAGCCATGCTGTACCTACCTTCAGGTAATATTAATTCACTGATTGGGCTAAAACTCTCATAACCTAATCATAATTCTCATAACCTAATTGGCTTAAGACTCTCATAACCTAGCATTAACTGAGTTATTACTATTGATTAATTATTAACATCATTGTTAATAATAACAGACTATTATGCACCACTCAGTTATTAATATTACCACTCAGTTAATATTAATTCATTGATTGGGTTAAGACTCTCATAACCTAATCATTTCACACCTAAGTTTTTTTTGGGACACCTCACATCCAAGCCATAACAATTTGTGTTCTCTTAGAGGTTATTCAACAAATTTGCATGGGATCTCTTAGGTTAATCAACATTATGTTTTCCCCCCTCACCTTACAAGAACCTTGGGTTGCTATAACTCCTGTGACTACCAGGCCTTCACCTCCCCCAACTCATCTTCCATATTCTTGTTTGACAGTATTTTTATGCTTCTTTTTAAAATAACATTTAGAATTAAACTTGTTGTTGTTATTACATAACTCGTGCATATATACAAATATATTTATTTTATTTCCTTTTATTTTTTTCATCTTCCTTCTCAATCCTTTCTTGTACAACTCAGTTTTCTTCTTTTTGAAGAAAAGACCTTTGTGGTTTTCCCAGCAAATGTCTATCAGACTCTCAGTCATTGTCAAACTTTCAAGTCTTTGTCTGAAACATTATTTACTTTCGCTCTGTGAATGGTTTAGTTTAGCTGGATACAGAGTTTTAGGGTGACCATTATTCAAAAGTGAAGGTGAAACAACTACTCTGGAAGATAAAATAACAGCCCTCCAAAGATGACCATAGTCACATCCTAATGCCAAGAACCTGTGAATGTTACCTTAAACGTCCAAAGGGACTTTGCAGGTATGACTAATTTAAGGATATTGAGATGGGGAACTCATTCTGGATGATCCAGGTGGGTTCAAAGTAATCACAGGATTCTTATAAGAGGAAGGCAGGAGAGTCAGCAGTAGGGGAAGAGATATGCTGATGGAAGCAGCAGCATGTGCTTGTGATCGAGAGAAAAGAAAGGAGGAAGGAAAGGAGAGAGGGGTGGGGGGAGATGTTACACTGCTGGCTTTGAAGATGGAGGAAGTGGCCTTGAGCCAAAGAATATAGGTGGCCTCTGGATGCTGGGAAAGACAAGGAACGTATCTATCCCTAGAGCCTATAATAGGAATCAGCTTCACTGCCACCTCCACGTGACCCTAGTGAAACTGGATTTATGACCCCTGGAACATTGAGGTAATATTTGTGTTGTATTAAGCCACTATTTGGTGGTAATTTGTCCTAGCTGCACTAGGAAACTAATTCAACTATTAAGAAATGTATTTAAGTTAAAGGAAAATACCAACTGATTTCAATATACAAGATCACAGAGGCTTAATCAATGACTTGGTAAGTTAATTACCACAACGTTATTTCAATTGAAAGATGTTATTCCATTAACTTCTGACCCTCTCTCCCTTCTTTCCTTTCTTCCTTCCTTCCATCTTTTCTATTTATATATTTACCCCCAAGCACTCATTCTGGGGTTTAGGAAATATTGGAGGAATGGGTTGAATACATGAATGAATGAATGATCTACTTTTCATTCTGGTTATATTTAAGACTTTCTTTCTTTATATCATTAGTGTTTTGCTATTCCTGTTCTCTCTCTAGATGTGCACTATTCTATTTATCCTCCTAGATTCATTTACTTCCTACCATAAAAATTTCTGTGTTTCTTCAACTTCAGAAAATTCTCCAGCATTTTATCCATGTCAGCTATGAAAGAATGAGACACTTTTCTTACAATTTGAAATGTTTAACAAAAGTCCTTTTATTGGGGAAAAATGTGTTTTTTCCCAAATTATGAAGACAATGAGAAGTAGTAAGATCACTGAAGTTGTAACCGCAGCCTCCTGTGACACAATGTGTAATTTAGAGAACAGAATTGTCTACAACCAACAATTGAATACATGTGGTTCCCCAAAACAAACATTCATAGTATTAAGGTTCTAAGTCAGAATCCTTGAATATATGAAAAGAAACTTCTGGACATTATAGGAAAGTTCTTCACTCTTCTCAATAATTCAGTTAGAGGAAACTGAATTTTATAACTGCATACCTCTAAATGAAGACTAAAGGCTAACTAGTACACTGAATTCATGAAAGCTCTGTTGAAGCTTCATGAACTGCTATTTAAACACAAGGCCTCCAGTTTTCAATGATAGTTGTAGCACATGCTCTATTAAAGTTATACAAGGCTCATGGATAATTTAGTTCCATACCTCGATTCTTTCTATTCTTCATTTTCAGAAATTGTATGTATGCTGGATCTTTGCTTTTGTGTGTGTGTGTGTGTGTGTGTGCTTCTTAAACTCTTTCACATTTTTCATTTTTTTAAAAAATTTTCCTATTGTTTGGATATGTGTTAAATGTGTTCTGCAAAGATTCATGTGATGCAAACTTGGTCTCAGTGTGATGATGGTGTTGAGGTACTGTAGCCTTTAAGAGGTGTGATCTAGAAGGAAGTGACTGAGTCATTAGTGGGTACTGCTTTTGGAAAAAATTAGTGGGAACCTAGCTAGTTCCCTTCAGAGTAAGGTGTCATAAAAGGGTAATAATGGCTCCTTTCTGCTCTTTGGTTTCCCATCTTATCATATTGTCTCTTCTTATCAAATGTGCTTCCTCCATGATTCTACCTCCCACAGTGTGAACCAGTCAGGGATCCCTGTTCAGAGTGTAAATGGATGAATCTGCCTCATCTTGGACTTTCAGCCTCCAAAATTGTGAGCTAGTTAAACCTCTTTCCTTAATAAGTACTCAGCTCCAGGTATTTTGTTATACTAATGAAAAATATACTAATATAATCTGTCTCTGCCATTCTTTAGGTAATTTCCCCAAACATCTCCTAATTCCTTAATGCTTTCTTTAATGGTTGCTAGTTTACTTTTAATTCAGCTATTCAGTTTTTAATTTAGTGCTTATATTTTCATTCCTAGAAGTTTTATTTAGTTCTGTTCAAAATCTTAGTTAATTTTAGTTAATTTCATTGCATACTATAATGTCATTATGGTTTTAATTTCCTTCCTGTAATCCTTTAATCATTTTAAAGCAGACTTATTTTTCAGTTCTTTTAACATTATTTAATGTTGTCCTGTTAGTTATGTCTGCTGCTCTCCCCTATTGTTTTTTTTCCTCATAGCTTTTTAATTTTTAAGATATACTCATCATTAGTGGGAATTATTTTAAAAATTCAGTGCACCCTAGAGTATGGGAGTATTCTTCTGTACAGTTTGCCCCTATTGGGTACCCCTAGAAGTTCATAGACCCAAGACCAGCATTATGGTTTGGATGTGAGGTGTCCCCTAAAACTCACATGTGAGACAATGCAAGAAGATTCAGAAAAGAAATGATTGTGTTCTAAGAGTCTTAACCCCACCAGTGAATTAATCCTCTGATAGGGATTAGCTGAGTGGCAACTGAAGCCTGGTAGGGTACAGCTGGAGGAGGTGGGACATTGAGGGCATGCTTTAGGGTACATATTTTGTATCTGGCAGTGGAGTCGCTCTCTGCTTCCTGATCATCATGTGAGCTGCTTCTTTTGCCACACTCTTTCGCCATATTGTTCCTGCCTCACCTCCAGCCCTGAGGAATGAAGCCACCTGACTATGGATGGAGACCAATGAAACTGTGAGCCCCAAATAAACTTTTCTTCCCCCAAAATTGTTCTAGTTAGATCTTTTAGTCTCAGCAGCAAAGTAGCTGACTAAAAGAACCAGTTTTTATCTTGAATTTTCAGATTGGGATTCCCACAACATATAGTACTATATATTCAGACTAAGAATTTGCAAGCAACAAGGCTTTAAGTTTCGGTTTTTTACTGGAGGACATCTGAACTTTCTTACTGATTCAGTTTGCTCCTGGAAAGAGTTTTGTTTTGTTTTTTTAAATATGTAGGGCTAGTCTTTCTAGAGGTCCAACTTCATGGAAAGTTTTTACAGACTACTCTTTAACTCATGAGGGTCCATGTATGGTTTTAAAAGTTCATTATAACAGTTAGAGTCTACAGCCATATCAGCTCAAACACAATAGGTCGTGCCTGTCTGGCATGGAAGAGTATTTATTCCCTTATGAAGTAGGAGGTGAAAGTAGTTGACATCTATCCAGTGTTCCTTCTAAGTCTAGGCTTTTTTCTCTGATGATTGGAATTATTGATGGATCCTACACTAAATTTATAAACAACAGTGAACAATGTATTCCCAAAGTGAACTTTTGATTTGATTCTATGGACACATAGAAAATAATTAATTTATCTTGTGATTGGGCTGAAGAATCTTCTTGGTGTCTGGATCAACATCCTAGATCCTGTGGCTGTGTACACAAAGATCTGACTTAAAGCTGTGTCCTTCATCTAAGACTTGGGTAGAACCTCTTCACTCAATATCCCAAAGCTAGATTGTTTCCTTCCTCCATTTTCATGGATGTATAAGAGTAGAACTTGAAGATTCTTTCAAATCCCCTTGAAAATTCTTTCTAACCCACACTCCGGAGTTCTAAGTAACCTGAATAAAGCTGAGTCTTTTTGTTGTTGTCATTGTTATTTGTCTCTTGAAAGATTTTGACTTTCTGGATTCACCATTTTTAAGATTAATTTTTTTCTGTTTTTCTTTCTCTTTTCCCCTTTCCCTTCATTCCTCCTTTTGCTCATTCCTTCTTTCCTGCTCCATTGAAGTCCTGAACCTGATGTGTAGTCTCCATAAACTACTGGTGGCAAACTGGGAAAGAAGAAATCACTGGAAATTCTTCCCAACAGCCAGGTACAGAATTAGAATTGATAATGAGATCTTTCTTATGCAGCAATATCGTTTTACCATTTCTACATTATCTGTTCTCAGAAAATTAAAAGAAAACAAGATCACTCCATTGCGCAGTCTCTATGACTCTGGCTATTTGTTACAAAGAGCAACCATTTAATAAAATAATAATGCCAGATACTAAGTCCATTAACTCACTTTTTCTAGCTACGTATACGTTACTAATTATAATAGAGAGGTCATTCCTAAGGAATTACTAACCTTCAAGTGATATGAGATAATTATTCCCAAGAGAATCAAACAAATTCATAAGACAAATACACTCAAAATTTCAGACATCAATCTCTTTTTTTAAACCATAGCCTGGGAACAAGGGAGCTATGAAATATAATTTTACCCCAAGGTCCAACAAATGACTGCATGAAAATAATTTCCCGTCTGCCAAAAAAAGAAAAAAGAAAACCAAAACTTTATTTTGGTAGATAGCCTAATACTTGGGCAGGGTGTTGTTTTGTTTAAATAATAAAAATTCCCTGAAGGAGAAAAGTAATTCTTTTCTAAATGAAGAGTTTTAAAAATAAATTCAGTATGTATTTTAGGAAGCATTTTTCTCTGTTGGCCAACAATTCAGACTTATACGATAAGTTAGACCATTGTACAACCAAAGTGGCCCAGGCTTCTTGTTCAGAGCAGCATTTGCCTGGTTGAGTCTCTGTCAACTTTCCACTCACACACACATGAAGCTATTTGAAGATGTGGACATAGACATCATTATCAAAAAATGGAACTCAGACTCAACCCACAGGCCAATTTGAGAATTTCCTTTAGATTCAAGACAAATTATTCTAGATTTTAAAATGGATAGTCCACCTCCATGAAGATGTTTACTGAAAGAAACAAAAAAAAATTCTCCCTGGGTACTACAATCTTTGAAAGAACCCTTTTCAACAGAATTTCCCAAACTGATGTGTCTAGGATTTTGATTCGTAAGAGATGCTCCTTTCTAGAAAAGCTCACATCACCAAAGGATTGGGCACTTCTGCAAAACATATCTTCTTTTGGAGACTCAGAAAAAAAAATTAAGATTTAATGTTTAAAAATACTGAAGTGATATTAAAGTGTATGAGAGTTTTTGAAGAATAAAAATATGTTTAGTGTTGTTTAACTTAGAAGTTCTGAAATGCTCTTAGCCATACAGCACCCTGTTTTTCTGGGTAATAAAACCTGCTTCTACAGCACAGGAATTTAAAGGAGCAGACTTGGGTGCTACCTGGGTGCATAGCTGCATAAGTACTGCTTTCAGAGGCCAAAATGTTATTTATCTGTTCTGTCCTTCATGCATGCATCAAGCCTGAGAACAAATTCTTTAAAAATAACTAGGTAGCAGAGCTGGGAGAGAGTGTGGTAGAAAAAAATTCTCAATGACAGGGTAGATTAAAGTAAGAATAAAGCAGCATGTAATGAAAACAAAGGACAGTAATTACGGAAGGATTGCAAAGAACATATTCCCATGTTAAGCAAATGTAATTTAAATGAAAGATTTAAATATTTTAATGAAACAAGTTGTTCTAAAGCTCCTGTGGAAAAAAAGGCAAGAAATAATAGCCAGAAAAATTCTGAAAAGAAGTATAATAAAAGGGAATTAGCCTAACCAAGTGTGGCTTCTTTGTATAAATACAACATGTAAAACAAAGTTGTTTTGGTGCATAAAAAGACAAATTGCCCCCAATGAAAGAAGATAGAAAATCCAGACGCAGACCAAAGTACCTAAGAGAATTCAGTGTATAACAAAGGTACTGTTTCAAATTATTGAAGAGAAATAACACCATGCCTTATTTAGGTGCTCACCATGTGCCAGGGCATGTCTAAGCCCTTCACATATACTGAAGTGTTTCAAACTCACATCTACTTTCTGTGAAAAGTAATATTGTTAGCCTCTATTTATAGATGAGGAGCCTGATGCTAGTAAGCCAGCAGAGTCTGGATTCCAACCGAGGCTACAGAAACTATATTTAAATTTTTCTACTCATCAAACTGTTAAATAAAAATGTTTGCCAGATTATCACATAATTACTATTAACTTCAAAAAGGAGACATAGCCTTGAAGAATATAGGAAGACTTCAAATTGTATGTATATCTTCATACAATTGCATATTTATATCTCTATATCTATATTCATGTGAAAATAACTAGAAGAAAAAGTTACCAACAATGGTAGTTTGGGAATTATAGAAGAGTTTAATTTTTTAACTTGCAATTTGATATATGTTTTCTTTTTTTAATATTACTTTTATTTTTCTTTCTTTTTTTCTTTATTTTTTTGATATAGTTTTCTACAATGACATTTCTTTCATGGTTAGGAAAAAATTAAGAAATAATATTTGGAGAGAAAATAAGCTTATATTATTATGTAGTATAGATGTAAAATAATCTGAAATTAAAATAAACATAGCTTAGGCTGCAAAATTCACACTAATTTTTAGATAAAATGTGAAACTTCAAAAACTGTTATGCTTGTAGAGGACCCCAAGCTATGCCCAAACTCTTTATAGATGCCTAGCTCCTAATGGCCTCCCTCCTGGCACTCTGGAGCAAGGGTTTGAGGAGCCCTGGGATAAGTCTTGAAATGGCAGAGTCATATTAAGGTCACTCAAAATGACATATTCTATAACTCTTTCTGCCCAGTGATATTAAATCATCAAGATATTTAATGAAATGCTGGCCATAGACTCCATTTCCTGAAGCCTATTCTAGAAAACCCAGATTTTTTCCCTACTAGATAAATTATAATTGAAGCTTTTTGGTGAGTTCTATAATTCTTGGTATTCTTTGGGCCCAACTCTAATAGCAGCACAACAGGAAATTACTTAAGAGGCCTTTGATCATAGTCTTCATTGTATAGCAAATCATACTAAGACCCTGGAGACGGATGGAAATTCACTTTTATAGACACAGGAAGAGAAGATGACCACCATATCAACAGTGAGGCTGTTTTGGACACAGAGATGTTGAACTCTTACCTTCCATGTTTCCTCTGTCTGTTGCAAACTGAGCCAACAATCCAACCTTTAGCTCTGTCCATCATAAGACTTAGGACGCTGTGTCGTTAACACTGGTTTCTCGTCTGCTTCTGCTCCCAGATTACAAACACATTGAGAGCACATACTATATGTTCTTTTCCACATCCCACCTTTTGGCCCAGAAGAAGTACTTAGTATTTATTCAAAGAATAGATTGAGGAATTAATATCTTCTAATTCCACAGAAAAATACTCTTTCAGGAGTATATCTAGAGACAAACTCAATATTATTGTCATAAAAAGGATACCAAATTTCTCTGAAATCTTATACACAGGTCCTTGGCTTACAAAATTTTGACTTTATGATAGTGCAAAGATAAAATATTCTCAGTAGAAAGCTTACTTCAAGTTTTCAAGCTTGCTCTTTTCCCAGGTTATTGACATGTGATATGATACTCTACGATGCTGGGCAGTAACAGCCAACCACAGCTCCCAGTTAGCCACACAATCACAAGAGGGCACAACTCACATACTGTACTGAGCTGTTAAGCAAGGATGTCCAGGAAATTAGATGAATTAAGGGTATTTTTGACTTTTGATATTTTAAATTTATGATAGTTTGATTGTGATATAACCCCATGGTAAGTCAAGGAACATCTATCATTACAATACTATTTTCATTTTCATATATATTACATGCATTGAGCCTATGAGGTAGAGAGGTAATATCATCAACATTTTCTCAGGTGAGAGCCTTGATGTTTGGAGAGGTGGAGGGACCTGCCCATTGACATTCAGCAAGGAAGTGAAAATAATGTTAAGAACCAACACTTAATGAAGCACTTTCACCTAACTGCTCTCAGCATGTTTTCTAGATTAACTCCTTTAACCCACTCACAATTCAATGAGGTTTTGTCCCCATCAAAAAGATGAGGAAAGGGAGGGGAAGAATGACCAGGAACTACCAAAATCCAGAGAACCTGGCACAATGGGTGGGCTTCAGAGAAAGCAAGCTGCCTGCAGGCTTCCCTTAGGTTACCTATGTGATCTACTAATCAGGAGCAGATCTTTCAATCAGACCCTAATCCCAGTGCTATTTCCACTAAAGTGTGTCATTATCTTCTCCTGTCCATATCTCCTGGGTTTGGGGATGAATAAATTAGGTAAATGCATGTAAAACACTAAGCAGAATCCTTTCACATAATAAACACTCAAAAGCATCAAGTGTTGCTGGAATGCTAGTCATAGGATTAGAGGAACTCTGGGCACTCTGTCAATGGAGCAGAAAGTTGAGAATTTCTTTGGTGCACTTACCTTTAAATTAATAGTAATAATGAGCCCCTTTCTTTTCACCATGAATTGCTGAATGAATAAAACAAGACATTTTGGAAGTAATTTGAAAAATTGAGTCCCATATGCAAATGTAACATATTCTTCAATGATGTTTTGTGTGCAGCTCAAATTTTCATACTCGGATATTAGCCCATTTCTTCTAGCTCCCTTTTTACTAAAACTCAGTGATGCTCTGCTGGCTATTAGGGATCCCATCCATCTTCTATCGGATCACCGGTGAACCAGAGGGATTTATGAAGCTGGGCCAAATTCAAATTGATTGTTCTCTCTAGCTAATCTATGCTGTGGCTATTTTCATTGCCCAGAAAAGAAATTTCAGGAGGTTCAAGTGACACACAGGGACTAGATAAAGGAATTCATCTACTTTATTCCATATTAAGTGTAACATGCAAGTAACATTTCATACCCATGTTGCTTTTGGTCCTCTGACAGAAAATGGTAAACTTCCCTAGGGCCTGATTCCACACTGGGGTGAAGACAGGAGAAGGAAGCTGCCTGATGCGTGCAGATTTAGTTCTCTTCACAGCGCCAGCAACTGATGGAAGAAGGAGGACCCCTCCACCATTTTTTATAACCACTTTGGGGCATTAGAGAACAGAAATGGTAACTTTATGATGAAATCAATTTCATACTTCACGAGAACTCGGTCCTATTAGAACTTGGGGTCAAGTCCTTCCCCAGGAGATATTATTAGACCTTCAACTGAAGGACATGCCTCTCCATACATAGGGAGACAAACATTTTCTCGTGCAAGCCAAGATAACTCTAAATCAGCCTGCGGTTTTATAGTTATTAGTTTTCCATAGATGTAAACGTGCAGTTATCTTAACGTGGAAAAGTGATGTGTTTATGCCGTATCTCACTTAGGAACAACATGATATCCTCTAATCCAATATGGAAAATTGCACTACATGCTGGGTATCAGGGCAACTTCATGTCCCCTGGGGAGATTTTCCCGAAAATCCCCTACATCAGCTTTCCTTTTTAAATAACATTTATCTGTGGGAATTGTAGGTTCAGTCCCATGTCAGTAAATGGTCCCCTAATAGCCCTCTATGACAAAGTTATGACTTATCCCCAAAGAAAAATGCTGCCTCGTGAGCATGTTTTATCGAGGCTAAGAGTCAAGTCATAAAACATCAGTCCTCACATCTGAGTGCCTGTTCCCTAAAACACTATTTATTTGTACATAAATATTTGTCTTTTCTTTGCAGGGGTGTATTTGCTTGCATATTCAAGTAGATCCATATGTATAAATTTAAAATATCCAAAGTGTTATAATGGGAATGTAGATTAGGAGCTGATTATTTTGGCTGCTAGTTTTTCAAATATATTAAGCAACTCCTTGCTTTATCTAAAGAATATGTACAAATACAGTTCTCATAGTGAAGGCTGATGATCTTGTAAAGCTCTAAGTATTAAATTAAAAGATGACAGACCACAGAGCTCTTTACTGTTTTTGGAATTTTGTGCTGTAAAACTAACTTTTATGCCTATGTATTAGGTTTATTCCTTATGAAAGTAAATATTTTGTGTTCGTTTGATATCATGAAAGCTTTAGGGTAAATTAAAACTATCACATGCTTAGAAGCACTTTAAAATAATGCTAAGCTGATGAAGGAAACAGGCAAAGTCATGTGTCTGTACGCTACTTCTTCAGTCTCTGAATCTTTGAAGTTTTTTGTTTTGTTTTCCTAGTGCATTCTATGAAATTATTTTTTCTTTAAAATTAGTAAAGTTCCTGACTCTCACTGATGGAGTTTATGTACTTCCCAAGTAGAAATGTATGTTCTAAATGCTTTGGGAGAATACTCCAAGTTCCTTCTCAGAAGGAACACACAGAGTGGTTGTTTTCACTTCTCATTTATTTTTCTCCACAGTGTCTGTAGACAGAGGCTGATTTTCTCAGAAATGCCTGGTATTGCTAAGACACCAAGGTAGATTAGGAAAATGATATGCATAAAAAGTAGACAGAAATAATCTCTACTGTGCTTTCCTAAGGAATGATATAAGCAGTCTTGTCAAGAGGGTGTTTGGGTATATTCATTCATTACTCTCCTTTCTGTCAGGTGTTGATAACAGTCTCATTACACTTAAGTTTGAGCTTAAACTTGGAATGTAGTATTTGAAAAGAAGGTGCTGAAAGCAAGTTTAAAACTTCTTTATGTCTGTGTTAAAAATAATTTCATGGAACAGAAGAAGAAAAGAAACGCTGTCACCTTCGTGTCAGTTCAGCTTACTGTGAGCTCTGACACAAAATGGAAACCAGAAAGGAAGTCCCGTTTAGCCTTTCAGAGTGAAATAAATTTGTTTTTGGTTCATTCTGCACCTTACCCAAGGATGTTGACAGAAACTGCATGTGAGATTCTAATAGCTAAATGTGAGCTGCTGTTAGCTCTGGGAGAGCCATGTGAAATCCACTTATACAAAACATTAGTAAGTTAAAAGTAAATTTCAGAAGATTTGGATTTTACATTGTGGGTCTAAAAAAAAAAATCAAGTGAGTTCTCTGTGATAATAAGCTGTTTGCTTTTACTTTTTATTTCCAACAGGTCTGGAAAATAAAAAGTGATATATTATGTTCATTGAAACCTCTCACAATTAGAACCCAGTAATTTGAAGTCATCTGGAAATAAAAATTATATCTTGGGATGTGACTGTACTTAAAAAATAATAATGGGCTGGGAAAGGAAACACAAGGCAGACAAAGATTGGTGGTATCCAGGGAGTGAGCTGAGAGGCAAAATGGATTGCAGAAGGTAGTGGTGCCTGCTCAGACCTTGACTGTGGCACATTGAAAAGAGTGAATTTTATTGCAGGTAAATAAGCAAAACATTAACTATAAAAAAATCATTTTAACCAAAAACAGTTTTAAGTTTAAGGTGAAAAAGTTCATCACTACCTCTTTGATCATCTCTTGACATGGATTCTGATTCCAGGCAAGTGGAGGCAGGAAAACAAGTTAGAGGGAAACAGCTTGGTACTGCATGCTTGTTTACCTTGGATTCTCAGCAAAGAATAATTTTACAATTATTATTACTTTGAAAAACAGTTGAAATATAACAAAATAGGAGACTGGGGATATGGCTCAGTGGTAGAGCTCTTGCCTAGCAGACACAAGGCCCTGAGTTCAATCCCCGGCACCCCCAAAATAAAGTAGGGAAAACAAAGAATATAACAAACATTAGAATAGTTAGTACTGAAAGTTAAATCAACAAATGTTAACATTTCATCATTTTTGTATCAATTTTTATATGTAAATAGAATTTTTTAAAGGCAAAGTACCCTTTTGTTCTCCCCTCCTGGCACATTCTCCGACTTGAAAAAAAGTGATACTGAAAAAGAATAGAATAGACAGAAAATTTTTGGTTGGGGGGGGTGGGTAGGAATTGTGGAATTGTGAATGTTGTCTTCAGTGAATGAAACAATTTAATCATATTTATCATATAATCATTGGGTGCACAGAGGGTGCCCTGGGTAAGATTGGATTGAGGCCCACAAGTTAAGATATAAAAGGCACATAAGCACATGGCTTCTAGCTGGTTACACAGTGCCAACCCAGTCCTGGGGATCTGCACATTTGCTTCAATAACTAGGATAGATGGGGTTGGTAAATCCTGAGCACCTATTACCAACATCCAATTTTCCCAATTTTCTCATTCGCCTCCCCCTGAAGTCCCTAATGATAGTCCAGTTTAGAAGGAAATAACAACACACAAGAGGTTATTAATATGGTTAATAAAGTTCTGAATCCTAAAAAAACATCAAACCAAAAAGACCACAGAGGAAAAAGTTGGCGCTAATGCAGAATCTGCCCATTAAAATAATTGTAAATTGGCTTTCAAGTTGCAAAAACTGCCCAAGCTGTACGAATTTCCCCACTCCCTTTCTACTTCATGCCTGTCTCTGACAAGAAAATTGCTAGTCTTAATCTGAAATAAAGCAATTACTAAACAGAGATGTGTCATATTTATAGTCTGCTCTTGATTACAGGAATAACTTGCTTGCAGTTTTAAGAAAGTCACTCAGAATTGCTTTCCTTAAATGTTTTATGGAATTATCAGAGCCCCAGAGTAGCATTATGGCTTAACTTGTTTTATGTGAGTCTTTGTATGAGCACTGGGTAACGGGACTATGTAAGGCTGATGTCATCTGCCATCAACTACATGAACTACTAGATTCTCCTAGGACCATCAAAAACAAGAATTGTTTCTTCAAGTCCAAATTCTGTAAAATGGTATTCAAGTCCCTTTGCAACTGTATTCCAACCTCATTCTCCTGTTTTTCACTACTCTCAAAAGGAGCCTTTAGATCCAGCAAAATTTGCATGCATGAAATGTACTCTCCACATTCCACTTTTTGGTCTTCTTTCTCCACAAGCTTCTCTTAGTGACTTCAACCAGTCTACAGGCTTTAAATGCCATCCAGATGTTTGTAACACCCAAGATTTTATCTGTTCCCCTTTTCTGAATTTCAAGGCATATTCCTGGTCATCTCCTGGCCATCTCCACTTGGATATCTAATACCTCAATGCTCAAAGTGTGATCCTCACACCAGCATCACTTGGGAGCTTGTTAGAAATGCAGAATCTTGGGCTGTTGGACCAATTGAATCAGAAGCTGCTTTATAACAAGATCCCAAGATTCATATACACATTAAAGTTTAATAAGCACTGGTCTATACCACAATTGGAGACTTAACACATTCTACCTTTACGATGTTATTTATTTTAGGCAACTGTTGTGTTCGATTATAAACTCTGTATGGTCAGACACATGGCTCATTTCACTTTATACTTCTAACAGCTAGCAGAGGAGATGCTAACAGATATATACAATGCGTTCGATTGCACTAAAATGCAAATAAGCAAATTTTACACAAAGCCTGTTGCATTCGAGGCTGGGAAGAAAGATGATTGCCTTGTGTTGCCAGCCATTTACCCACAAAGGCATCATGGTACATCATTGTGACTTTATCAGCTAGCAAGTGGCACTTGGTAACCTGTTTTAGGAGGAGCCATATTGTGTTTTAGGATAGTAATTAATGCTTTTGCAAGAAATTTCAACTAAATGCTGCTACAACAATCTCATGATTTACTTTGCTTATTCAAAATTTGAATTTGTCCAAGGAGCCAATTAGAGTCACTGCCCATTTGTCCTACTCTAAACTGGACATCTTTACAATAATTGGGGCATGTCTGAGGCTTTTCCTTAAAATATGTGTTTATCAAATCAGCCTGGGCTTATACCAGATCACACTGGGCCTGTGTTTTTCAGCAGAACAGATGAACATTTGTGTTTCATTCTGAGCTATGGCATTTCATATTCAATTTTCCAGTTTTGTTCCTGTATCTGATACTCATTTAAGAGGATTTCACAGGACCCACAGGATTTGTGAAAATCAATGGGCAGTAAATTTACCTCTCAGACAACCTCAGAATGGCCCTCATTTACATCAGGAATTGAAACAGGGAAATGAAAGTTGTAGCAATAGACCACTATGGTCCAACAAGCTCAGAAGGTAGGGCTTCAGACCTTCATGCCATGGAGCATGACTTACTGATAGGCCACTATGGAAAGGAAGCAGACTCTGAAACATTCACTTAATTTTTAAAAGATGTATGTTAGATGCCAATGCTTATTGTCCAAATGAATAAGTCTCTGGCTGAAACATCATTTCTTTTTTTTCCCAATTTATATTCTATGGCTAATATTTTACTTTCCAGTGGTTTCCCAAATGTGCCTGATGATCACTAAGGGAGCTTGTAACCCCCTGCATTCCTGAGACCCTCCCCAGACCTCATTAGGATTTCTGAAGGACTCCTGGAGAATGAGCATTTAAAAATCTCTCCAGGTGATTCTAATTGAATCACCTTCCATTAACTGTTAGCACTTTTTATGAGGCAAATTAGAAAAGTGCTCTCTATTCTTTCTCGTTTCATTCAAGAATTTTTTTGAGTAATTTCTAGGTCCCAGGTCTTTGCTAAGCAGGAAGACAAAGACTAATTAGACCAGTCCTGTGTTCAAGATCATAAGGGAGACAAGACACAATAAGACACACAGAATACTGTGGTGAGAGCTGTGTAAGAATGAGATGCAAATCAAAAACTCTATATTCTCATCTGTTTGAAAGAAGTAATCCTGCAAATTAAAAAATGTAACCAAAACAAATTTCTCATTGAATTAGTATGAATATCAATCTGCAGTAAAATGAGGTTCTTTTTTTGTTTTCAAGATAGAGCCAGATTAAACTTGCACAGTATC
This sequence comes from Ictidomys tridecemlineatus, assembly GCF_052094955.1. NCBI lineage: Eukaryota > Metazoa > Chordata > Mammalia > Rodentia > Sciuridae > Ictidomys > Ictidomys tridecemlineatus. The sequence continues at coordinate 137,389,732 of NC_135477.1, read as the reverse complement.
TAGCACAAAATTGGCACTGAGTATTTATTGAACAAATTAATGAATAGGAATGCCCACTGTTATAATAAAGCAAACCAAAGGGATTCTTCCAATCCCTTTGTAAGTTTACTGAGCCTCAGAGTGTTTGTTCCAAGTGTTCCTGTGTGGGTTTCTGACTCCTACCTCTTCCCTGTGTTCATCAACAATACCTAGCTCACTGTGTAAAAAATGAAACATTTTCTTCCCTGTGAGCCACTTTCTTCTATCGCCATCCACATGGCAATGAGAAGTTGTCCTTATTCAGGACTTCTGTTTGTTTGTTTCTTGATATCTGTTTTCTTCCAAAGGCAAACTATTTAATATGAATGTTATTTTTTTTCTAAGTAGGGCATAATATCTGATCCTGGGCTTTCTATCGTGGGAATTTACCTTACTAAATAGAGCTTAATGCCACAAATATTTTTTTTTAGGCCCAGATTTAATTTTACTGGAAAGGGTTTAAATCTGCTCTGGAGGGACTTCCAGTTTTGAAAGATAATAAAATCAATTTAACACTGTTTTCTCTACTTTCTACATTCCCATATAAAGAGTACTAGTTGAACCAAAGAATGAATGAAGACTAATATTTGTGTCCTGTGATATTTTTCCTCAATAACTGATTCTAAATGTCATCCAGATAGAATGCAATTAGGGAACACAATGATCCCATCTTCAGCTTTCTAGAAGTTGAGGAATACTAGAACTCTTTTCTTATTTGTGGCCTCTTCCTTCATTTAAAGGAATCTGTTTTATTACTCATGAGCTTCATGAACCAGTATTTATTTACTCAGCAGAAATAACCACATAAAAATTATGACCCAGCTGTCTAGGAACTCATGATAAAATTGTTGTCATCAGAGTCTCAAAGCTCTGGTGATTGGCATCTGTGTGGTAGCCATTCTGCTTTTAAGTTAACCGGCCATGTTGTGTCTGAGGTCCCAGGCTGCCCCTGAAATAGAGAAACCTTTTAACAGGAAGACCAGTCACCTACTAAAAACGTATTTTTACAGATTGTGTGGAAAATTAAAATAATAAAAAAAAACTTCAAAGGATGAAATGGAATTAGTGATGATGAAGATGATGTCAGCAGCTAGCATTAAATGTGGTCCAGCACTACATTCATCGTATTGTGACATCTCACAGATATGATATTGTACAAAAGAATCAAGGCACAACAGATTATGGTTCCATTTGCACAGTGTTTTAGAATGGGCACAACTAACCGCTGCTGATGAAAGTCAGACCAGTGCTTGTCTGGGCAGGGGGTGATGTAGGAGGGAACTTCCTTGGGGAAGAGGTCTAGGTTTTGACTAGGTTTTATGAGTGGCTACACAGGTTGAAAGACCTAAGCTTCTGGTAGCTGTCATCTGGTGAACTCTTTGCCCTAAGGAAGTCAGGCCCGCAGATTATGACTCTTATAGGAGTAGTTCTCAGCCTTTATTTTTACATGAGTCCCTCCTGGACTGGTTGCTTGAAATGTAAATTTCTGGGTTCTTCTCAGCATGACTACAAAGGATTCTTAGGAAATGAGACCCTGAAATTGGTACTTTAAGCCGTCACCCCACATACTTCTGAAGCAAAAATCAGAGGTCGGCAGCACCCTAGAACGTCACTCAGGTTTCCTGCTTAAAGGCTGGGTTGATTGAGGACTGAATACATCCTTAGAGAGTTCTGCAAAAATCCATCCCTGATCTCTGAAAAATTATTCATAGCACATGAGAATGGTAAGTGGCCACGTTTCGTGTTTGAAGGAAAGGGTTCAATCTAAATACAAAAAGGAAAGTGATGAGCAGAGAGGGATGATGACAAAGGTGATAATGATAGCAGCTAGCATTAAATGTGGCCTCCTCCTCAGCAGTGCCTCTGCCGCTGCATTTCAGGACTAGGCCTCCTTTCATGCCCTGGTGATGCTTTTTGTTTACCTAGGACAACTGGTTTTTAATTGATTTTTTAATAAAGGTATTTCTTGTTCTCTTTCACTCTGATTAAAAACCAGAGCATGATCTCATCAGGCCTGGACAAGTATTGATGGGCTGGGGTATCATGGGGCTAATAAAGAGTGTTATCCAGTATTTTTTAGTGACACATAAAAACTCCCTCATGAAAGATACAGGAGGCAGAGTATAATATAAATGTCATTCTAGAAACAGTGGTACTAGGGTGCACATTGCTAGACATTAGTGATTTCATTAATGCACTAAGACAGGTCTCTCCCAGGGATAAGTGGAGGGGAGTGGGCACTGGAGGGTCAGGAAGAATGCAAAGGGGAGTCTGTCACCAAAGTGGCCCCATGGGTCTCTAGGATTTCCTAGATGTGTAGCAGAAAGCCAACAAAATGCTCCAGGTGAGTCAAGGAAGAAGTACTTGATTCAACTCTTCATTTACTCATCCTCGCAGTTTCTTTTTCTCAGAACACTATTAAAATATTATTTCAGATGGGATGAGGTATTGAAAGCCAGAAGTGCATTGAGGTTTATGTTCTTTCACTCACTGAATCTTTACATTCAATGTGATCCACTCTCCTTCTTGGATGACTGAGGGAAAAGAGGATTGAGAGTCTGAGAGAGGAATGTTTGGAGCACTCCCCGTGGAGGCTTTCAGATCCCATTTCAATTAGTAAATATCGGGTCCGGAGGAAAGCAAACTGCCCCATTTGAGCAGCAGGCCCCAGACTTGCCTTGGGATGATGGTCTGGTTTTGGAGATCCCAAGAAACCCCACTAAGGTAGAGGGCAAGAGAATTTTTGAACCTTATTTTCCAGATTAAAAGTATCGGTATTCTCGGATCTTATGCGTCCGGTGTTGTCCTGGGACTCTGGGAGGCCGAAAATGCTTAGGACTCTTTATTCCCTTCCAGAAAAAGCCTGACTAAGGGCATGAATGTATGAGAAAGGAAACATGAACTCCATCATTCACGCGATCTTCAGATTTCAAGGAAGCAAAAGGTGTAATGGTCTATCCGAAGGTCTATTTTGGAAGACATTTTAAAGTTCGATATGTTAGAAATCAAGTGAGAAAAAAAATAAAGACAACAGGACATAAATTTCTCTTGTATGTTTGTTTCTACTTTCTCATTATCCCTTTCTTTGTTTCTTTCAGGGGATTTTGTGTTAAGCAGGTAGGGACAAATGCCAATGGAATTTGAAATATTGCCCTAAACATAACTCCATTAGTACATACAGGCTGTTAAGACCAGAGGAAACCTGTGTGTGTGTATGTGTGTGTGTGTGTGTGTGTGGTTTCTACTACAAAATTGGAACTACTGTGAGCATATTAAGAAGCACAGATCTTACTGTGTATAATCAGTTGTCATGCCACAGAATCTACCAGCAATACTGTCTCCTTCATTCATTCATTCATTCATTCATTCATTATTCATTCATTTAACAAACAATCATTATCATGTCTGCCCTCATGTTCTCATTTCCCACTGACACTTCACTCCTTCTTTTTTGTTTTATTTTGCAACTAGAAGCTCAGAAAGAATTGTTAAGGACAATTTCCAAGTGAAAAGGCACAAAATTAGCATGACTTGTGATCCCAGGTGATGAATAATCTATAAGCATATAGAACCATTTTCAAAATTGGTTTTTTTACTCCTTTTTCTCTGTTAATACAAAAAAATGTTGTTTTGTTTTCACAAAATAATACATGTTTGTCAAACAAATTTAGAGACATAAACAGGCAAATAAGAAATTAAATAGAAAGTACAGACCACACAGGGCATCGCCTCCTCCCAGAGACAATCACTAATGTTCTTTTGTGAGCCTTCTTACCTAAATACGTACTACAGCCTTTGTAATAAATTTGTCTAAAGTGAGATTAAGGTGTATGAACTGTTTTGGGTCCTGCTCATTTATTTATTAAGTCTTGAGTACCAATAATTTCCTTTGACACCATTTGGATACAGATGTCAGTTTGGGAATTATCTTTCATCTTTTTTGTGTGTGAGTGACCAGATTTGTCTCTCTGTGTCTTTTCTGGGCATGTTTTTCTGTATCAGAAAACAATAATAGCAATAGCTGGCCCTTACTGAGCACTTATTATGTGCTAGTCGTTTTAGTAGAATGTCCCTTATAATTGTCAGAACAACCCTCCTAGGCCCATTTTACACAAGAGAAAACTGAGGTGCCAAGTCGGTATTATCACAAGCACCACCCTCACTGCCTGCATGTGTTCAAACCCATGGAGCTGGACAGAAGCCACAGACTCCCACTCAGTCTTAAAGCTGGTGAACAGCTTGGACATCATCTCCTGGTGTGAGGAACTGCACTAGGAGATGAGGTCCAAGCTGTGGAACTTGAGTCCAATCTCCCAAGTCAACTTCTGCTCTTCTTTCACTCCACCACACTGCCTCCCTGCAATCCCCCGTTATTTTTTCTTCTCAAAACTCAGCGACTTGAGTGTTTTGGGACATGAAAGATTAATAACCTCAGTCTGGACTAGGCTGACTGTGGGCAGGTCTTGTGAGAACCTTTCCCACACTTTGGTGCCAACAGGTCTCAGGCCTGAACTGCACGCCCCTGTTATTCTTTCTAGCTGTGGGTCTCCCTGGAGCCAACCAGACCCACCGTGACAAAGTGAACCAAAGTTTTGAGAGAAAGACCCATGGGACACTGCTACCCAACACATCAAGGAGCCAGCTCTGGATGTCTTTACCTTCACTCCAAACCCAGCGTCAAACCAGAGACACGTTGGAACTGTACCAAGCTGACACTTTAATCTCTGTAACTAAATCCATCAGTGAAATAATAATGCTGCCTACATTATTTTTCCTTTCCTAGTCAGTTATTAGCAGCCAGAAAAAAGTTTGTCTCAAGAAATCCACTTCCCTCAGGACCGTATTCAAGTGCCACAGAGTTCAGTGGGAAAAATGTGAGAGTCTAACTCCTGACCCAGAGGTGGGTCCTGATGGACACATGATTTCTCCTGTCTGCCCTCACCCTTTATTGGTAAACTAAGTGGCTTGTCTTAGGTAGATTCCAAAGCTCTTTCAGCTAAAACTGGAAGTTTCAGGGGTTGTTGTCAACCTTGATCAAAGAAACTCTAAGCTTGCCAATTTTTCATTAATTTAGGCATTTATCATCTATTCAAAATCTTTCTTAATATATGCAAGCTATAGAAAGACATTCCGTTAATTTCTTTCTTTCTTTCTTTCTTTTTCCTTTGGTATTGGGGATTGAACCCAGGGGTGCTTAACCACTGAGCCACATCCCCAGTAAACCATACCCTCACCCCTTTCTTTTTTCTTTTTGTTTTTTTAAATTTAGAGACAGGCTCTTGCTCAATTGCTTAGGGCCTCCTTAAGTTGCTGAGACAGGCTTTGAACTTGCTGTCCTCCACCTCAGCCTCCTGAGTCCCTGGGATTACAGATGCATGCCACGGCACACAGCCTCATCAATTCATTTCTGTTGTGGTGCCACCAAAGAAAAATGGAGGGATATGAGAGAGCATGGCCTGACCTCAGCTGGAAGGCCAGACATGACCACTGGGATGAGGTGGCATTTCAGCTGAGACCTGAAGAACATGTTGGCACCATCCAGATGACAGAAGAAGAAATGAGCTTTCCAGGCAAAGAGAACACCATGTTTGGAAGGTTGAAACCTAGGCTAGGAAGGTGGTTGAACCATTTAAAGACATGAGAGAGCCCCCCATGGACTGGGGTGTAACCAGTGAGGGGACTGTGGTTTCCCCTTGTCCTTCAAATAAAACCCAGTTTTTTCCCCTGATCATGGTTACTGGACCCCATATAACTCTCCAACTTCACTTTTCTCCTTCCTCATAGCTCTTCTATCTCTTTCTCTATCTCTATGTCAGCCTTAAGCATTTTCAAGTGCCAAAGTACTCTTTTTTAAATTTATTTATTTTTCTGATTTCACAATGCCTGACGCCTCTTCACACTTGGGGAGTCAGATGAGCGGTTACCACTTCCCTGAGGCCTTTCCTCTCTCATCTCAAGGAGGTCAGCTCTTCCCACTCAGTCTCTATCTCAGAACCTGTCCATTTCTATCACAGCACTTGTCATGGTGGTAGTTATTTTGTTTACTTGTTCAGGACTCTAGGACAGGAACTGTATTTGTCTTGGTCTCCTCTTGGAATGTTTGGGGTATGGAGGAGGCTGGAGTAGAGGCAGATTATGAAAAAAACATGTTGGACTGACTAAGGAGCAAGAGCCTTAGTCAGAACCAAGGCTTACTGTGGAGCAGGCTCAAGGAGAATGTGATCTTATGTACATGCTGCACATAGGGGACAGCTATGTAGAGGCCAGGTGGGAAAGAAGCAGGAGATGATGTGGAGTGACCAAGCAATAGTCTTGAAAGAAAATAGCAGAATGGACATGGATGGTGGAGTAAAGATGAGCAAGACTCTTGGACTCCGGTACTTAAAAGATAAAACTGTATAATATTTGGTGATGGGTTGGATGTGGCTGCAAGGGAGAAGAATATATCAAGGGAACCCCCAGTTTCCTTCTAAATGGAAAGCAGTAGAGGAGAAGTGGACTTAGGGAAAGATGATCAAGGTCAGGTTTGAGATGTTTTGTGTTCTAGGTGTCTGTGAGAGCTCCCAGTGGAAGATCTGTTAAGAGAGCTATGGAGCATATGGATCTAGAGTTCAGGAGGGAATACTCAGCTGGAAGGAAAATAGATTTGGGAGTCACAGTGGCTGGAAGTGGTGGTGTCCTGGGAGGAAAGGGTAGGCCTGTCTCTCAGCCTTGATGGATATGATGGGAGAGAATAAAGAAAGAACTTCCCTCTGAGAGCTTTGATGAGGAAGGTTGGCAGGCAAATGGGGTTTGATTATAGCGGGAGAGGGAAGAATTAATGAGAGAAGACTCAAAAGAGAGTTGGAGGTGAAAGTGGGATAGTTCTTGGTGGCACATGTAAGGATTTGAAAGATTATGAGGAAGAGTGAGTGGAGTGGGGAGGTGGGCTATGGGGAATAAATGAGGGCCATGGTTTGTGAGGCTAACCTAAAAAATCACTAAGGACAGCATGGACTTGAGGCAAGGTGAAATTAGATGATTTCAGAATTGTTAAGATAAAAAGCTGGTTCTCTGGAAGTTTCACTGAGAACTCTCGGTAAGCCTTGCAGCCAGGACGCAGGCCTCTGGAACATTTCCTCTTGGTTTATAATAGTTACAAATGTAGGGCTTGGGTTCTGGGTCAGCTATGGGCTTCATATCACTCTGGTCTACTCTTCACTGACCTACTGTTGGCCAATACATAAATTTTTCATTTTTACATAAAGTCAATCAAGAAAATTTGTATGACAGACCTTCATGGTCTCACCTCACCACATCTCAATCCTTAATTCTGTTTCAATTATTTTATAATGGTAAAAGACATGCAATAAGGTTGCAGGTAATGGAGAAAAAGAAATTTCCCTATTGTCGATTCACACACTATTATAATATGGGAGCATTCTGGTCTTTTTATTTGTCATATGAATTTTTACTATTTTGACAATTCGATATTACCTCCTGTTTATCACTTAGAATTCTGAACATTTCCTATGACCCTATAAAAATTGTCATAATGGTCACTTTGAAGTTTTATATTACATAAGGAATACATGCTTGTCCAAATTTATCAGGGTGTAAAATGAGAGGAAGCATAGTTATCTTCACCTGACACTCTCTCCACATCTCATTCCTCAGACAACAAATGCTTGCAGCCCAGCTTGTATCCTCAATGCAGCTTCTAAGCATTTGCAGACGCAAATAAATGTATTTACACAGAGACCTTTTTGCTACACAAAAGGAATCTTCTGAGCCTTTCCCCTTTTCTACATTGCTCATGCCAGCAAACATAAAATGGTCCCATTTAGTTAAAAACTGCATAGTATTTCATTAGATAGAAAGATTATAAAGACAGACGTAATTTATTCAACTGGACCTTATAGTCACTTTTATTTTTTTGTGGGGGGTGGGGGTACTGGCGATTGAACTCAGGGATACTCAACCACTGAGCCAAATCCCCAGCCCTATTTTGTATTTTATTTAGAGACAAGGACTCACTGAGTTGCTTAGCGCTTCACTTTTGCTGAGGTTGGCTTTGGACTCACCATTCTCCTGCCTCAGCCCCCTAACAGCAGAGATTACAGGCATGTACCACTGCACCCTGCCAATCGTCACTCTTGACATAAAAAACTCTGCAAAGATAATCCATGCACACATAGTATTACCCATAATAATAAATAAATATATTTACATTATGTTATGTGTGTGTATAAATACATATAAATTTTACCCTATTTTGGGTAAGAATAAATTGTTGAAATGGGTCATGACTCTTGATACATATTGTCCAACTAATTTTCCCAAAACAAAGCCCATTGGCAAGTTGTGAGAATAGCAAGAAAACATCTTTCTGTACTCACAAATGACTAACACCTGGAGGTCTGACATTATTTTCAATGTAAAGTTTATACAAATGGTCCTTAGATTTACTTTGAAAGAGACAAGGAGCAAAAATCAGTAAGGGAAAAAAATTGGATGATATGGATAAAGAAATATATTGTGGTTTATTTAAGAAAAACAGGAGCCAAACAAGTAAAACCAATCTGCTTTGATCAGTGGGTTCCATTCCCCTACAAATTCAGACTCAATGGAAAGGCTTACCTCCTTTTCTAGGAATGTAAACACTTCCTAAGGTTGGAGTGATCTTTTCACATCATAAAATACATAATCCTCCTAAAGTGGGTCCTTAGAATTTGTGGTGGTTGTGCTTATCAAATAACTGAAACAAATAAATCAGCTTTTTCCGGTTGGGAAAAAGTGGCTTTGTGATTCTCCTGGGGGAGGGAGGGGAACCCATGACACCTGGCATGGTTTTGTGCTTTAACATACAAGTTGCCCATAATAAACTGTCTCCCACACATGCCAGCATTCCTTTTAATCATAAGACTGTTTTATTATGGAAATATTTATAGTACCTGCCGTGGGCTGAACTGTGTTCCCCCAAAATTCATATATTGAAGTCCTCACCCCCAGCACCTCATTATGTGAGCATTTGGAGTTTAAGGAGGTAATTAAGGTTAAATGAGGTCGCTGAGGTGAGCTCTAATCCAATAAGCCTAGTCTCTTTCTGAGATTAGGGAGGAGATATGTGCAAAGGAAGGACTAGGAAGATGGAGAAGATGGTCTCCTACAAGCCAAGAAAGGGGTCCTCACAGTGAAATCAACCACGCCGTCACCTTGGTCTTGGACTCCTCCAGTCTTCAGAACTCTGAGGAGGTACCTTTCTGTTGTTTATGCCACGCAGCATGTGGTACTTTGTTAAGGCAGATCTGGAAACAAACGTAGTACCCCAAAAATGAAAAGAATAGTATAAGGAAATCCATGTGCCCATCACCCAGTTTTAATGATTTACTAATCATGTTTTATCACTTCAATTTTTTTCCCTAGAGTATTCTAACTCCCAGATAGCATATCATTTCACTGATAAACATTTTACTGTGCATCTCCATTTAAGGACTCTTTTTGGAAAAACATTTACAAGACCATTATCTTATCCAAGAAACCTAAAAATAATTTACCCATCACTCAACCCAATTTTCTCAAAGAAGATTTGTTTACAGAGAGTTTGAATCAAAATTCAAGCTCTGTTTGCATTGGGTTACTATTTTGTTATAAGTCTTTTATTTTAGCAAAACCCTAGTCTTCCCCATATGTGTATATGTTTGTTACTTATGGCAAGGGGTAGTTTGTCCTAGAGAAGACTTTACCTGATTTTGATGAATGTTTCTTTGTGGCATGGTTTAATTTATTCCCCTCTCCTCTATAGTTTTTGTTTTTAGCAATCAGACTTGGAGGCTTGTTTAGATTCAGGTTCAACATTTTAGGCAAGAATATTTTATTGGGGTTTGAATTTTAAAATGGCAAAAGAACCAAAAATTCATTTTCTATTTGAATTGCACTAAAATGAGTGTGGTGGCACATGCCTGTTCATTCCAGTGGCTTGGGAGGCTGAGGCAGGAGGATCACAAAGTCAAAGCCAGCCTCAGAAATTTAACGAGGGCCTAAGCAACTTAGCAGGACTCCCCTTTCTCAAACTAAAAAATAAAAAGGGCTGGGGATATGACTCTGTTGTTAAGGGCCTTGGGTTCAATAAAAAAAGATGCACTAAACACATAAAAAATGTCTCAGGTACCTAGTAGAAACAGTCTGATTTTGCATAACACTTGGACAGAGAAAAGGAAAAAAAAAATGAGAGAAGCAAAGAATATGCAAAGGTCACCGTTTTCACTAAAAATCTATCCCAGAATGGAATTTCCTAACTTCCAGAACAACCATTATATACTTCCGAGGTTTAAAAAAAAAAAAAAAAAAGTTGAATGGTTTTGTTTTAAAGCTATGTTGGTATGGCAGCTGCTCAGCTTCCCAACAAAAGTGTGCCAAGCCCACCACACTTGACCCTTGGAGGGCTTCCTCTGGCTGTTTTAGAAACAGCTGCCTCTGCTGGATTAGTCCTTTTAAGCCTTCCTTGTGACTCTGGGCCTTCTGAAGTACTGTTTCTATCAGCAGAAGACTGGGAATGTCCTACATGTCCACCAAAAGGGGATTTAGTTAGTAACTTATGGATTACTGAGCAGTAAATACTACAGTAAATATTGCAAGATGAAAAAAAAGTGTTCAGAACTATTTGTGCTAATGTGACACCAATTCCCAAATCTAACATGAAATGAAGAAAAGTAAGATTTAAAGATTGCATGTCCAGTAGCTACCATTGATGTCATACAATGCTTATTATATGCCTGAAATATTATTGTAAGAATACATGCAAAATTAGGAGAGAAAATTGGAGGACTGGGTGGCTGGTAGGGAAGATAGATTGCTTTTCCTTGTAGACCTTATTTTAGATTATGTGTAGCAATTACTCTTTTAAAAATTAAGTTCATCAGTGCCTTGGAAATTGGGATGTACTACTTGTTTGTCAGTGATATTACAGAGCTGAGCCAGGAGTTTTGGGTTCTTGCCTGTGTTTATCAAGCCCAGGAGATGACAGACAGCAGCGGGGTTTTCATTTGAAACACTTTTCAGCTTGCATCTGACCACTTTGAAGAGGGAAACCAAACAGACTTTAGGAACACAGTTTTCATGAATCAAACGTGTTCTATGTTTCAAAGGATTTTAACTCACAAATAGACCTTTCTCCAGACTGACATTCTCTACTTTGAGAAACTAAAACAAGTAGCTTATAACCAAAAAAAAAGGCATAAATTATGATTACTTATGATCAAACATGTAATGTCAAGCCTGAAAGAAACTTCCAAAATAGAGTGTGTTAGTGTTTCCATAAAACACGCTATGTTATACATTGCAGGGTACCAGGGAAGGAAGTCTATTAATAGAACTGAAAAAACAATAATAGGAGCCCAAGAGGGCCTGGTCATTTTTAAAGATATGAGAGTGAGCTCTCAGCTTTATAGTCTTAGAGCTATTAAAACACCTGACAGCAGGACTTCTTGTTGGTGTGAGATTTTTTTTTTATTATACTGTGTGTAGAAAGACATTCTCAAACAAAGTATAAAAACCATTCAAGAAAATCCAAAGTCCCAGCTATGAACCTTGATAAAGTGGTTCAGAAAACTGTGTTTACAGGTATTAAAATATTCCTGTGTGATTTTATTAACCCTGAGGCTCCCACGTTGTGGGGAAGCCTAGCGACAGAAGTACCATCTATAGAAAGCAACAGCGCTTAAGCACAAGTCATGTAAAACATAAAGAGAACACAACAGGGAGAATGTAAAATCGTCACCACAGATTTAAATCCCAGTCCCAAACTTCATCCCTCAGGTGACAAGGACATGCATTCATTAAAGGAGATGCTTCCTGTTTCTAGGCTCTTAGAATCTCTCTGGCTTTAGGTGCCATGCCCCCAAATTATTCTGGAGGAACTGAGTTCTTTCTTGTCTAACCACTAAAGCCATCCCAATCCAGCCTAAGTATGTGAACTTCTGAGTGGTGGGACTTAGGAATCTTCTTGTGGTTCTTTGCCCTATTAGCTAATTAAATTCCTCATTTGTTCCTTTGGGTTAAAGGATGGATACTGGGTATGCCCAAATATTATAAATGTACTATCCTGGTCAAAGGCTCTGACTGCAGCCACATGGGCTTGAGTGTGAATCTCAGTACTAGCACCTGGTAGCTATAAAACCTGTCCTGGAGACTAGAGTCAAGGTTGAAAACTGTGAAGCAGGTCACTGACTCCAGAGGCTCCTTCCTCCAAACCAGGATGGCTCCTCGGGGCCTCTGTGTCTGGCTGAAAAGACAGGATGTGAACAAGAAGTCATATGAATGATCAGAACTTAAGAGAAATGGGACCTGGGTGCTAAGAAGACCCAAGTGGGAAAGCAGGTGGCTTTGCAGTTAGGATAGGACCTCTAAAGAGGAAATATTTTGAGCAGAGTCTTTTTTTCCTCCTTGTTTTCATATATAATGTTAACTCAAAAGCAAGTTTAGCATAGAATAATAATATTGATCAAGAATTAAATACGTAAGATATATTCCATGCTTATACAAATATATCGAAATAGATTCTACCATCATGTACAAATAAAAAGAATGAATAAAGCATTAAATATAGTTTCTGTTAGTAAGAGAATTGTCTGAGCAGAGTCTTAAAACTGAGATGTCATGTGGGTGCTAAGGGAAGGCCACTGTGAACAAAGAAAATTTAAAAAAAAATGGCAGGTGAGACCACTCCTAGGCCCTGGCACCTGGCATGCAGTTTGACAATGGCTCATCGATCATCTTGCATGAGTTTGCCACTATTGAGGGACTTGGTAACTCCACAAGGCTACCATATATGCAGTGCTTTGCTTGTAACCAGAGTTTGTCACTCTGTGATTGTGGTAGGGCAGGAAGTTCTCAGCCTTCCGCCTCTGCTCTGGGACACCTTTTGCTCCTTTTTCTCTGACCATCTTATGCTTCATTCTTCCAAAGAGTAGGGATTATTAATCTGGACAAATTACAGAGTGTTGATTAGGACATAGTTACTAGGCATCAGGACTATCCAGTATGAAGGGATTATACACATATTCCCTGAGTTTAGATATCTCTGCCCCATCCCCACCCCCGGTATTCCTAAGTATTGCTTGCACTTCCCTAATCAAAGCGTAACATTGGAAGATTCCTCCTAGTTCAGTCCTCTCTAAATCCAGTTTCCACAACAGGGGTTATAAGGCACAGGAGAAATTCAATAAATGATGCCTTGATTGAATAATGTCCTGGTTGAGAGAAACTCCATTGTCTTGCTTACTATCGCTTGTATTTGGCATAGTGCTGCATGCTGATACTAGTTTTAAAACATTTATGATTCAAGCAATGAGTTTCCTAGAAAACCGCTACTAGCATCAAAGTTGGCTTACTGATAAATTGCATCTCATAGTTTTCACAACTGTGGGACGATTTGACATGATTGACCTACATCAATCAATCAGTTCTTCCCAGCAGTAAATCAGCTTGTGTTTGAAAACCACATCCAAGTTTGTTCTGAGGCACCTTGAAATGGGAACACCTGCTTTTATATGGGCTGACTGGGATTCAAAAAGGACCGAGGTGCTTCTTGGTTCAGGGTCTAGGGAAGATTACTGTCACTGAGAGGTGGACCCCAAGGTAAGCAAGCAACCTGAAGCAGAACAATCATTTTGCTGGTGCAGATTTCCATAGATATGGATGGTTCTGGACCAGCAGTGGGAGCAGAAACCTTCCAGTTCCCCTGGTGGTCCTATCTTGTAGCACAGGCTGAAGCACTGCAGTATGACTTTAGGAATCATTCCTGAAAGATCATCCCAGATTCTGTCTCTTCACCTTCCCAACAATTTCAAGAAAGCACATAAGTGTCTGCATTTTGTACTGCAACTGAGAAAAGAGCAGTGAAGAGAACAGACATGACAAAAGGCATAGAATAACTGAAAAGTGGACCTGGGGAGGAGAAGGCAAATTCTGGGCACTCACTTCCAGTAACACTGACTAACACTGACCTTTGCCTCTCTTGTCTCCTCCAGAAATCCAAATGGCTCCCCCCTCCCTTCCATCAGCTATCTGCCTAGGTATGGAGACCTACTCTGACTTTCTATGTATAATAAGTACTCTCAGCAGACTGTCTCTCTCTCCATCTCCTGCTCAAGTTTTCCTCATATCTTACCACTCCTGACATGTTATGTATTTATGTGTTCATTGTCTGTAAACTCCCTTAAGAATGCAGTCTGCATGAGAGAAAGGACTTTTATTCATTGCTATTTTCTCAACACCTAAAATAATAACTGGCTCATACTAGCTTCCCCTGTGCTCAGTGTTTGAGATGCACTCATTCATCAACTTCTTATGCCAATCAAATGAAACAGAGGCTACTTTCAATTATCCACATTTTACAAATGAAAAAGCTGAGGCTGAAAAAAGTTAAAGAATTTACCCAATGTCATGCAAGTTATTAAATGGTAAAAACCTATTAAATACAATCCAGGGCAATTTATCCATGGGTCCTGCATTCTTTCACACCCTCTCCTGCACATTGAGACTTTACCTTCCCAGTCCTCTTTCTCTGATCTCTAGCAAAGATAAAGCCAGCACTATCCTTATTTGGGGAAAATATTTAAAATTATTTTTGACTGGTAATTGTAATGTGAAATAACCACAAAACAAATTAAAAGGATAAGTACATCATAGTGCTCAAAGAAACAAAAGAGGCACAAGGTATGTATGACCAGAGGAAATCTACTCCAAAGATTTCATTCTTGTTTTATTATTAAAATACCTTTTTTTTCTCCACTTAAATGATTTCTGAGAAATACTTTGAAATAATCAACAAGTTAACAGGTTGAGAAACTCAAGCCATTTTCAAGAAATATTAGATTTTTGATCAAGCAGCACTTGTGAATATATTAGCCAGGGATGTCAGGATGGTGCAGAGGAAGGCCCCTCTTCCCCATTAAAATGACCTCTTGAGTAAGCTTGCTGGTAGCTGGGATGGCACCATTAGCTGTGCCTTGGTTTGTTAAAATACAATTCCTGAGAGAGACAGCACTTTTCAGTCTTCTCAGTCTTTTATGTAACTGTATCCAATTATTCACCAAAACAATTTTTTTTCCATGGGGAAAAAAGCAGAGAGAACAGGAGGTCCTGCATTCCTGAGTGAGGGCAGGGATCATAAAGGGGAGCAAGGAGCATGAATCGGCAGGTGTCCTGCTACTTAGCACATCTAAAGTGGAAGCTCGAATGAGTCTGCCAACAAAAATTAAAATAATTATTGAATTTTTTTCTTTGAAGGCTCTAAGAGGGCAATGACTGGACCTGTTTGTTCAGTTTGTACCCTGAGCACCTCATAAATGAGCAGTGCCTGGCATGTAGGAAGAGCTCAGTCAGTCCCCATTGGGTGAAAGAATCAGAGTTCTTGACCCCTATCTCAGGCTCTTACCTCCCCCTCTCCTGCCTTCCCATCCTGCAAGCAAAGCTCTGCCTTCTCTTTCCCACCATTGGAAGTGAATTTCTCCCTTGAGTTCTCCCAGCAAATAGTCCCACAGGGAATTTTATGAAGACTTCATCACATATAGACAATAAGAGCTTCTTCAAAAAATTTGAAAAGCTAGTTATATCACCTTTCACAGTAAAACATCCATGTATTTATATTCTTTCTCACTATTTGGATTAGAAGTCTCACAGGCAGAGGCTTGGCAATTTTGCCTTTTCAGTGTTTTTAATATCAATGTAAATGTTGGTTGGATTTTTATAAGGAAGCTTCATGTTTAAATTCAAGCAAATTAAAGGGAAGTGAAAAAACCACGACACCAAGTACATTATCTTACTGCTTTAGTGTGTCTTAAAACAGGGATTTGTAAGTGCTGGGTTAAATTGGCATTAACAACACACTGATCTCAATGGAATAGCATAATTGATTTTTAAAAACCCGGTAATCCTCATTTATCTGGGCAAGCAATGCATAATTATACACACATACACTAAGACTTCCTTGGGAAAATTAAGAGAAAAAGTGCATAGCTTAAGTACCATTATCATAGCATTAAAACAGCCTTGCCTTTTCTGATTTAGAAGAGCTGCATTTGATGGTAGTGAAACTAATGAAACACAGCACTTTCCCTTTGGATTATGTTGAAATTTGTATTAATATTCATGCAAACTGCATGATTTTGATATATTTTTTGAGGTTGCAGTATATATTCTTCACATCGATTTTCTTTCGAAGGATCGGTTCTTCCAACAACCCAAAGCATAGTAAGAAAGTGCATAGAGTCCTCCCTGGTCCTCGGATATACTCAGTAAAAAAGAGAAGAACACATCCCTTAAAAGACATTGCAAGTTTATAAAATAAGGACTTAACTCTGGCTTCTTACATTTTGGTTTTGAGGCAGTTCTGGAAAGAATTTTATGTATCATTCTCATCAGGAACAATTGGAGAATAATTTTGCTTGTCCTTTCCAAGAAACCTAGTCATCAGGGTTAGAGAACAAGGTTATGTTCTTGCCCATTCTTACCCATGACCACCTTCTAGGGAAACCACTTCCAAGCCTTTCACATGTGATGTTTAGAACGTGGAAGATCTTGCCCTCCCAAAAGTCAGCACTGATTATTATAGGTAATATTTGAGGACTCCATACATGTTTAACTTTTATAACAAATCCCTAAAGCTAGGGCTTTTATTTTATCCCTAGTTTGATGAGGAGAAGACTGAGGGAAAGAACTTTCTTGCCCCAACTGAGAGATGGCAAAGCCAAAATTCAAATCCAAGCATCCTGCAGCTAGAGCTTTCCCCAGCTCTAAATCCCTGCAGGACACCTCCTCTTACTTAATAAGGATCTAACAAGCAACCAAATCTTCACACCACCTCCACTCATGCTGTTAACTTTCTTGTTCCTTTTGGGGGGGATCTAGCTTGAAGATGATACTGGCTTGCATTCTTCATTTCAACTCAAACAACAAGAAATCACATCTTTTGACTCTCTTTAAAATTAATGTTAATGTTGTGTGCTCTGATACCTAAACTGTGAGTTTAGGTACTAAACTATGAGTACCTAAATTATTATCCGAAGTTTATATCACTCTTGCATTTCCCTCACAGATTCTTGGGTCCTACTTAAGAGCTTATCATTTTCCCACAAGCCAGCTGGAGGAGGAGGGACTATGCCTTGTCACTCTTGAACGCTGCTCACCTCTGAACCTCATTATGACAAGTCAGTTTCTGAAGCTGGTCTGTAGTTCTAGATAAATGATCATGTGAGGTTTTAAATAAACATACACCATTTACATTATGCTGTTTCTTAAAATTGATTTATCGCCGTCTTCTTTCAGTCCTGCTCTCTGGACATAAAAGACACTGAGCTTTTGCCGTTTACACAAACCAAATCCTCTGTTTGCTCTGATTAAGCGTTCATGGGTCTTTAATATTGTACAGGCTTTAGATTTGGGATTATTCCCTTTGGGAGTGGTGGAATTAAATACATTAGCCTTCAGAGATAAGGGAGGGCACCAGAGTTTAATTGCCATTAAAATAGATATGGTGTGTAACAAAAATAGAAGGCAGGAAAACAGTCTGCATTCTCATTTGCTGCTACAGCAGTGACTTGCAGCCTTCTTGGAAAGTCTCCAAAGCTGATGGCCTGGAAGATGTAGGAAATAGGTGAACATCGATCGTGCAAGGGGACAAGAAATTTCTGAGTCCCTAAAACGCTCTATGCCTAGGAACACATTATTGTGAAGAGTGAGAACCTTGGATTTACCCACCACACAGAACCTTCCCACACAGAACCTTCAGTTGTCTCTGAACCAGCACAATTGTCAATCAATGCAGTCCCATGGTATCACCCCAACCTCCTTTACATCTCAGAAGGCATTTCAGAAATGGGAAAGAGAGACCACTTTCCTTGTTGACCCCAATTAGTGACTGAACAAAGAAGAAAATTTCATAGTTAATTCCAATTCGTGCCTTTTTTATTTTTCACTATTTCATAATTGACTGATTAGTCAGTTTTCTTTTTCTATTCATGAATATTGTAAATGGATCTTTGGATCTTGTCACAATTCCCCAGAAGCCATTGGCCATGGGATTGGGCAACTTGTCCAGTTAAGTCAGATGTGATAGAAATGCTCTTTTAAAAAAAAAAGCTGTGTGTGAGCTGCATGTATTTAACTGTCAATTTAAAAACTTTTCTGGCTTTTAGGTTTAAAGCTAGATTGGGAGGATGAACAAAATTAATTCTTGCCCTTTTGACTAAAGAAAATCAAGAGAAACATCTCAGAAAATAGGAGTTTATTGGAAGGGAGTACATATTGAATTAAAAGTATATTAGCCGGATTCATTTATTTGAAATTCTAGAAACAGCAAAACTAATCAATAGTGACAGAAAGCAGATCAGGGATTGTCTGGGGCCAGGAGTGTAAGAGAAGAGGAAGGCGACAGAAAAGGAGCACAGGGAACTTTTTGGGTGTTGGAAATATTGTAAATCTTAACAGCAGTAGTCGCACAAATTCAACTCGTCAATGTGTACACTTAAAATAAGTGCATTTTATTGTATGTCAATTATACCTCAATAAAATTGATTTTTAAAAATATGCTGGCATGAATTACTGAGGAGCCAAGGGAAAACTTTCTAAATCATCTTTTATTTTAATATAAAAGAAAAATAGTTGAGCTAATACTCCAGGAGTCATTAACAGTAGAATGGATTTTTTTTTCCCAAACAAAAATAATATATATCCATCAGCCTTAAGTGCTGCAGCTGACAGGCTGAGCTGTTATTGCCAACTGCTATCTGAGAAGTTTCGAGCTGGCTCTGCGGGAGGAGCTGCAAGCCTTCCAGCCCTCCCCCAGGCTGCGCACAGTTTTTGTTGTTGTTCGCCCGGCCGCGTGTTCATTCACAGTAACGCATCACGAGGCAACCAAATTAATCGCAAAATGTGCTTTAATCTCCTACATAAGCTTGGAAATACGTATCCATCTTGTGCCCAGCTCGCTCCCCGCTGCCCCGTCTTTTTTCTTTCTTTTTTTTTCCCCCTCTCTCTCTCTTTCAAGTGCTGAAGTGGCAGTTCTGGAATGTTACATGTCTCCATTTCCCAGTGCTGGTTAGTCAAGAGAGCAGCAAAGTGTGCACGGTCAGATCAGTCCCAGCACCTAAAGGAGGAGTAGTCCTCGAGATGGAGGGGCCGGGTGCGCGGGATGGGCTGGTAGTTGGAGCTGGCACAGTGCCCTGGCAGCATGATCCGGAGCTGGGCGCTGCACAGGACCCTGGGACCCTTCCTCCACACGTAGGACGCACCTCCCTGGATACATGTAGAGAGTTTGGGTTTTATGATTCAACAGTTGATAGTGAGCATCCCCCCCACCCCCACCCCACCCCACCCCCCCACCCCCCCACCCCCCCACCCCACCCCACCCCACCCCCGCCAGAGGAAAAGCAGCCAGAGCCAAGCATTTCTTTCTCTCTCTGTGGTCTTGCAGGCTCTTGGAGTGTTTACACTAAACTCCAGGCCCTGGAAGAGAATTTACAGCCTTATCACTGGAGTTAAAGGCGATGTGGGCTGGGGGGGGGATCCTTGTCTTACTTGCTCTTTTTCCAAGGCAGACTCTTTGACTTCGTGTAGGCGGGTGGTTATTTTATTCTTTCTCTCCGTCTCTGCCTGAAGTTTCTCTGCCTGAAGTTCCTCTTTGAAGATTTCTTGTCATGTTTACTGGGATAATGAGGATTTATTTTTTGCTTTTATTCCAATATTAATGCCAGGAAATGATTTCTGTAGGAAAATATTCTCTTTAAAAACCACAAATTAGATGTAATCAATGTAAAGATTACTAACAGGTATTTCCTTTAAAACAATTTTTGACTATTAAATGGACGCAAAAGAATATTTAAAATATACATAAATTACAAAAAATAATGATACAATGAATAGGTAGCATAAAAGAATATAACTAGGTCCTTTTAAGACCCTTGAACTCCCCAATCCAGTAATTCTCTCTACTTCCTATCCCCTTCCCAGCCTGAATTTTCCACTAGCAGTCCCTTACCATCTTAATAGATAATTTTTACCATGTACTTCCACCTGTAAAATTATGTGTGTGTGTATACACACACATATGTATATTAAAATTCAAACCTTATATATGTGGAATCATATACATGTTCTTTTTTATCTTTTACTGATTTTATTTTTTAAAAAATACATGACAGCAGTGGAATGCATTACAATTCTTATTACACATATAGAGTACAATTTTTCATATCTCTGTATATAAAATATGTTTACGCCAATTTATGCCTTTATACATGTTCTTTTTGCATTACAATTCTTTTTTTATTGGTTGTTCAAAACATTACAAAGCTCATGACATATCATCTTTCATACATTTGATTCAGGTGAGTTATGAACTCCCATTTTTACCCCAAATACAAATTGCAGAATCACATCAGTTACACATTCACATTTTTACATAATGCCATATTAGTGACTGTTGTATTCTGCTGCCTTTCCTATCCCCTACTATCCCCCTCCCCTCCCCTCCCATCATCCCTCTTGTGGCTCAAACGGTAGCAAGCTTGCCTGGCATGCATGGGGCGCTGGGTTCGATCCTCAGCACCACATAGAAATAAAATAAAGATGTTGTGTCCACCGAAAACTAAAAAATAAATATTAAAAATGCATTACAATTCTTAATACACATATATACCACCATTTTTCATATCTGTGTATATATAGTATGTTGACACCCAATTCAAGTCTTCAAACATGTACTTTGTATAATGATGTCATTATACATGTTCTTTGTAAATATTTTTTTTCTCCAAGTGACTTTAGGTTCCTAAGAGTCATCTATTCTGCTGTATGTAGCTATAATTTATGCATGTTCATTGTTGTATTTGTTCATTCTTTGCTGGTTGACATATGGGTTGTTTCCCATGTTGATTTAAATAGTGCTATTGTTAACTTTTAATTCATTTCTCCTAGTTAACACTCTAGAATTTCTCTAGATCTGACTGGGATTGGAATTACTAGGTCATAGGTGTGTACATCTGCACTATTGATACCAAATTGTTTTCTATACTGGATACACAAATTAACACTGTCACTATCCATAGAAAGATAAATAGGTAGATATAAATTGTCCACAGCTTTAACAATACTTCAGGGCTGTTTTTGTTTGTTGGTTGGTTTGGTTTGTTTTTTTCTGTTGTTGTCTTTATTTTTTGGCAATTTAGTGGCAACAAAGCAGATTTTTCTCATGATTTTAACTTGCATCTCTACAGTTACAGTACTAATGAGATTGCACATCTTTTCATGTTTATTGGCTGAGTTTTTCTCCTCTGTAAAATGTCTGCAGGATTTTTTGTTTTTTGGTGGGTGTGGGTGAAGGTGGGGGGGTTGGGGGAGTTGTTTTGCTCATTTTCATGTGTTTTGCAAATGTCTTCCCTTGATTCATAACTTTTCCTTTTACTATATTCATGACTAATTTTAATGAATGAAAGTTCTTAGCTTTAATGTAATTTAATTTATAAAAGTTTGTCTATATGGTTTGTGGTTATTTTAAATCCTCCCCCAATTCTAGAATCCTATATTTTCCCCACATCCTCGCCAGCACTTGTTATTGTTTGACTTCATAATGGCTGCCAAAAAGATACACTTGTACATTGCTGCTGGGACTGCAAATTGGTGCAGCCAATTTAGAGGGAAGTATGGAGATTCGTTGGAGAGCTGAGAATGGAACCACCATTTGACCCAGCTATTCCCCTTCTCGGACTATACCCAAAAGACCTAAAAAGAGCATACTACCGGGACACAGCTACATCAATGTTCATAGCAGCACAATTCACAATAGCTAGATTGTGGAACCAATCTAGATGCCCTTCAACAGATGAATGGATAAAAAAAAATGTGGCATTTATACACAATGGAATATTACTCAGCACTAAAAAATAACAAAATCATGGCATTTGCAGGGAAATGGATGGCATTAGAGCAGATTATGCTAAGCGAAGTTAGCCAATCCCTAAAAAAATAAATGCCGAATGTCTTCTCTGATATAAGGGAGGTGACTCAAAACAGAGTAGGGAGGAAGAGCATGAGAAGAAGATTACCACGAAACAAGGAAAAGAGGTGGGAGGGAATGGGAGGGAGAAGGGGAATTGCACAGAAGATAGAAGGAGACCCTCATGGTTACACAAAATACATATACAATGGTGTGAGGGGAAGGGAAGAAAAAAGAGAGAGAGAGAGAGAGAAGTGTCACAGTAGAATGGGTAGAGAGAGGTGATGGGAGGAGAGGGGAGGGGGGATAGGGAGGGCAGCAGAATACAACTGACACTAGGATTACTGTATGTATACACATGGATGTATACCCAATGTGATCCTGTAATTTGTACACGTGGAAAAATGAGAATTCATACCCTATTTGAATCAAATGTATGATATGTCAAGATCATTGTATGGTCTTGAGCAACTAATAAAAAAAAAGAAAGTCTCCTATATTGTCTTAAAATTTTTATAATTGTCCTTGCCCATTTAAGTTTTTAATCCACTGGAAATTATTTTCATATGTGGCAGAAGGTACAGACCAAATGTTGGATACCACATTGATATCTAGTTGTACCAGCATTATTTATTCAAAGTCCCTGATGTAATACTACTGTCATAAACTAAATATCCGTATGCCAATGTACTGATTTGTGTCCTCCCCAAAATTCATGTGTTAAAGTCCTAACTCCCAATATGGTGGTAATTTGAGACAGGACATTTGGAAATTAACTAGAGTTACGGGGTAGGTCATGAGGGTGGGATTTTATTAAAATAGGAAGATAAATAGCTCTTTCTTTGTCATATGAGGACACAGTGTGAGAAGGCAGCCATTTGCAAACCAGGTAGGAACCCTTACCAGAAACCAAATTAGGTGGCACCTTGATTTTGGAATTCCCAGTCTAAAATCAGTCTGTGAGAAATAAATGTTTAAGCCACCCAGTCTATACTATTTTGTTATGGCATTTCAAGCAGACTAATACACCATTCACATTTTTTGTTTTGGGCTCTTTATTCCTTTGATCAATTTGTCTATCTCTAAACTAATAAGATTGAATTAATTATGCATTATAAATTGCTATATATGTTAAATTAAATTCCCCCTGGCCCTTTAATTTTCCATATACATATTAGAATCAACTTGCCAATTTTACAGGAAAAAAAAGAAAAATTTAATCATATCTAAATACCAATTTGGGTATTACTAACCTTAATGATATTGAAGTTTCTAATCCATGAACATAGTATGTAATATGTCTTAAGACTTTTCCAGTGTATTTAAATAAATATTTTTCATTTTATTCTAAAAGTCTTAAACATCTTTTATTATATTTATTTCTAGAATCTTTATATTTTAGATGACATATTAATTTTAGTATTTTTAAAAAAGTTACACTTGTTAACCGACATGTAGAAATTCTGTTGATTTTTACGTAGGATTTTTTTTTTTTTGTATCCAGCAGCTTGTAATTCTTTATTTAAAGTCCCTGAAATGTAATGCTCCTGTCATAAACTAAATATCCATATACCAATGTACTGATTTGTGTCCTGATGATTATTTTCTTCTATGCAATGATCTTATCTGGGAATCAAAACAGTTTTGTTATTATTCAATCTTTATAACATTTTTATTTAATTATTTAATTTTATCTTAATTACATTGGAAAATACTATTAATACAAGATTGAGTAGAATTAATAATAACAATGAATTTTGTCTTATTTTTTTACTTTGAAAAGAACTTTTTCAATACTTTACTACATTAGTGTGATATTTACTATGAAAATCCTTATCAGGTTCATCAAGTTCTATTGCTTCTGTGATAAGTTATTTTTTATTGTAGATGTTTTTGTTATATATAAATAAATATATACACACTTATTTACATAAAATATATTTTGTTATATATATTTTATATAAATATATTGTTGTTATATTTAAATATTATATATTTATATTATAATGTATTTATATATTTATATAAATTTATTTATTTATTTATTTATTGGTGGTGATGGTACTGGGGATCACGAACCAGGACATCCAGCTACAGGGCTGTTTTTGTTGTTAAATGAATGTGTATTCAATTTCGTCACTTTTTCATCATTGAGATAATTCTCTACAAGATAATTTTCTCTATTACTGTGATACATTTCTGTAATTGATTTTCTAACGTTAAGTTAAACTTGCAGTCCAGGAAAAACTTGATTGTGAGATACTTTGTTTTCTGTTATTGGGTTTAGTCTACTTTGTTTTCTGTTATTGGGTTTAGTCTACTAATATTTCTCTTAGGGTTTGTCTATCTAATGCTCCAAGTCATTCCTTTGAAGCAAAATAATTTAAGCAGTCTCTGCCCAGCCCCAATGATACTGAACCTTAGGAGCGCCATTAAAATTATATTCTACTTTTTAACCTTGGTATGTTTTCAAACAAAAACCTCTGCCATAAGCATCCTGGAATACCATATGTGTTTGGCATTTCAATCCCCAAGTATATTTTGCATTCTTTGTATTTTAAACTTTGAGTTCATTATTTGAGCAACTTTTCAAGCAGCATCAGAAGCATCCAATTTCTTACATATTGTTATCCTCACCTCCAGGCCAGCCTGAGCAACTTAGAGAAGCCCTATCTCAAAAAAAAAAAAAAAAAAATATATATATATATATATATATATATATAGAGAGAGAGAGAGAGAGAGAGAGCGAGCACTGGGGATGTAGCTCAGTGATAAAGGACCCCTGAGTGTGATCCCCAGCAACTGCAAGAAAACAAAAACAAACAAACTTCCTATCAAAGAAGGGATAGAACTACTGAGCCTGATAAAGGATAAACATCACACATAATGGTAAACTGTGGAGAGCTTCTCTTGCAAGGCAATTTTATCCTCATATGAATCACAGTCAACTTATTTTTGTGCTTTCGAGTAAGTGTTCTGGTTGGGTTGCCCAATTTTTCCTCACATTTGAGCCATCCCCCTTTTTAGGACAGGCCCTGCAGTCTCCAGTCCTCACCTGTCCCTCTGTGGGCCTTCATGCTTAAGACAATCACAACCTCTGAAAAAATTCCAAAATATTTGTCGAGCTTTGCATTCAGCTTATCACAAGAGAGGAAACAACACTGGGTTAAAGATGCACCCCCAGAAGACAACGTGAGTGGCAGATCCCTCACTGAACTCCTGAGCCGGTGGTTCAGGAGGATTCCATCTCAACTTTCTCCAGTTGTCTCTCTGTCTACACCTCCAACTGACATTTAAGAGGAATCAAGCTGTTCATTTTGTTAGTGGTTCTTTTGGCCTGGGATCCCTTTTATGGTAATGGGGTGGAGACTGTCCGTTTTATTAGAAGTGTCACTAGACATAGTTGTTTGGAAATGAAAATGATTGAACAGGGCCATTATGTGGAAAAATTTTTGAAAAGTGAGGGCATAGTAAAAACAAGCACTATTTTAAAACCTACACCTACTGACCTTGGGAACTAGAAAATCATCATTTTCCAAGCCATGCTTCACAGCCTGCCGTTGTTCATCTGCACACTGATGAGCAAAAAAACACTCCCCACTAGGAGCCCCTAAAGGGCTCAGCTAGTGATGGGACCTACACTCCCAGCTTAAAACCCAGGATCACACTTTTTAGTTTCCTATACAGGGTAAAAAGGGGGCAAATGAAAACTCCTATGCCTGAAAGATCTCTTTGGGGATCCTGAAAAGCCCTTGCAATTAATTCATAGAGGAGGGGAGAAAAAGCTATATGTTGAGATTGTAATTTAAAATATTCTCATAGATGAAAACATTAAGATTAGAGACACATGGGGACATCCTAAATAATCTATAGTATGCTGTTTAATCAACCATAATTAATTATTATCATATTTTGAGTTTGCTTTAAAGTACTCCAGCCGAGGGGGAGGAAATGTAGAGAGAGGGAATACATGAAACAAGAATGGTCGTCCACGGGTCACAATTGAGGCTGAAGGGCTAAGTAAGTGGCAGCTTATCATGCAATTCTTTCTACATTTGAAGAAGTTTGAAATTTTTCTATGTTTAATTTTAATTCAGTGATTAGAAAGGAGAAGAAGCTTACGTTGTTAACACAGGTGAGCTTTGGTTCTCTGGTGGGTGTGTTGCTCAGATCCCCTTCAGGAATGAAAGCCCCAGCTGCAGGGGAGCTCTCCACAGAGAGCCCTTGGCCACCAGCCTGGATGTGGATTGACTTTGGTGGAGAGGAGCCACTTCACCCAAGGTTGCACGCTTTTCCTGGGGCAGCCTCCTGCTGTGACTAACGTGGGGGTAGGAAAGGCTCCAGTTTCTTCAATTCCAGTACCACATCCTCAGCAACCCCATAGGCTTGGCAGAGGCCTCCATTGAGACCACATGGCAGCTCACCTTCTCCCTCTAGTTCAACTTACATCTGTCCCATCGCCTCCACGGGTGCTAATACCAAGGCACTTCCTATTAAACCTCTCCAAACATATGGGTGGTTCAGTTAGCTTCTTCGGAGAACCAAACCTTGACACTGCTATTAACCTAGAATCCAAGAATGCTAGGATTGCAAGGAACCTAAGCACTTTCTCAATGCAAATCCCTCATTTTGCAGGTAAGGAAATTAAACATGGAAAAGCATCTATGACTTCTTCAGCAATAATCGCTTAACTAGTTGATGTTAGAAATGAATGGTGGAACTTATAATTTCTCACTCCCATCACCCTTTTTAAATATTTCATGGATCCATAAAGGCCCATTTTGAAAATAAGTTACTTAGTTTGGTCTTGCATTATATGGGCCAAAAGGCACCGCTGTATCATATATATTTGACAGCTTATAACAGAATAATCAGCACCTCCCATAAAGCATTAATCTCTAGGATATACAAAGAACTCAAAAGACTTAACCCCAAAAAAGCAAATAACTCAATCAATAAATGGGCTAAGGAACTGAATAGATACTTCACAAGAGAAGAAATACAATTGATCAACAAATAAGGCAATCACAACCACTGAAAAATTCCAAAATATTTGTCTATATTTATATGAAAAAGTGTTCAACATCTCTAGCAACTAGAGAAATGCAAATCAAAACTACTCTAAGATTTTATCTCACTCCAGTCAGAATGACAATCATCAAAAAATACAGGCAACAATAAATGTTGGCAAGGATGTGGTGATAAAGGCACACTCATACATTGCTGGTGGGACTGCAAATTCGTGCAACCACTAGGGAAAGCAGTATGGAGATTCCTCAGAAAATTGGGAATGGAATTACCATTTGACCCAGCTATCCTTGGTTTACACCCAAAGGACTTAAAATCAACATACTATGGTGATGCAGCCACATCAATGTTTATAGCAGCTCAATTCACAATAGCTAGACTATGGAACCAAACCAGGTGTTCCTCAATAAATGAATGGATAAAGAAAATGTGGTATATATACTCAGTGCAATATTATTCATCTTTAAATTACAGTGAAATTATGGCATTTGCCAGTAAATGGCTAGAGTTGGAGAATATCATGCTAAGAGAAATAAGCCACTCCCACAAAACCAAAGGCCGAATGTTTTCTCTAATATGTGAATGCTAAATTCACAATAAGCGGGGTTGGGGGGCTCTAGGGAAGAATAGCATTACCTTTGATTAGGCAGAGGGAAGTGATGGGAGGGGAGGGAAAGGGAGGAGATGTAGGGATAGGAAAGAAAGTAGAATGAAACTGACATTATTACTGTATGTACATGTAATGTGACTACATGACCAAATGATTCTGCAACGTGTACACTCAGAAAAATGAGAAATTATACCCCATCTATGTATGATCTATCAAAGTGCACAAATGCATTTTACTGTCATGTATAACTAATTAAAACAAATAAAAAAATGTAAAAGATAGTTTAGCACAGACAGTTCTATTTTTTCACACAAAATTTTTCACACAAATTTTTCACACAAATTTTTCACACAAAAATACAGGAAGAAGAGTACAGCAGTTGGAGATGTCATTAGGAGCCTAGATTCTTCACATCTTTCATAATATGTTTATTATGTGGGCTTTTATCTAAGAATCTCAAGAAGGCTGCTGTGACCCCAGACATCGCATCTTTCTAAAACAATGTCAAGGCAGAAAAAAAGTGTTTTGTTTTGTTTGTAATTAGAGGGGAAAATCTTTCCCAGAAACTTCCTTCTGCACCCCCTGGGATCTTATGCCCAGGCTTTCTCTATATATAAGGTGAAAAATCACCCAACTATTTGGCATGGGGCCTCTAGGGAGATAAACCCTGGTAACAAAGAAGATGGAGAGTCATAAGGTCACAGGACACCATTGTGGCTGCCATATCTGATAAAAGTGTCATCCTCTAAAACCACCTGCTCAACCAAGAAAATGTTTTTATTCCATATAATATCACAAATAAGCACCTTTAAGATAAGTTCTTACCTAGGAGATTTACTTTGTGAGATGCAGTTGCTTATAATAAACTACAAACTTGAAATATGTGTTCTTTTCATAATTCACTGAAACAGACACAATTGCTTTGAAACAAAAAGGAACACATTTTATTTTTCCAACTTTATTGAGGTATAGCTTACAAACTAAAATTGTATATGTTTAAGGGGTCCGATGTGATTTTTTTTTAAATAAATACACACATTGTGAAATGATTCCACAATGAAGCTAATTAACATATCTTTCACCTCTCCTAATTGTTGCTCACATGTGTAGTGAGAATATTTAAGATCTCTCAGCAAATTTCAAGAATACAGTGTAGTATTATTAACTATATATTAAATCCAGAACTTACTTATCCTGCAAAACTGAACGTCTTTATTCTTTAACCAGCATCTCCAGTTTTCTCTAGTCTCTCAAAACCACCAATCTACTCTCTGGGACTACGAGATCAAATTTTTTAGATTCCACATGCAAGTAGGATTAAGCAGTGTTTATGTCTGGTTGGCTTGCTCATTTCACTTAGCAACAGGTCCTCTGGGTTCATCCATGCTGTCACAAATGACAACATTTTCTTATTTTTTAAAACCAAACCATACTCCATTTTATAAATCCCATTTTCTTTTTCCATTCTTCTGTAGTTGGACTCCTGGGTTGATTCCACATCATAGAATCATGCTGCAATGAACATGGAAATGCAGATGTCTCTTAGAGATATTTATTTCTTCTTGAAAAAAAATGTGTTTTCTATAATCTAATTAATTAACAAACTTTTTGCTGTCTCAGTGTAAGTTTTTCTTTACATTTACAATCATTCCTTGATTTTTTTTTAAAGAGAGAGAGAGAGAGAGAGAGAGAGAGAGAGAGAGAGAGAGAGAGGGAGAGAGAGAGAGAGAGAATTTTTTAATATTTATTTTTCAGTTTTCGGTAGACATAAAATCTTTATTTTATTTGTATGTGGTGCTGAGGATGGAACCCAGCACGCCGCGCATGCCAGGCGAGTGCGTTATGGCCTGAGCCACATATCCAGCCCGCATTCTTTTTTTTTTTTTAAGAGAGAGAGAGAGAGAGAGAGAGAGAGAGAGAGAGAGAGAATTTTAATATTTATTTTTTAGTTTTTGGCGGACACAACATCTTTGTTTGTATGTGGTGCTGAGGATCGAACCCAGGCCGCACGCATGCCAGGAGAGTGCGCTACCGCTTGAGCCACATCCCCAGCCCATCATTCCTTGATTTTTAACACCAAAAAAATTAATATTGTGAAAATGATTCAAGGTGTCTATAAAAAAAAAACTTTAGAACTCTCCATTAAGAGAAAAAAATTGCAATCATAGGGCAGAGGGTAAGAAAAGTAAATCCCGAGTTATCTTAGTAGTAACAAAATTATGGATTTGATGAGGGAGGAGAAGCAAGCTAGTAATTTTTATTTTTTCCATCTTTTCTTGACCTATGGCTAAGTGTTCTCCACCATCTGCCACCAACAGGTAGAACTGACTGCTCCTCTTTGGGTATTATACAGGAGACTTATATTGGTGCTTTGTTAAAACTTTCCAGGCAGATCTTGAATAGAGAGAGAGAGTCATTTGTTGTGTTATTCAAAATCTTAGCAGAGTTCTTCGAATGTTGATAAATGATTATTATTTTTGACACAACAACAAACTAGGCAATATAACTGATGAAAATTTATGGTATACATAAAACTGATCAGTGTTTTAGCTACAACTTAGGGGAAACTCTTTTCCTAAAGCTTTGGTTTTTAAGCCCTCTTTTTTTTTTAACACTTACTTGATTTAATACAACATGAATAATAAAATTATTAAAATCCCAGCATTTTAAGATGAGTCCCAGTTTAGACTTTAAATCCATGCACTTAATCATTTATTATTACATTCAAAAAAGCTTTATTAAACATTTATTCTAAGCCAGGCTTTGTCCTTGCATTTGAAAGACAAGCCATGATTCTTATAAAGCTCCCTCCCATGCTGGTGGCAAGTGAAGAAGACAAATGCCCTTCTCAGTGGCAGGCAACTTTCACTGAGAGTTGACTGTGTGTCCATCACAGCTTAAGTGGCTTACATGCACTGGTCCAACCACTTCTCAGAGCAGCCCTGTGGAGTAGGCAGTGCAATCATCTCTATGTTACAGGTTCAAGGGCTGAAGCTCAGAGGCATTTCTTACAGGGCACACAGCTGGTAAGCCTCAGCCAGGAGCAGGATCCAGGTGATGTGCCTCTTCAGTCATGTGGACTTTTAATAATAAAATAATTTTATAGATCAATGGAAATCTCCAACTCTTCCAAGAGCTAAGGAGCAAAGGTGCATAGCCCTGTTAAGCCTATCTGAAGGGGAAACTCCCCAGTTAATAAATACGTGGAGTCTTCCTGGAGCTCTGACTGTTGGCATCTGAAAGCAGATGTGATTTAACTCAGAAGGAATTGGAGGAAGAGTGCATTTTGATAGAAAGGAGCAAGGGCAGATCAGGGGACACCCTACACAAAACAACCAAACAGGAATAAAGGGAGAATCTTTGTATTTCTGATTCCAGTTAGGGAAACATTTTTTTCATTTGCTCTTCTGATTAATGCTCATAACAGCCCAGTGTAGGTTTAGGGACTTGAACCAAATTTAACCAAGGCCACAGAGGCAGAAAGGGACAGAGTTGGAACCTGATCCTAGGTCTCCGGATTTCAGTTCCTATGGAGTCCACCAAACCACAGAAACTCAGCATTCTGGGAGCAGAAAGGATAGGGCACAAATAGCTTGAAGGTGCATATAAA
Source organism: Ictidomys tridecemlineatus (assembly GCF_052094955.1). NCBI lineage: Eukaryota > Metazoa > Chordata > Mammalia > Rodentia > Sciuridae > Ictidomys > Ictidomys tridecemlineatus. Next base: position 137,358,493 of record NC_135477.1, on the reverse strand, counting down.
TCAGCAACACTGATTACTGGTAACACTGGTGCCTTAAGACATACATTTTATCTGAATGTAAAAAATTCAAAATGTATGATTCAAAATCAGAGCCAAGGCATACTTAACACATGAGAATTAACACAACTCTGGTGTCAGACAGGATCCCACAGCTTCAGAAGAGTGGAAGATCTAGAACATGTTTACTGAAGAAATATGATTAGAAAATAGATGCTAACAAGGGAAAGTTGAAGAAACTTCATTTCTAAAAACAAGACAAAACAACAACTCTCAAAGTTTGCTTTTCAAGACTATTCTGTGACTGAAATGACCAGCTTAGTTTAGTATTTATCATCTCTTAGAAGGTAGAAGCAGGATCATACCAGCCTGACAGGCAATTTTTCAAGTTCTAGAGAAAAACAGAGATGCCAGAAACCAATACCTGCAACTACAAAACCAAAGGTTGGGCTAAGGTTGTGGCTTAGCCCTAGAGTGCTTGCCTAGCATGTGTGAGGCACTGAGTTGGATCCTTGGCACCACATAAAAATAAATAAATAAAATAAAGATATTGTGTCCATCTACAACCTACATATGTATATATATATAATATATATATATTATATATATATATATATTAAAAAACAAAACAAAAACTAAAGGTCATTTGTGTTTTGCTCTGGAACTTTAATGTGATTCTCTTTCCTATTCCAAATTTACCTGTTTGTGTTTCATCCTGGCCAGTCTTAAGTTGTTCTGAACCTTCTAAGCATGAATCATGATTGTGTTAAGGAAAAGCTAGTCAAGGATTAAAACAAAGCAAAAAGATAGTATCCAACAAAATAAAGCCACAGATAAAGCCTCAGGAGATAATCCATTGAAGGAAAATTGAAAGGAGTCACTTTTTACAATCAAAACAGTTTTATGACACTGAGTGTCTGGCTCTGTACTCATCAGAGGGCCACTAAATACAGTCATCAATGAGTTGCATGCCTGAAGTCAATATATGCTGGCTAAGGAAGCAAACAAGAAGTAAATATTAGCCCAAGAGCTTCCTATCATGTTGTAAACTCCTTGAGCACCAGGACTGTTTTGTGCAATCGTCTTCAGGTATCCTTCAGCAACCACCACAGGGTGCTGGCACATAAGAGGAGGCACAAATATTCACAACCCATAATGTGGCATCTTTCCTCTTCTCTCCTCCCACTTGCCTTTCTTTCCATTGTCATTACTCTGTCATTGAAAGAATTCATCTCTCTTGTCTTCATCACCTGTCCTAATGTCTGTCCTATACCCACAGGCACTCTTGAACCTTCCATTGGCAATCGAGCTGAATTAGACAGAAAGAAATATTTCTTGGTTCTTTTAGAATATTAAAACTGACACAGGCTGATGAGAAAGGTAGTAAAATCATTTCCCTGGAAAACCTTTGAAAATGCAGAATTATCTAGAATGATTGAGTGATGTATGCACTCATGTTCACCACAGAAAATTTGTGTATCTAAGAAATCTAAAGAAAATATTTACTCCTATAATCACACCCATCTAAAACCAGCTATTATTTTTTTTCTTTCTAATTTTTATATGTATCTATCCACATTCATTCATCCACTCATTCACTGAATTCTCATTAGGTACACTCTATGGGGAAACAGACAATGAACAATCATCATAATAAAAACAAAATGATGTGGTATGGTAGAGGATGTCAAGTGTATGCAAAAAACTGCAGGTTAAGTATGGTAGCCAGAGTAATATGGACGCAGAGTGGAGGATTTGTGACTTTAAATGGAGTGGTCAGGGAAGTCTTCTCCAAAAGGAGATACTTGAACAAGGTTGTAATTTGGGTCATTTTGAAGGGAGCACTGTGCAATTTACTTTCTTCATAACACTATTCTTTCAAACATGCATATTTTGTAGGTGTACATTATTCTACCTTTGCATTAACATAACTTTATTTAACTTTATGATTGGACAATTATAGCAATTCTACTTTTTTTTCTCTGTGCTGTAAATTCTTAATATGAGATTTGTGACAGCTCTGTCCAAGTATTTCAACAATAGGATAAAATTAGGATTAAGCCCAGGAAAGGGGAACAGGTATCAAGGGAAGAATACTAACTTTTTAAAAATACGTTGTAATATTTTTCTACTCACTGTTTATGTTTAATCTGCTTATGCTGTGACCTTAAAGTAATATATTTAGTTTGCATTAAATTCTCTAAATTCAGTGTTGAAATTTTGGAAAATAAAAAATGAAAAGAAAAATTTTAATGCCCAAAATCACATCTTCTAAACTAATCATTTTGGTAGTTTTGTCAAAATATCCACTTACATAAAAATTTGTATCATACTAAGCATGCTCTAACAATTTTAATCGAATAAGATGTGATTATTTTCTAAATATTATTAAGTACTTAATTTATGGTCTATATACCTTTATGCATATTCTTTTCAAAATATTTGTTTATGCCCAAATTTGTAAGAATATGTAATATTCTTTTTTGACCATTCCATAAGTTAACCTATTTTACAAACTGAATTATCTAATTTATCACTATTATAAAATCCTTTCATATCCATCCTTCACACATAGCTTATTTCCCTATACAATAATGACATAAATCTGTCACATATGCTACAAATAGTTTCCCCTAATTTGTTTTCATTTTAGTTTTATTTCTGTTGTGTTTTTGACTTAAGGAATTAAATCTATCAATCCTTACATTAAGGGCTTATTTCTGTGCCTTTATGTTTTAAAAGAACTTCAGCACCCTGAGGTTGTTTGTTCTTTCTTTTTTTCTTTTGTTCTTTCTTTATATCTTCCTTTTTCCTTTATTAACTCTTTTCCCTGGCAGAATTTATTTTGGCCTGTCACATTTAGTAACATTTGGTGAACCTAATTTCTTTATTTCTTTTGGAAAAGTTATGATTATGCAAGCCTTTCTTTTATTTATTTCATTATTCTGTAAGTCAGGAATGATCTGACTACTCCTCAAAACCATAGTCAGTGAAGGTGGTGCTCTAGGGGCATTCCCTAACAGGGCAGAAGAGACTCTGCCCAATCTATAAAGAAAATGAGACATTGAAAAGGCAAAGAATTGGGCAAGAACTAAGTACATATAATTACAGAATTTCAATAAGATATGCTAGGACAAAGTCTAAATGCATAATTCTAGGGAAAAAATTTTTTAAAATATCACCTTGGATTTCAAAACATGTTTTCATAGTTCTGTTAAAAGATAAACTAATGAACATTGAAAACTGGTTTATCTGAGCAAACAGTAGTTTATGAATTGGGCAGCGCCAAACCATAAGCAATCTGAGTTCTGCCAGAGGTAGTTGAAGGCAAGGTTTTATAGGGTGACTGTGGAAGCAAAGCAAAAAAAACCCAAATTATTTGGTTAAAATTTGAACAATTGCCTTATTTGGACTACCTTAGTGGGAAATTCAAGACAACACAATGACCAGCTGGCTGCCTGTGATTGGCTGAGTTTATTTTGTTTTCTTTCAAATTAGCCACTTACAGGAAACCCATCTGAGTGAGGTTTCAATTCTGCTCCCACTATGGTAGTCCAAATAAGGCAACTGGATACATCTTGTGATTTCTCCAACTTCTCTTCTTCATAGACATTCTTAGAAAACTTGAACTAATTTAAATCATACTTGCCTAGTAACAACTACTATACATTTGATAATGATTTATGTTTTATAAAGGGCATCCAACCAACACTGTTAATGCTTGCCGTGTAACCTTTCAAGGAGGCATAGTCTGCATCTTTGCCATTTGGATAGATGAGGAAGCAAAAGTGCTAATGGGTAAAACGGTAGAACTAGAACTTAAAACCTTGGCTTCTACCTGCTATCATTACTTTCCCTGTATTGCTGCAGTGCAGCTTTAGGGAATCTATTTGATCTAATCCTCAAAGTAATGATTTATTATTATTATTATTATTATTATTATTATTATTATTATTACTACCAATATCTGACCATCTCTGACCTTTTCAGTAACTAACATGCCATATTCTAAATTATTATTACTGTAATGACCTCAGCCATCAGATACTTTATTGCACATATTGAAGATGAAATACTCTAGATGGTTTTTCATCTAATCCATGTTTTTAGTGAATGAGTTATATAACATGAAGTTTTCTTATTTAATGTATCTTTTTTTGAGGGCTTTTTAATGTGTCTCTTGAGAAGATATAAGATTTTTTACATGATACTGATGTTAATAAATATATCATTATAGATCTGATTCCTTAACGATTCATTAGAACTATCTTTAGTTTTTGATAGTGCATCCATTTACACAAAAGATAGCTTTTCTTTATGTAGATAAATAGAAGAATTTCAATAACTATATTAAAAACAATTTCTGAGCTTTTCCCAGAGAATAGTAGTAATGAAGGCAACAATTAGTAAAAGTTTTCATCCTTCATAGATTGTTCAAATACTACCTCTTCTGTGACCGAACTCTGAAATATTTCTCTCCTCTGAGCACCATTATTATAGTTTTTAACATTCTATCATAGTACTAATCCCACAGGTTACTGGGAACAGTACCCAGTTATACACATGTCTATTTAGATTAAAATATCCTTTGGAGTAGGATTCTATTCTTTCTAGCTGATTCCCTGATACAAGTGCTAAATTGAATAAAAGGTAATCCATGAAGGTTCAACAGTGAATGAATGGATAAACTTGAAGACCTTCCAGTGGCTATCTAGGTAGCATATGATGTAAGCCAAACCAGAATGCAAGTCTTCCATAAAGCTGATTCTGAAGTAGAACAACTTAGGTGCTAAAAACTGATAATCAAATCTACTGTGGTAGAAACAGGATGTGTGTTGTAATATGGTTATATGAAATTTCTGTAAATAATATGCATTTTCCAATTATCATTTTAAAATTTTTTTTAGTTATAGATGGACACAATATATTTATTTATTTATTTATTATGTGGTGCTTAGTATTGAACTCAGTGCCGCACACTTGCAAGACAAGCACTCTACCACCCAGCAGTGAGAACACTTGTTAATACACTCTTAATTGGGCCACCAAGTTTCTAAAAAATCCACGTGCATTTATATTTGGTAACTTTATATTTGACTGGTAGTATAAAAATAATACTTATTAAAAGAACAAGGTGATATTTATATGTTTTTTCCATTTGGTAATTTCCATGAAATATTACAATTCAAAATATACATTATCTCAAAATTATGTCTTTAAGATCCCAGAAAGAAGGTCTTTCTAGAAAGTAGTATATAATAGCAGTTTAGAAACTTAAAATACCTAAAAGATCATGTAGTTCAAACTATTTAAAACAACATTATTTCTCAATAAATAACACTGAAAGGAAATATTAAGATATTACTACTATTCAGTGTAGTTCAGGTTCTTTCCTATTTGAAAGGGAATGGAAGCTTTGTGGGTATTCTAGATTTTTCTGTACATAAGCACAGTTTGCCCTACTTGACAATACCAGTGCAAACGAGCTATGGAATGGTACAGTCCTGGTAAATCTTGGAAATAATTTTCTAATAATATCTAGATCAATCTCCATATGAAATATTGTAAATAATGGTTACAGATTACATGTCAAAACTTTCAACTACTTAGATTCAACAAATATTAACCTCATATTTCTTACTGTTGACTTTTAAGAAATAAAAATAATAACTTTGGCGACCCTTTGGTGTTGTCATCAGAACCACGGACCAGAAGCCCTGCCAGAGTTCCCACAGACTGGATTTGGTCTCCCACCCTCATTGGAAATAGGAGAAAATGTTATAAATAGGGAAAATGAATTTAATTGGCCATTTGGCCAAAAATGAGGAAGGCAATTAATCTGCCTCTGCCCATCTTATAGGAATATTACAATTTCTAGGACCATCATAATTCATAGGAACCGAAGGCAGGAAACATATATATGTAGATTTCGCCTGGCTGTGCTAGCCAGAGATGTATTACAATTTCAGATTTTCAGCCCTTGCTTGTGCTTGCCCAGGCTTTTGGGCCAGTTCCACAATTTCCTTTCTCAGTTGCAGAAAAAAAAATGATTTATTAGGAGATTGCAAAATTATGGCTTATACTTTTAAAGGGGCTGTTACAGTGTCACTCTCAACACCTGCCTTCCTTTCCCTCTGTCCATCCTCCTGAGCGTCTGCATTGCTGTTTATATTCCTGTCCTTTAAAATTTTTTTTTTACATATGTATGTTCCTTAAGCAACCAGTAGTATTATATTATGGGTAACTAAATGCTCTATGATGAAATTGTAACTGGTTTATTAAGCAGTTTCTACTCAGTAAGATATAAACTTCAATCCATTTTATTTTTCTTCACTCACTCCCTTATGCTCTGTTAAATCTCTCCTCTACTTTTCCACAACCTGAACAGATGTCAGAACTTTCCCAGTCATTTCCAATTCTTAAAAATTCTGCTTAAAATCCCAGTTTCATCCTTTTTAGATCTTAGCTCTTTTATGGTAACTTTATTAGAGTCTACTTTATACATACACTAACATCCACAAACATGAAGACTGCAGTTCAATTCATCTTATGTATTTATCCATCCCTGTGATCACCACTCAGATCAAGATGTAGAACATTCTGCTCACTCCCAGGAAGTGCCCTGGTGTCCCTCTCCAGGCAGTTTCCACTGCCCAGCCTCCCAACATGTAAACACGGTTCTCATTTCTGTCATAGATTAGCTTTGCCTGGCCTTGTAGTTCATATAAACAAAATCATATAGTACGTGTTCTTTTGTGTCTGGCTTCTTTCACTCACCACCGTGTCTTAAAAATCCATCCACGTTGTTGCATGTATAAGTAGTTCCTTCTTTTTATTGTTGTTGAGTGATATCCTCTTGTGTGAATATTCATAATTTATCCATATTCCTATGATGGGTTTATGGTGTTTCTAACTTTATAAAATTTCCCTGAACTACAAGTCCTCTTGTGGACATCTGCATTCAGTTTTCTTGAGGTCAAACTACTGTCATAGAATAGTATATGGTTAACTTTAACTGCTGAACGCTTTCTGAAAGTAGTCACATTTTATACTGTTAACCAGTAATATATGAGGATGTCAGTCATCGCGGTCATATCCATTCTTGATAGAATCACTGTTATGTCATTCATTCTTGTCATTGGGTGGTAGTATCTCATTGTGGCCATTTTATATATTTTTAAATGAGAAAACCAAAATGCCTAATAGATTGTTGTTTATAGCTGCATAGAATACCTCTAGAAGGATGCACAAAAATTGGAATATGCTTACTTTCCTTTGATAAAAACTGATAAGCCCCTATTTGGCTGGGGCACAAGAATAAAAGGTAGACTTTTCACCCCGCCATCTCTGTTTACTTTTTTTTTTTTTGTGGTGCTGGGGATATGTTTACTTTTGAATATTTAGACAAGTAAATATATAGCTTATTGGAAAAAAATAAAGATTTGTATATTTATTTTTACAAATCACTCAATTGTGCACTGTGTGGTGAATCTCAACCCTGCTTCCTTCTCAGACAGGGCTCGTGAGTTGGAGGATTCTGGGGGAGGAGAAGGTGTTTGTTGTCATCCATTTGCCATGCTAGAATAAATACAACAAACTGAATTATTTATGAACAAATTATTCTTCACAGTTCTAGAGACTGGGAAGATTGAGAACGATGCGCTGGTAAATTAGGTGTCTGTTGAAGGATGACTTTCTGGTTTAGTGCTTCTTAATTTTTAATATTCCTTCCAAAAATCCAGACATCTTCCAACATACAAACTCATTTTCAGGGAGTCCTGGTGACACAAGACATGATACCGGTGTTCCAAGCCCCATTCCCTGGTGTTAAAGATTAAACACCCGAGAAATGCTGAGGCAAGCGCAGAAAGCAAGTTTCATTACGCAAAGGACAGAGATAGACTTCCCCGAAAAGAAGGGGTCCCAGAGCTGGGTGTCTGAGGGAGTGGGGGTGTCCTATTCTTTTACCCTTTCTTCTCATGCCCCCTCCTCCCTTTATCTTGCCAAAAGATGGGAAAGGAGCCTTCCAGGGGTGCCATATCTCTCCAGAAGAAAAGGAAGGGAGTCACCCAGAAGGTACTTCATTGACAACTGGGAGGAACAATTCCCTGGAGGCAGGTAACCTTACTATACTGACTGTCCTTTTGCCCTGCCCCCACCATCACTGGTAGGTTCAGAAATTCTGCATTAATTTTTTAAACTGTGGTGAAATACACATAATGAAATTAACCCTCTTAATCATTTTAAAGTAGATATATCAGTAGCATTAAGTACATATGAAACATTGTACAACCATTGCCACCATCCCTCTTAAGAACTCTTTTCATCTTGCAAACTGTGTATCCACAAAACTCTAGCTCCCCATTGCCACCTCCTGCCTGGCCCCTGTCAACCAGCACCACTTCATTTCTATGAATTTGACTACTCTAGGTACCTTATACTCGTGGTATCATGTGGTATCTGTGTTTTTGTGATAGGTTTATTTCACCTACCATAGTGACCCAAGTGAAACCACTGTTAAAACCTGTATCACAATTTCCTTTGAAATTCTGCATTTTGGGCAAGCTCCCAGGTGAGGCTAGTGTTAGAGCTCCATGGGCCACACTTGGACTAGAAAGACTACATTGAGGAGGTACTAAAACCACTTGGTATTCAGCTGAGGCCAAATTATTCTTCTGGGACAAAAAGAAAAAGTTGATTTGCCTTTGGCCGTGGTTACTATTGTCTGTCAGCTTGGCTGGGTTATAGTAGCCACATATTTGGTAAAAACCCCAGTGTAGAATGCTATTGTGAAGATTTTATTTATTAATATTGAAATCAGTAGACTTTGAGGAAAGCAGATTACTCTTCCCGAACTGGGTGGGCCTCATCCAATTAGTTAAAGACCTTAAGAAGAAAAGACTGCCCTTCCCAAAGGGAGAGAGAGGGAATTCTGCTTCCAGTCAGCCTTCATTCAGGCTTATGCTGCAACATCACCTCTTCCCTAGGTCTGTAGCTTGCCAGCCTGCTCTAAAGAGTTTGGACTTGCTAATCCCCACAATAATGTAAGTGTGTTCCTTAAATAAATCTCTCTTTCTCTCTCCATCTGCACAACCTATTGGTGGTTTCTCTGGAGAGTCCTGATACGCTTGCCTGCTATAGAATCATGCTATACATTCCATTATGTAATTGCAACATGCTATGATATTTGTGTGTTGTTTTGATTCTTGCTTTTGATGAATGGCCATCCTTAGTATATTCCAAAGATTTTTACCCATGGTGATAGACCTAGTTTTAGTTCAGTGGCTTTCAAAGATTCATGTAAGTTAAAATCACCTGGAGACCTTGTTAAAATGCAAATTACTGGGCCTCACACTGGAGCTCTGATTCAGTAGAGCTGAGGTGGGGGAATTGATTTTTTTCCCCAAGTGATGTTAATGCTGTTGGTTCAGGGGCCATACTGAAAACTACTGTGCTAATTGATTTGTTTTAGTCGCTATATAATATTCCACTGTGCAATGGAATACACACTATACATTATAAATTACATAAAACATCGTTTATTTTTTGATGGGCATTTAAATGAATTCTTATTTCAAAATGGTATAACAAAGATTTTAGTTTTTTCAGCCCCTTTAGAAGCAAAGCCTCCACCCTGGAGCTGGGAATGGGACCCTTGAGAGGGTGACTAGCCACCAGTCATCTTGTTAGAATACAAAAGACATCTTTATCATTCTGGCAATTCCAAGGGTTTTAGGAACTGTATGGGAAGAAAGAGGACAGAGACCCAATATATACTTCACAGTATCACAGGTATTATTCTGGCTATCCATAGTTTGTTACGATTTGAATGATTTTTGTCCCCTCCAGTCATTCTACACTGGGTTTAACTAAATATCTGGCTGCCATAACCCAATCAAGCTGATAATAGTAATAGTAACCATGGCAAAAGGCAAGTCAACTTTTTCTTTTTGCCCCAGATGAATAAGTTTATACTGAAGCTTAATGGTCCAATGCAGCAGTGTTAAGAGGTGAGGCCTTTTTTTGGGAGGGGGGACATTAAATCCTGAGAGTTCTGCCATTGTGAGTGGGATTAGCAACTGTATAAAAGGGCTCGGGGTCAAGGGAGCTTTCTCTTGCCTTTGTTCCCCTCTCTCCTGTGAGGACAGAGTCCCCACTCCAGAGGGTGCAGCAATATCCAGGCTTCCTCTTGGAAGCACAGAGTAGCCTTCCTAGACACCAAGACTCTGAACTTTCTTGTCCCAAGAATTGTATAATTTCGGTTGTTTACAAATTGTCCAGATAGCAACACAAATGGACTGAGATAGGAACCTTTGAAATGCCACATGAATTTTAGATGGTTTTTTCTATCTTTGGAACAAAATGTTGGGTTTTGATAGGCATGGCACTGAATCTGTAGGTTTCTTTTGTTAACATTTGTTAATACTGATAACTTAATAACATCTTAAGTCTTTCAATCTGTGACCAAGACCATGAAATTTATTACTTGCTTTCCATTAGTTGGTTTCTTCTTTAATTTCTTTTAGTATCACTTCATACTTTTCAGCACAAAGTACAGTGCCTTTTATTTTCTTAGTTAAGTTTATTCTTATTTTTTTACTTTTTGGTACCAGTTATTGAATTCAAGGGTGCTTTACCACTGAGTTTCATCCCCTGCCTTTTTGTTAATTTTTTTTTTTTTTATTTTGAGACAATGTCTCAATAAGTCCCTGAGGCTGGCCTTGAACTTGCAATTCTCCTGCCTCAGCCTCCTGAGTTGCTGGGATTACATGCACCACTGTGCCTGGCTGGTTAAGCTTGTTCTCAAGTATTCTTTTTCTTTTTTAAATATTTTTAGTTGTAGATGGACACAATACCTGTATTTTGTTTATTTATTTATTTATTTTGAATGTGGTGCTGGGGATCGAACCTAGTACCTCAAGCATGGTAGGCAAGCACTCTACCACTGAGCCACAACCCAAGCCCTTATCTATATTTTTAATGTTATTATGAATAGAACTGATTTTTTAAAATTTCAGATCATTCATTTTTTAATATGCAGAAACAACAATTTTTTGCCTGTTGATGTATTTTCAACTTATTTAAATGCATTTATTAATGTGTGTATATAAACATTAGGATTTTCTACATGGAAGATCATGTCATATACAAACAGATCATAAACTTTTATATTTTCTAATTTGGATGCTTTTCCTGTCTTTTTCTTGCCTAATTGCCCTGGCTAGGAATTACAGTCCTATATTTTAGAAATGGTGAAAGCAGGCATCCTGGTTTTATTCCTGATCTGCAAGGAAAGCTTGTCTTTCAGCATTATTATGTTAGATACGGTATTTTCATGTGTGACCTTTTTTTATGTTGAGGTAGTGTCCCTCTGTCGGGGACCAGCTCCAACAGGGGGTCTCAGGAGACAAACGGATGGTGAGGAGTCGGTGAAAGAGGGGTGGAGAAACAACACAGACACCAAAGTGAAGGTGTTGATCCCAATCTTTACTTGTGAAGTTGATCATATATACTTTTCATTTTGGCAGGCTCACAGTACTTTGTGGTTACAAAACAGAATCATTATTCAAAGAAACAAAATATTACGTAGCTACAATTAGAATAGAAGAATGTATCTTGGCTTATGTATAAGCAAGCATTTGTACTTTCAGTTTGCGTTTTGCTTTGAGCTGTTTCTGCTTAGTTAACTTTTAATAATAGTTAGAAATGTCCCAAACTATTGGCCTATACCTTGACTATTCTTTCTTGACTTACTGACTGGAACCGGTGCCATGGTTAGGGCAAGTTGTTGACTTGTTATTAATTTTAATCAAACAAGAGTAAGAGCACAAACCATTGTGCACAGGAACAAGAACAAGTTGCCCAGTACTAAGCACTAATCTGACTTCTTAACATTAATTTTTCTTCTCTAGATTTTAATTTAATTTCTCAAAAACTTCCTTGACAGGAATACAGGGAGTTTTTCATTAGACATTAACAATTTATGCTCCACAGCTGAATCATTGCATTTAGAGCAAACAGATCTATTCTTTAGAAGTAGTTGCATTAATTGGGAAAGTCATGTTTTTTCCTTCATACTTAATGGTCATATGAGAAATCACAACTATACTTATTAAAGGAATACAAAAACAAATCAGCCCATTCCCAGAAACATACTGCGTTCCTCCAGAGGATGGACGCCTTGTGCCATCCACCTCAGTAGGGCCTTGCCATTGCCTGAGTCAGGGGAGGAGCGCAGCATCCCTCTATTCCTAGTTTGTTGTGTGTTTTTAATGATTAAAAGATGTTCAACCCAGACAATGTTTTTTTTTCTGTATCAATAATAACTTTGTAGGATTTGTTTCTTTCAGTTAATGTGTGTGACACTGATTAATTTTGCTTTTGTATGTTGAGTCAACTTTGTACTCCAGGAATAAATACCACTTGATCATGTTGTATGATTCTTTCAATGTGTTGTTGAATTCTGATTTTTTTTGAGGATTTTTATTTACATCAGTATTCATCAAAGATATTTGTTTGTAGTTTTCTTGTAGTGACTTTTTCTGGCCTTGGTATTAGGTTAATGCTGCCTCAAAAAAATAAGTTTGGAAAATTGTCCTCCTCTTCAATTATATTTATAAGAATTTGAGGAGGCTTCATATTAATTTTTAAAGTATTTGGTATAATTCAACAGTGAAGCCATCTGGTCCTGAGTTTTTACTTCTGGGATTTTTTAAAAATTTAATTTCATTACTATTAGTAATATTTTCAGATTTTCTCTTTCTTCATGATTCAGTTCTGTGTGTGTTTCTAGGTTTTTGTTCATTTCCATCCACATTAACCACCTTTGTTCGTAATATTTCCTATGACTCTCTTTATATCTATAAAAATAGTAGCAAAGTCTTTCATTTCTGATTTTAATTCTTTTTCTTAGTCTATCTAGATATAAAAATTTGATAATTTTTTTGGTCTTTTCAAAGAACCAGGTCTTAGTTTCACTTTTTTTTTCTCCATCATTTTTCTATTTATCTTGTTCATGCTCTGATTTTTATTATTTCTTCTTTCTTCTAAATTTTGGTTAGTTTGTTCTTCATCTAGTTCCTTAATCTGTAGAATTGTCAAATTGACATCTTTATTCATTGAATAATGTAAGCAAGCATTGCTCTAAATTTTCCTCTTAGCACTTCTTACAAAAAAAGTTGGGGTATGTAGTTTTCATTTTCCTTTATCTCAAAGTATTTTCTAATTTCTCCTGTGATTTCTTCCTTGACCTATTGCTTATTTAAGAAGGTATTATTTGATTTCCACATACTTGTAGTTTTTGCAATTTCCTGTCAGCTATCAATTTCTAGTTTCATTCTACTATTATTAGATGAAGATAATTTGTAGTATTTCAGCCTTTGAAAATTTATTTAGATTTGTAGCCTCACGTGTGGTCTATCCTAGGATATTCCATGTGAACTTGAGAAAAATGTGCCTTTTACTGTTATTGGGGAAAGCTCTCTTTGTTTTATTGTGTGATTGGTATATAGTGTCACTACCAGGCCAGCAATTTCCTTATTGATCTTCCATTGGGTTTATCTATTCATTATTGAAGGTCGGGTAATGAAGTCTACTATTACTATTTATTTCTCCCTTTGATTCTGTCAGTATTTGCTTCACATATTTAGGGTCTCTGGTGGGCAAAAATGTTTATAATTTTCATTTTAATCCTTTAGCTAATTTATATCTTTTGAGGAGTTTAATCCACCACTTAAAATAATTATGGATAAGGAAGGGTTTATTATTGCCATTTTGTTGTTTTCTGAATGTCTTATAATTTATATCATATTCTGTTTTGCCTTTCTACATGTTTTTATAGTGATACATTTTGATAAATTTCTCATTTTCTTTTAGGTATATTCTGTAGACATTTTCTCTGTGTTTACCATGGGAATCACAACTCAATTACATACAAAAAATTCTTGTCTTTTATAAAACTGCTCTCACCCTGCATTTTTGTCACCGATGTCACAGATTGTCTTTATATAGTGTTACCCATGAATATAGCTTTGTACTTTTTCTATTTTTGTCTTCTAAATCCTATAAGAGAATAAAAATTGAAAATACAAGACCAAATTACAATAAAACCGGTATTTATATTTGTCCATTCATTTAGTTTTACCAGAGAAATTTTTATTTTCATATGGCTTTAAGTTACTGTCAATATTCTTTAACTTGAATAATTCCCTTTAGCATTTCTTCTAGGGCAGTTATATTGGTATTAAATTCTCTCAGCTTTTGTTTTTCTGGGAATGTCTTGATTCCTGCTTCATTTTTAAGAAGAGTTTGCCAGATATGAATTTTTGTTAATATTTCTTTTCTTTCAGTAACTTGAATATATTATCCTACTGCCTTCTAGCCCATAGAGAAATCTGAGAATATTATTTAGGAGCCTTTTACAATTCACTTTTATCTTGTTGCTTTCAAGATCTCTCTTTGTCTTTGAACAGTTTGATTTTTCAGAGTTTTTCCTTCCTGGAGTTTATTTAGCATCTTATATTTTTGTATTCATGTATCTCCTCAAATTTGGAAGTTTTCAGTCATTATTTTTCTTCTTCTTCTTTTTTGTCACTGAGGATTCAACCTAGTGGTGCTTTACCACTGATCCACATCCCCAGCCTTTTTTATATTTTTATTTTGTTACAGGGTCTTGCTAGGACCTTGATAAGTTGCTGAGTCTCGCTTTGAACTTGTGATCCTCCTGTCTTAGCCTCCAGAGCCACTGGGATTACAGGCATGTACATTTCATCCAGCTTCAGCCATTATTTTTCAAATAAACTCTTCATCTATTTGTACCTCTCCCCTTTCTAGAACTCCCATAATATGTGTATTGGTCTGTTGTTTGGTGTCACATAAGTTCCTTATGTAAGGCTTAAGTTTCTACATTTTTTTCCTTGATAATTTCAATTAACTTCTCTTCATGTATGTAGATTCTTTTCTCTTACCTGTTTGACTCTTCTAATATGCCCTGCTAGTGAATTCAGCTATTACACTTCTTAGTTCCATAATTTTTGTTTAGGTGAATTTCTGTTTGGGCATATTTAATATTTTACCTTTGTTTATATTCTCATTGTGTTCTTTATTGTTTTCTTGATTTCTTTTAGTTCTTTGCCTACATTCTTTGTTAGTTCTTTAAGTATATTTAATGCACTTTAAAAATCTTTGTCTAGTAAATCTGAAGCCTGTGTTTCGGTTGAGTTGGTTCCTGGAAATTATTTTTCTTATCCTTTTAATTAGCCTGCTTTCTTTTTTCATACCTTGTGATACCTACCTTTTTTGGAAAACTTGGCTTTTCTCAATTTTGCCAACTGGCTTCATATAGACAAAAACCTTCACTAATTAGCCTGGCTTAAAGCATTAAGGTCTTCCCATGCCTTTTCTGGGCATGTGTCTGCCCTAGGCCTGTAAGTGTTCTTTTTCCTCCAATTACCTTATACACAGAGCTACTTCCATTTGTGTTAATATCACTAAGTCCCACCCCTGCTTTCTCTTGGGAACTTAGATGTTCTCTTGATAAAAATACCCATAATTTTTGCCCCCAGGCACCTGAAGGCCTGAAATCTCTTGCAATTTTTACATGCCATAATGGCTTCCACTGCTTTCAGCAGCCTCCAACCTGGTATCTAAACTGCCACTATAACTGTGCAAGATCTGAGTCACATGAGACTTATCAGTCTCTTGGGGGTTCTCAGACTAACCTGGATATTGAAAGCAGGTTTCACTTGGATCTTTCTGATCCAAGGGAGGCAACAGGAGTTGACTAGTTTCTGCAGTAGGGATGGGGTACAATGAAGGTGAACACAATGCCATAAAATATAATATTCTAGGAATGGATTTTTTTCTGATTGGGTGTTCACGTGCTTGGTGCAGATTCTTGGCTTGTTTCTAGAGCACCCACCAAATGATTTCAGGCAGTTTGTTGTTTGCTTGATGTTTTCATGAGGGGACTGAGAGCCTAGATCTTCCTAGCCCATCATCTTACTGTAGCACAAATTTGATGTTTTCATCATTTTTATTTTGAAGAGTTCTTTTAATTTGTTTGCCTGTCTTTCCTGTCTGTGTTTTCATTTGGTGCCTGTGATGAGAGAACATTTAAATTGTTTCTAGGTTGAAATGTATTTTTATTTTCTAGTTTTCTTATCAATTTCTAGTTTTATCAAAGATCCTGCTTTCTATATTTTTTATTGTTTAATATTTTACCTGGATGAATATATACTCATTTTTTTCTGAATATTTCAAGTGAACTTGAAGATTTATTTTCTGTTCTTTGGGTAAGGAATGCATATCTATAAGTTATCTCTGGTTTTTTTAGGTTTTTTTTTTAGTATAGATGGACACAATAACTTTATTTTATTTATTTATTTTTATGTGGTGCTGAGGATCAAACAGTGCCTTACACATGCATGGCAAGCACTCTACCACTGAGCCACAACCTCAACCCCAAGTTATTTCTGTTAATATCTACTTTTTTTTTCACTCCCTTAATGTAAAGAAGGAAAGAGCTTGCAAGAACATACAGAAAGGGTCCTAGTGGGAATAACTTCAAGACCATTCCATCATTCCTCATTCCTGTCAAAGTGCTGTTGTTGTGCATCGTACACGGGATAGAACCCAGGACATGCATGTGCCAGGACTGTGCCCTGCTATTAATCTACACCCTCATACTCCCTGCCATACCTTTAATGTGACAAATATTTCCCATTTCATGCTCAGGCAGTTTCAAGCTGGATTACTGTCACGTACAGCTAGACCATTGATTATGACAATATTCCTTCCCATTAATACTTTCCCTGTCTTTAGTGTTTGCCAATCTGTATTTTCTCCTCATCTTTATTTCTTCAATTCTTTTTTTCTTCCAAATTAAATATAATTTTTCAAACTGCCTCAAATTCTTTGCAAAGAAAAGCAAAGTATAAATGTATACAAAATATCAAACAACTTCTAACAGGCTACTTTTTAGCCTCTGCTACAGCTGTTGTAGTGGTAGTTTGTGATGTATATAAAAGGTAACTTGGTTTCTGTAGTCTGTTTCAAAAATCAAAGGAGATATGATGCATTTAAAAAAGGTTTGCCTTCCAGGATTAATATTTTCAAAGTGACCATACTACCAAAATGCTATATAGATTTAATGTAATTCCTATTAAAATTCCAAACATTTATTTATAAAGTAGAAAAAGCAGTCATGAAATGCATTTGGAGAAACAAGAGACCCAGAATAGCCAAAACAAATCCTTAGCAAGAAAAGTGAAGCAGGAGGCATCACAATACTAGACCTTAAAATAAACTACAGAGCTATAGTAACAAAAATGGTGTGGTATTGCACTAAAACAGACATGAAGACCAACGGAACAGAATAGAAGACACAGAGACAAACCCATATAAATATAGTTTTCTCATACTAGACAAAGGCACCAAAAATATACAATGGAGAAATGACAGCCTCTTCAACAAATGGTGCTGGAAAACTGGAAATAATTTAACCCGTATCTCTTACTCTGTACAAAACTCAATTCAAGCTGGATCAAGGAACTAGGCATTAGATCAGAGACCCTGTGCCTAACAGAAGAAAAAGTAGGCCCAAATCTACATCATGTCTGCTCAGGAACAGACTTCCTTAACAAGACTCCTGAAGCACTAGACGTAAAATCAAGAATCAACACTCACTCTGTCTCTGTCTCTGACTTTCTCTCCCTTCTCTTCCCTCCCTCCCTTCTCTTTTGCTTTGCTGTTTTTTTTTCTTTTTTTGTGTGTTCTTTCTCTCTGCCCCCATCTGCTCCCCACCTTTCTTTCTCTCTTCTTCCTATTGCTGAAAACTTGATCCTTGTCCCAGATGCCAATCCGATAATGAGGACAAAATTTTGAGAAAAAGGAAAAAGAAGTTTTGTGCTTTCCTCACAAAGGAAAAAACACATGGGACTCCTGTCCCAGAGGCTGTGATTCTGCCCATAAGCAGGAACAGGGGAATTTTATAGAAGGTGTCCCTCAATTGCTAATCCTGGCAATGAACTTGTGACCCCCTGTCTTAGGCTGGGGTTACAGGACATTTGGCTCTCCTTCCTCCTTCAAACAATGGTGACTCAACACGATATATATGTGACAGGGTTGGAGAATTATAATGTTTTTCTCCTGGACAGCTGTCAAACCTACAGTAGGACACATCCATCCATCCCATGTGGAGAATTTCTATAGGATCCTCAAGGAAAAAAACAGAATAGAAGGAGTGAGTCCCAGAGACTCTTCCATGGGATCAAACCTCTCTTTCTTGCACTCTTTTCTTCTTGGAAATGAAAACTCAAATTTTAAAGAAATAATAGCAAACAAAAAAATCAAGAATTAATAAATGGAATGGTATCAAACTAAAAAGCTTCTTCTTAGCAAAGGAAACAATCAAGAATGTGAAGAAAGAGCCTACAGAATAGGAGTAAGTCTTTACCGCCTGCACCTCCAATAGAGCATTAATATCCAGGATATATAAAGAAATTTTAGAAAAACAAAAAAACAAATAACTCCTTCAATAAATGAGCAAAGGAACTGAACAGTCACTTCACAGAAGGAGAAATATGATCCATCAACAAGTATATGAAAAAATGCTCACCATCTCTAGCAATTATAGAAATGCCCTAGAGATGGGAAAAAAAAGAAAAAAGAAAAATATTGCCTTTAAAATAGTTAAAATAAGTAATTTCAAGTAGGGTAAATGCTAAGCCTCAATTATTTAGAATGTTCACTATGTGGAAGTGTGTATCCACTAATATGGCCAGATAGCTGTTTTCAATATAGAATAGTATGTTACAAAGTTAATACAAAGAAAAGACAACCAAGAGTAACTTGATAGCTGTTATTTCAGTGTTAGTATTTTTTTAATTGACACGATATTTGTACATATTTGGGGGCTTCAATATATGTGTACACTGTATAAAGATCAAATAAGAGCAATTAGCATTTTCATCCCCTCAAATGTTTATCATTTCTGTGTGTCAAAACTTCATTCTTTCCTTTTCAAGTTATTTTAAAATACAACTTATGTTGTTGTAGACTAATTACCCTACTGTCCTATAGAATTCTAGAACTAATTCCTAATTTTTATTTAACTGTGTTTTGTTATCTGTTATCTAACCTCTTTTATACCCCTTCCCTTCCACACTTCTTTTTCTCTAGTGATCACTATTCTACTGTCTTCATCTGCAAGGTCAAATTTTTTGGCTTGAGTGAAGACATGAGGCAATTGTCTTTCTGTGACTTGTCTCATTTCACTTACTACAGTGTTCTCCAGTTCCATCCATGTTGCTACAAGTGACAGGATCTCATTCATTTAACAATTAAATAATATTTCATTGCATATATATGCTGCATTTTAATCTATTCCTCAGTTGATTCACTAAATAGTGAATAGTAAATAGTGCTGCAATAAACAAGCAATATAGGCATCACTTTGATATGATTTTATTTTTATAAATATATTTATATTTTTTTAAAGAGAGAAAAAAGAGAGAATTTTTTAATATTTATTTTTATACAGTTTTCGGTGGACACAATATCTTTATTTTATTTTTATGTGGTGCTGAGGATTGAACCCAGCGCCCCATGCATGCCAGGAAAGCACATTACCACTTGAGCCACATCCCCTGCCCCTATATTATATTTATATATATAAATATTTAATATATATCCAATAGTGGGATTGCTGAATCAAATGGTAATTCTATTTTTAGTTTTATGAGGAACCTCAATATTATTTTCCATAGTGGTTGTACTAATTTACATTCCTGCCAACATTGTATAAGAGTTCCTCTTTCTCTGCATACTAGCACTTACCTTTTTTTTCTTTTTTTACAGTATCCATCCAAACTGGAGTAAGATTATCCTCATGGTTTTGATTTGCATATTTCTGATTATTAGTGATATTGAACATTTATTTATATATTTATAGTCTGTATAATTCTTTTGAAAAATGTTTATTCAGATCACTTGCCCATTTAAAAATCAAATTTTTAAAAATAAATGTTGAGTTCTGTATATATTCTGGATATTAATCCCCAGTTAGATGAATAGTTTGAAGATATTTTCTCCCATTATGCATGTTTTCTCTTCCCTGTTTTTTTCTTTCTGTACAGAAACTTTTTAGTTTGTCTATTTTTGCTTTTGTTGCCTGTGCTTTAGGTATTCTATTTGGAAAATCATTGCCTGTACCAATGTTTTGAAGAGTTTGCCCTGTTTTCTTCTAGTAACTTCAAAGTCTCAGGTCTTACATATAGCACTTTGATTCATTTTGAGTTGAGTTTTATATATGGAAAGAAGTAGGAATCTAGTTTTATTCTCCTGCACATAAATAGCCAGTTTCCCCAGCATTACTTATTGAAGAGGTTGCCCCTTCTCCATTGTATGTTATTGTTGCCTGTTTTCTTTTTTCTTAATTTTTTTCGGAGGAGGAAAATTTATTGGGTGCTCAGTTTCAGTGGTCTCAGTCCATAGATGGCTGGTTCCATGGCTTTAGATCCAAGGTGAAGGTGTGAGGAGGAAGAAGAAAGCAGCTTTAGACAGGACAATCAAGAAGCAGAGCTTGGTGACTGTCTTACCTTTTGCATCACTATAACAAATACCCAATAAGAACAGCTTGGATAAAAGTTTATTTGGGGTTCACAGATGGCTGACTCTATCGGTATGGACCAAGGGTGAGGCAGAATATCATGGGGGAAAGGTATGTGGGGGGAAGATTCTTCAGCTCATGGCAGGGTCAGAAAACAAGTGGGGAGTGGGAAGAGGAAGGGGCCTTAGCAAAGATGCACCCTTCCAGGACACTCCCCACCTGCCTACAGTTAGCATCCAGTCATTTAAACCAGGATAGACTAATGAAGGTTACAACTCTCATGATATAATTATTTTACCTCTTAATATTAACTGGAACTTGGGGGGACATCTTATACCCAAACCATAACAGTGCCTAATTAATTAATTTTTGGATTCTTTATCCTATTCCACTGGTCTTTGGGTTGGTTCTTAATATCAGTACCACACTGTTTTGGTCACCACAGCTCTGTGGTATGTTTCAAAGTCAAGTATTGTGATACCTCCAGCTTTGTTCCCTTTGCTCAGAATTGCTTTTGCTATTTCAGGTCTTTTGTGGTTCCATATGAATTTTGTGGTTGTTTTTTCCTATTTCTATAAAGAATGTCATTGGAATTTTGATGGAAATTTCTTTGGACCCCTGTTTTAAAAAGTAATAGCTTTATTAGGTTCAACTGTACAGTAAGTGGCATCAGTTTAAAGTATATAATTTTCAAAGTTTTGACACATGGATAAACCCATAAAACCATCATCTCAATCAAGATAATTAGTGTATCCTTTGCCCCAGCATTTCCTCATGCCATTTTATAAATCCCCCATCCTCTCTCTTACCTTCCCCATCACCCCAAACCTAATCAACCACTTATTTACTTTGTCACTATAGATTTAATTTTCACTTTCTACAAAGGGAATCTTTTTAGGGGGGTGTTTTAGTCAGCTTTTTTAACCACTGTGACCAAAAGACCTTTCAAGAACAAATTTAGAGGAGAAAAAGTTTATTCTGGGGCTCACGGTTTTAGAGGTCTCTATAACAACCAGCTCCATTCCTGGGGGTGAGAGGTGGGGCAGAACATCATGTCGGAAAAGTGTGACAGAGGGAAGCAGCTAGGAACATGGCACCCAGAAAGCAGAAAGAGCTCCGCTCAACAAGGATAAAATATAAACCCCAAAGCCACTCAGCCCATGACCTAACTCCTCCAGCCACACTCTATCGGCCCACAGGAACCATCCAGTTAATACCTATCAATGGATTAACACACTGATTATGTTAATGTTCTCATAACCCAATCATTTCACCTCTAACCTCTTTTGCATTGATTCACACATTAGCTTTTGTGGGATACCTCATATCTAAACCATAATGAGGGAGTTTCTTTCATTATGCATGATTATCTTCCAATTCATCTGTGGTGTTGCATGTATCAATAACACATTCCCTTTTTTTGATGAGTAACATACCATTGTATGACTATGCCAATGTTTTACCCATTCATATGTTGATAAGCATTTGGATGATTTTCAGTGTGGACTATAAAGCTTCTAGGAACATTCATGTACAGATCTTTTTATGAGTGTATGCTTTATCTCTTGATTATTCACCTAGGAATAGAATGATCTGTTTAGTCTATTTAATTTTAATACTTATATTAATTTGCATGCTACAGATTGGATCTGGAGTGCTTCCCCAAATCTCATTTGTTGAAAGCTTGGTCCTTTGTTGGTGGCGATATTGGGATGTAGTTGAAACTTTGGGTTGGGGTAGTTGGAGAAAGTAAGTCACTGGGTGTGTCCTGGAAGGATACATCTTGTCTTGGACCACTTCCTCCTGTATTTTGCTTCTGTCAGTCAAGAGGTAAGTAGCTTTGCTCTGCCACACCCTC
This sequence comes from Ictidomys tridecemlineatus, assembly GCF_052094955.1. Lineage (NCBI taxonomy): Eukaryota > Metazoa > Chordata > Mammalia > Rodentia > Sciuridae > Ictidomys > Ictidomys tridecemlineatus. Next base: position 137,336,030 of record NC_135477.1, on the reverse strand, counting down.
CCTTCCAAGAAGTTCTGCCACCCCACATCCCCAGAACAATGGAATCAAGTGAACATAGAATAAAATTTCTGAAACAGTGGGCCCAAATAACTCTTTTCTCCTTTTATTCTTCTCAGATATTTTTTCACAGCAATGGAAAGCTGACACATTGCATTTTCCTAATGACGAATAATGTTGAGCAACCTTTCCTGTAATGACTGGATATCCATATATGTTTTGTAACAAAGCATTTTGTCAAATGTTTTACATTTTAAAAAATTGAGTAGTTTTCTTACTTTCAAGAATTATTTTTAAAAACTGGGTATAGGGCTGGGAATGTAGCTCAGTAGTAGAGTGCTTGCCTAGCTTTGCAGGAGGTCCTGAGTACAATCTCTAGTAACTAAAACACACATATACAAATATCCCGCATCAGATATATAATTTGTAAATATTTTCTCCAAAGTTGTGGCTTGCCTTTTCTTTCTCTAATCATTGTTTTTGAAGAGCAGAGTTTTTACTTTTTATGAAGTTCTATGTATTAGTTTGTAATTTTATGGATTGTACTTTTTCAGATTTATGAACTTTGATTTATTGGAAATTTTATTTATGAGGAAGAAGATAGAAGTAAAAAATTAAAGGAAGAGTGAAAGATGGAATAATACATTTTGGATGTTAGTGGAAGAAAATAAAGAGAATCAAGCGAAACAGGTAAATGAGAAAAAAATATATATGAAGTAAAAATTTTAAAAAATTAAAAATAGAATGAAAAAATAAAAATAAAAGAATACAAAAAAAACCAAATATACTATTCAGACAACTCAGTCCTGAATAACCTGATGCATGAAAAAATAATTGGTGGTAGAAGTGTGAGAGAAAAAAGAAAAAGAAAATAAATGATCTCGATGATGAATTGAACAACTGGTTCTTTGGGAGTTCAAAAGTTTCTCAGCTTCCCTTCTTAGCAGTTAGGTGGAGTTGTCTGTAGAATGATGCTTGCTCCACCCTCAGGCTGGGGTTGCTAGGGTGAGAGGGTTAATCCTGGAGGTGGAAAGCAGGGTTTAGGCTTAGGTGGACTCCAGTCTCTTTGTTAAATGCCAGTTGGTCTGGAGATTTTAAATCAGCACACCTCCAGGGTCCAGCAAATGGGCTCCTGTAGCTGCCAGCCCATACACCACAGCTACAAAATGGTTCCTTCTGCTGTCTTCTGCACTCCACTTGGAGAGATGGTGGCGTATTTTCCATACAAGGATATTATGTAGCACAGCTTACTGTTTAGTCTGGTAGTGACTCTGATCTCTAAACTCTGTACCCCAACATGCATGCCTCAGTCCTCCTGAGAATGAGGGTTCCTTTAATTCCTGTATTGCTTTACTGCATTCACAGAGGGACCATTCTTGGTTGTGCCTTCAGCCACTGCTGTGGCTATGGGGCTGGGGATATTTTTCCTTATTTTATTATATCCAATCCTCTGAATCCACAATCTATTTTGAGTTTCCAGTATTAAATTCCAGTAAATTACCCCCTAATTCTTGTTCATTCACCCACCTTGCTGAAATCTGCCTGGCTGCTTTTCTTGGTCTCATGCCACAGAGCCGCCAGGAAAGTGACCTCTCTATTCTGCCAACTTCCTCCTCCCTCTATGGATTGTACTTTTGGTATCAGGTAAGAAATCTTTGTCTAGGCCAAAATCACAAAGGTTTTTTCTTACGTCTTTCTAGAAGTATTATAGTTCTAGATTTTACATTTAGACCTATGAAACATATTAAGTTAACTGTTATATTATACTGTGTAGATCAAAGTTCAGTCTTAGACTTATGGATACCAAATTTTTCCAGAATGATTTGTCAAAGACAATTGTTTCTCTATCAAATTGCTTTTAAGTCTTTATAAGGAAAACCCAAAGAAACACCCCCCCCAACTCCTGTCTATATGTTGTCTTGATTACTGCAGCTTCATAAATCTCAGTCAGGCATTGTTAGTCTTCCAACTTTTTCTTTCTGAAGATGTTTTATATCTCAATGTAAATTTTAGAACTGGCTTTTTAATTTCTACAAAAAGACATGCTGGGATTTTGGCAGGGATTACATTGAATCTATAGGTCAATTTGGGGAGAAGTGACACCTGAACAATATTGACTTTTGACATACGAATATGGTATGCTTCTCTAGTTATTTAGGTTTTTAATTTTTCCTAGCAATGTTTCATAGGTTTAACTGCCTAGGTATTTTCACTTTGCATGTTTAAATGTTGCATATTTTTAATGCTATTGATTGTTGATATTATATATAAATAGCTGATCTTTGTGTTATCTTTCATTCTCATCTGTGTTCTGCAACTATGTTAAATTAACTTATTAGTTCTAGTGACTTTTTTTAGATTCCACTGGATTTTTTTTTAGACAGTCAAGTTTATCCTCCAAACAAAAAGTTTTATATTCCTACTTTTACAGTCTATATGCCTTTCATTCCCCCCCCCTTTTCAATGGTTATTAACTTCCAATGAAATATTGAATATAGTGATACAGACACTCCTGTACCATTCAAGGTGCAATTAGCTATAGGGTTTGTTTTTGTTTTCATAGATATACCTTACCAGGATAAAGATAATCCCTTTTATTCTTAGTTTGGTGGGAAATTTCTATACAAGATGAATGTTGGATTTTGTCAAATGCTTTTTCTCACCTGACCACTAATATCACTTGGGCGGTTACAATAAAACACCAGAGGCACACTTTTTCTCTTTTGTGGTGCTGGGGATTGAAACTAGGACCTCATACATGCTGGACAAGCACTACCATTGAGCCAGTTACTGAGGAGGCTGAGGCAGAAGGATCACAAGTTTAAACCTGGCCTTGACAACTTACTGATCTCCTGTCTCCAGACAAAAATTAGAAAAGGTTGGGAATATAGTTTAGTGGTAGACTGCTCTGGGGCTCCGTCTCTAGTACTGGAAGAACAAAATTGAACAAAGCAAAACCAAACCAAACCAGAGACTGAGTAGTATATAAACAAGAGATAACACATTTTTTAGAGTCCTAGAGATGAGCAAGACTTGGTTTCTGGTGAAGGCCCACTCTCTGCTCATAGATGGAAGCTTTTAGCTGAGTCCTTACATGGAAGAGAAGGAAACTATTTGTGTGACCTTTAATAAAGGAAGGGCAACTGTTCTGTTCCTGAGGCTCCACCTTCATGATCTAAGCCTCTCCAAAAGGCCCCAACTCCCAATATCATCACACTGGTGATTAGATTTTAATGTAAATCAGCATACCCATTCAGACTATAGGGTCACTGCCACCCAAAGTGGCTATTGCCACCCTTATAGAATACACTGGCTCCTGTGGATTTTTGTTTTGCTTTGTTTTCTATTTTGAGACAAGGTCTCACTAAATTGTTAAGGCTGATCACACTTGTGATCCTCCTGCCTCAGTCTTCCAGTGGCTGAAATTACAGTCATGCTCTACTACGACTGGCTGGCTCCTGTGAATTTTAAGGCCACGTTAGAGTCCAAGTGGGTTTGCCTATAGCCACCCCCTTCCCCACCAGTCTTTGCTAGCCAACCTTCTAGAAGCATAGGTTAAGAAACTGTTCTTTTTTTTTTTTTTTTTAAATTCCCTCATATTTTACCTCTGCAGTTTCAGGGTGATTAGCAACTAAAGACACAAAAATTGTTTCTTTGGTACAAACAGGTTTGACAACACTTTTATTCTCGAATTTAGTATCTAAATTTACTGAGTTTGTGAAAGTCTCTTGACATAAAATAGATAACATGCATAATAATAGCTTTTAGTAATACTGAGATTGAAACTGTTTTGTCTATGCTGCATCATAGCTGAAACTATCATTGGAAAGGTAGAACAATAAGTGTGGATAACATAAGGAGAAGGAAAATGCAGATACGTTCTTTTATTCATTCTTGCCTGGTCATTAAATGAAAGTCAAATTCTGGTTTTCATTTGTTTCTGGTAAATACTTAGGAATACACATGCAATTTTTTTACTGGCAAAAAGAAAAAAGGTCTGTGGGCTGAATTACTTCTGAAAACTATTTACATAATGATTTCCTGTTTGATACCTTTATTTTCTTTGTGCAAATTTTACAAATTTTAGTTAGTTATTTAAACAAACTTCTGCCAGAAACCAAGACAAGATCGCTAATTGCATCTGCCAACAGGGAAGCAACATAAGAAATTGAAATTTCCCTTCTTAAGGCAATAGTCAGGTAAATACATTAAGCAGTCTGCTAAACCATCTTCTCCAATCTAAGCAGGATAACTAAAGATATTTGCTGAATTTTAAAAATGTCTCAAATTCTTGTTTTGACATCCCATCTTCAGGGCATCATGTTTTATAAACAGTCTGAACTCAAGTAATACATTATCTCTTTGAGATTTAGAATTTCTCTCAAGAAAACATGTAAATTTTAGTAGCCAGATCATTTTCATCTTTGCAGATTACAGAAGTAAAAATGAAGCTAGTGCTTTAATAATGCTTTTAATTATGTCCAATCTATTTACTAATGTGAGAATTTGCTGAAGAATTGAATAATATATTGCTACCTAATAGGCATAGACTTTTACTCTGTCTCACTATTGGATCAACATTCACTAAACCGTGCAATGATGTCAAAGTAGGATTTTGCAGTATATTTTGTTTGCCTTAGCCAACTTTTAATCTAAACTATTGGGGGAAAGTCAGCACTCATCCAATATGTCTTCATGCTTTTGACTAGTTAACATGTTAAGAAAGGGCAGTGTTGTCCAACTATTAGATAAGCTTTCTGGCAAAGAAAAAATATTTGTCTATGAATCTGTGGGTGAAATGTTTCCAAAAAGAAATTATAAATGGCTCCTATTTTAGGTCTCTTCTATTATGAATGACAGGTTTAACATTCTTAGAACCTTAAGAATATAATGACTACATCTTAAAAGCCTCTAGGGATTACTGTACATTAACGAATCAGAGTCAGTAAATTATCTATAAATTAATCTTTCTAAACAGATTTGCACCCTTTTCAATTTGAAAGCTAACTTCTGAGTCTCCACTTCAGCAACTCATATCTGAAGAGCCTACATCTGTAAAAACATTTCTAATGAAAACACTGACAACCCCCAGAGAAGCAAATAAAATGAGATTTAAATATATAGCAGCTTTTCCACAGTTACATTCCTAACAATAGTGGATTCTAATTTGATGCCAAACAGAGGTTATATAACAAAATCAGAGAGCATGAGCAATCTAGTTCTTTTGATCTCAGTGAAAAATTGAGGTACTTAAGTATTTCTGTCTCTATTTTCCCATTTTCATCAAGATGGATGAGTTACATCTTTGTCTTCCAAATCATAGAAGCAGAGGGTCTACTGGTTACCAAGAAATATCACTGTTCTCTAGAGCAGGTAACAGAAAAAGAACACTGTAGAGTCTGGATTGCCAGGGCAATACTGTAACTGCCAAAATACAAATATCAAAGATGGATTTAAATTTTCATGTCACAATTAAAAATTACTCAACCCAGACTTCAGTCAACGTTCTCAAATACACTAACAATGCCACAACCAACAGTGGCACTACCTACCACCAACAAAAGATACTAAGCCTCATTTAATTTCAGACTTGGTTAAAGGTGCTACACACATGTAATGAAGCATCTTTGACACCATCTTCAGGTTGGCCTGACAGGCAACCCTTTGTACGGAAAACATTCAGCATGAAAATGCTGGGTAGGCGGAGTTGAGGCAAGGTTTAAATCAACTTTCTTTCCCATTGTGGTAAAACATACAATGTTAGTTATTTTTTTAACCATGCTAAGTGTGTAATTCAGTGGCCTTAAATACAAACAGTGTTTTGCAGCCAGTTCTATCCATAACCCAGAACATTTTCATCAACCCAGACAATCAGTACCCACCCACTAAGCAGTAACTCCCCGACTCCCCACCCGCTGGTAACCTCTATTCCATTTTCTGTCTCTATGAATTTAAAGCAAAATGTTTGAATAAAGCAAGATAATCTAACAGAACCCCTTACATTCAAAAAGATGTGACCAGTCATAACACAAATTCATAAACCTATCAGTGAGGCCAGGAAGCCTATTTGTCCTAGCACCCCAGTCATCAAAAATTTTTGTCTATTTTGACAGGCAGACCATAGATGATCTTTTATTTTTTTATGAATTTACCAGATACTGTCATACCTGTATGGGTTTTGCATACACTGATTCAACGGCCTCAGGATTAAAAATTGTCCAAAAGACATTGTGTCTATAATTGAATGTACATGCACTTTTTTTCTTGTCATTATTCCTTAAATGATGCAGTATAACTATTTACATAGCATTTACACTGTATTAGGTCTTGTAAGTTTCTTTTTAAGAGATGACTTAAAATATATGGGAGGATGTGTGTAAGTTATATGAAAATACTACATCATTTTATAAAATGGACTTGACCATTTGTGGACTAATCCCCCATGAACACTGAGGGACAACTGTACTGAGTGCCTACACGTGGCAGGCACTATCTTAGTTCTAGCATACAGCACAAAGCAAGACTTGGTCTCTGCCCTCACAGGACTTGCATTCTGGTCAACTGTTTCCTATTACCCACAAACTCTCTAAAATGTGGAAAAAGTATGCAATTTTGATAAGACACCAATGGCATGGCATTTGCTTTGTAATCAGCAATACATTTCCAGCATCAGAAATGTTACAGCAGAAGCTTATCTACTTTTCACTATTATTTTTGACCAACACTTTTGCAGGTGATAGATAAAACAGTTGAGCCTATTTTTAATTGATGGTACATGTTATGACCTTATGTTGTCAAAGTAGGATTTGTGGATCTATTTAATTCAACATCTGAAAATCATATAAATTTAAAAATATGAAAAAGTTATATAAAATATTATATAGTATAGAAACTAGTAAAATTATACTTTTCTTTTGGATTCCTTTTATATGAAATGTCTAAAATAGGCAAACCCATAGAGACAGAAAGTAGCTTAGTGGTTACTAGAAATAGAAGTAGGAAAAATGGGGAGTTACTGCTAATGAGTACAGAGGATTTATTTTGGGGTGATGAAAATATTTTAGTGGTAATAGTGAACAACCTAGTGAACATACAAAAAAATGAAAGTATACAAAAATACTTAAAATGGTGATTTTTAAGTGGTATATAAATTATAACAACTTTAAAAAAAATCATATTAAGTAGCCAGTGAACTAGACATGATAGTAGTAAAACCATGTTTTTAAAGTCCACATATAAGCTACCAGATGGCCTGACCTATAGACTGTAAGAACCAGGTGAGTGCATTCTGAATTGGCTGCAGACAACTAATATGTACTAGAACGGTCTGTGAACTCAGATTCAGGCTGGGAAGTATCTGCATGGGGCAATATGTAGGGGAGAAAAATTGTCTCATTAGGCTAGACTGCCACCTCCTCAGTTTATGCAGAGCCCCTATATATATTTAAATCATACACAAACGCCCACATCTACTTGCAGCAACACTGAACTCAAATCCAGACAGAAATTGGTAGATATCCTGTAAAGGAACTCTTAGTTTAATGTGGACATAGCACTGTTTACACTTTGCAGACATGATACACCTCCTCCCATGTAGTACATGCCAGCCTTAGATGTGGTAACTTACAGATTTTATACATGAAAAATAATCATAGAAATTTTAAAGGCGAATTTTATTTACCTTAAAATATATGATAAAAGGTCTCCTGTTACATGTAGTACTTAAGAAATTTGTTTACCACCTACCTATCCAGTGTGGGTCATACTTGTTAACACTTAGGCATTGACAGCAATGTGGTGTAAAATTGTAAAATGCCACTTACAACTAGAATGGCTATCGCTGGAAAACTGCAAAAGGTTTTTTTAAATTTTAGACACTCCTAATTTTAAGACATATAATAAGTATCTGTAATGTAATTACTTAAGAATAAACAAAAATATAGTGAGTTGAAACAGGAACAGCCAAGCACTTTTCCCAGTGTATTTAGAAACAAAATCAAGACCACTTAAGAGTTTAAAGGTGCATACAATTATGATTTTATTTGTTAAATTACAATAGCCCAAAGATGGCTTTACAGAAGGCAAAATAAACCACACGTACACTTTAGAAAAGTCCTTTTTGTTTCTTTAAATCTAAGGCCCCCTCTAGTGTTTGAAAAGTTACAAGCATCACACAATACAAACGAAGGGTAAACATTCAACAGTATTTACCAAGACCTTTCAAAACAAAAAATACTTTTGTTTCATTTATGTGGCCCAAAAATCAATGAGAGAAAATATCTAATCATAATTAATATTTCAAATTCCTGCTATGATTAATTGATTTATTATTCTCTCATTCAGTAACTTATTTATTGCTGGGTTGTTTTTAGAATATTAATACACTGTTAAAAAGGGGGAAAATCTAATATGCATAGGGACTTTAATTTCTCAAACAAGAAATGTACTTTGTTGAAATCACAGAAAAGTAATGTTATCAAATGGCTGATTCTGCTTTTACTGAATATTGGTAAATAATATATACTTCACAGAGTATATACTTATTATCTGGCAATCAGAATTTTTAAACTACTTACTTTAAGACCCAACCTAATCTGTGAATTTGCTAGCAAATCTTTTCAGTACTGTGTAAAAGAAGGTGGACAGTGTTGCTTTGATGACATATGTTGGCTCTGAAGAATATGATATAAAGGAACTCTTAAAAATTTATACAGACATGACACTACATAAATCCACTGACATCTCATGTGCTTTTGAAAGACTGATTAAAATTAGAGGGAGTAAAAAATAGTTTAGTTTCACTGTTTTTATAGCTAAAATATTTGTGTCTGTTTCCATATTCTATTAGAGAAGACTTAACAGCTCATATTTCTATCCCTGGAAAACAAAATCTCTAACAAAAGAAAATAGTGCATTCTTGAGCAGGAGACAGAGGAAAAAAGCTATTACTTCATGTTCTTAGATGTTGAATACACTGAAAACTTGAAAATTCAATAGTTCAAACAAGTTTAATCGTTATTAACTGTATTTAAACAAATGAATAATGTCACCCAATATGTCATATGGCTTCTCGGCACTGATACCACTTGTTTTCAAATTTGTCATTTGCAGATATCACAAGTTAAGGAAAAAATGGTCATCTAAAATGAGTTAAGTAAACCCACCTACATTTACAAATGCCTCAACTTTTAAGATATTTACATTCAAATTGGAAGAGGACACAGCATTGTTAAAGTGCAATGTATACTCTTTTGGCGCATTATGAAAAAAACATGTATATAAAACTGGAAATTATTGCAGTCATTTCTCCAAGAACAAACTTAGTGAAAAGCTGTTTTGAAAGTTAGCCATCAGATTATAAACTGAGAAACACTGAAAAGTCATTTAAAATGACTATATAAAATGCAATTACAAATAAAACCAGTATGGGAGAGGTAGCATAAAGTTAAACCAAATAAATACTATACAGTAGCATATAAAAATTATGCTTATAAAAATTGAAAATAGCATTTTAAAATACCAATTTTCCTCACTTTTGAGAATTTTACAATGAAATTAAAATTTAGAACTGGAGTCTTTATAAAGATTTTCCAAATGTTATTAATTACTGGCATTGTTTTTAGCCAGAACCTCTCTGATCTGTCGGTCAAGTTCGCTTATTATTCGATCTTCATGATTATACACACCCGTTCTCATCAAAGTATCCCTTTCTTCTATTAGACGAGTCAAATAATCATCCAAACCTTCTTCTAGCATAGAGCCATGTGGAACATCCATTTTCCCACTTGCAATCTCTTTGGAATCCTGGTACTGTTTTTGTTCTTGTTGTCTTAACCTGAGAAGTCAAGAACAAATGCTACTCTAGAAGGCAAAAAATAGTTTCGATTTCCTTAACAGCACTATTTAAAAACAAGATGATTCAATGATAAAGCTTTAGTAATAATTTTAGAAAGAAAACAAAAATCAATGTATCAGCCAGGGGTGGAGGCGCATAGCTATAATCCCATTGGTTTGGGAGGCTGAGGCAGGAGAATCTCAGGTTCAAAGCCAGCCTCAGCAAAAAGCAAGACGTTAAGCAACTCAGTGAGACACTGTCTCTAAATAAAATACAAAACAGGGTTGGGGATGTGGCTCAGTGACCAAGTGCCCCTGAGTTCAATCCTCGATTTCAAAACAAAAAAAGAAAAGAAAAAAAAAAAAAACAATGTATCATTTGGCTAGTCAGAGTTAACATATTTATAAAAGGCAGTTTAAAAAAACAAGTTTTTTTAATTATAAAATACAAAATTCTAGAAATCTTACAGCTGTATAAAAAACAATCTGCAACAATCTCATGAAAAGATAATCAAAGTAAGTAACATTTTTCTGTATTTTTACTTTAAAAAATGTACATATGTACTTTAAAAATGTTTTCTAAAAAATTAACAATATATATGCAATGATGTATACTATTTTCCCCTTATTTTTATAGTGAATGTTTTTCTACAACATTAAGTTTTCTTCTAAATGGCTTAATAATGTTCCATCATCTAGATGTACCTTTAATCATTCTTTATTATCTTTATATTGTAATTAAAGCTTTGTTGTTTGAATATTAAATTTTTCTCTAAATTCAATCAACAAAGTTATTTATACCAAACAGTTTTGGTGGATACGGCCTTGAATCAAGAAGAAAAGGCCATACTATCATTGAGCTTATATTTAATTACTCAGAAAGTTAAATTCTATAAATGTCAGATTCAAAGGACATATACACTTGAAAGTTCTATATGGATGTCTTCAAGTTATGTTTTTAATGACTTCATTTGGAGATGAGGACAGGAAGCAGATGCTGCTCTAGAATCTGGGTATTTCCAATAGAATACTGTTGATCACACTGCCTTGAAAATGGGGAGATAATAATAAACCAAATTTGGGTATGGGATATATTTTAATTTAGAATGTGTAATTAAGATTCACTTTATAGTTCTCTAATAATTGGCCATAGAAGGTTGTAATTTCAACTATTCCTAAACTCCATCTTGATAAGATAAAGCAGTTGAATCCAAGTCTCTGCTGTGATATGATCTTCAGAATAAATAAGCCTAAAAGAAGCAAACCCACTTCTGAATTTGCACAAGGGGTTGGGGGGAGGGAGGAAAAACCAGTGAGGAGTGAATTCTGCTCTAAAAGAGCAAGAAGACTGGACTCCAGAGAACATGACAATGGGCAACAACTCTGAAACATGCAAATCCTACAGTTCCTCAGGAAAGAAAAGGAAACTGAAGTATACAGTCCAAGGACACCAAATATCTTCATCTGTTCTCACAGAAAAAGTCTAAATAGGGAGGGGCACTGTTAATAAATGGTTAATGAGATACTGGTACTATTTTTTTTCCCACTGATTTTGAGCAATGCATGTGGATGGGTAAGGGTAGACATCTGAATAGTTGTTTCCTCTATCTGAATTCTTATAGCCACCTTTGAGAAAGGAGTTCTTTAGGCAAATTAACAACACCCAATGCTACACTATGTACCACAAAATTTAACCACTTACCACTTCTGTTTATGCATAAAGGACAAATGCAATTTTTACAAAACTGATAGATTATCTCTATCAAATATTACTAAAATAAAAAAACCAAATCATCAGTCATGATCATAATGGAATTTTAGAACTTTGTAGCTCAAGAAACTATGAAAATTGGAAACTTGAATAACATTTCTGACAAATGTGCTATGTCTAGATTCCACTCACATACTTCCTGCCACAAAGAACCTTCTGCTTTGTAGACCTGCTCTGTTAGAAAGTTCCTTCTTGTATTGAACTTAGCATTTTCCTTTATACTTTTATTCTGCCCAAGAGGAAAATCCTACTTACCTCTTTCTAATATGGTAGCCTTCCAGATAATTGCCTAATAGTTCTCATCATTCAACATATGAATTTTGGGGGACACACTTATACACACACGTATTTGATAAAAGTATTTATCCCATATCTTTACGTGTAAAAACTGCAATCACTACAGAAGTGGGTTCAGGGGTTTATTCAGAAGACAAATGAATAAATATCAATTTCAAAGGGTGAACTCTAAGTGTCAAGTTATAGGGCTCAATCTGAACCACTGTTGTTCTCTTTTATTCAACAAATATTTATTTGATGTCTACAATGTTATAGACTTGAAAGATGTAAAACATCTGTGAATTATAACACCATCCTTGCCTTCCAAAAATTTGCCACCATATATATCATTGAAACCAAAGAAATGCTATGTACTATACACTGTTTTGGTGACTTAAAAATACCATTTTTGCCTGTCACTTTGAAGACCATACAAAATTTTATCTTACCAATGTCTTAATACACTTTATGTAGGATCTACTTTATTCTTGAGGAATCTAAAGTTATTTGTTTCCTGGACTGAATGATCCAATTAAAAAGTTATCCTATTAGAACTTTTGTTTTTGTAAGAGAAAAATAATATTTTAATCATATACCTGTTCAATTCATTTCTTATATCCAACAATTCTTGTCGTTCAGTTTTTACCGTATCTTTTTCCTCAGCAGCCAGGTACCGCAATCTCATCTGTTCCAATTCCTCTTGCTGTTTTTTAAGACGAGCCATTTGAGTTTCTTGTTCTCGCTTGAAAGAAACAAAGAAGCCAGACACCTAATATCAGGAATATATATTTCATGTGACTTTCACTTGTGATAATAAACCAATTTGAGAATAATGCATGATGCAGTCATTCATTGCCAACTCTGAGTCATATACAATCTAGAAATGCTCAAGTTCTTTCTAAATATCCTTGTATTTCTTTTTGTTATCGTAATAATTCATGGCTCAGTTGGTGAATAAGGTTAGCTGAATATCATAGATAAACAGGAGTTGAATTGCTACAGGGACCAGTGGTAAGATCAGTATCTAAGAAATGGTTAATTACACAAAGATGTACCTAAAAAAATTTAATAACTGTTCCTGATCATTAATTCCAGTCCCATCTCAGTTAACATGGCTTTCTACTCTTTTCTCTAGGCTCATACAGAAATCTATATACATAGATTTTTTTTCTTTTTAAACCAAAATGGAATGAAATAATATAACTCATCTTGTATATTTTTTTAAAAAAATTAATAATTCTTCCAGATGACTAGATAAAATATTTAATAAATATGTAACATTCCACAGAATGGATAGTCCATGACTTATTCCACCCATCTCTTAATAACAAACTTTCAGTACCTCAAAAAATGATGCAATAAAATACCCTATCATCTAACATAGTTAGATCATAAATCTATATATCTCTTTAGAGACAAGTGCTTTTCCCTCTTAAACCTCAGGAAGGAGGGCTGGGTCAGTAGGTATGGCTCATATTTTTTTTAGAAAATTTATTTATTGAATTATAACAAAGAACAAAGAACAAAGCCAGAGCTCAAGTGTATGTTTTGCTAATTTTTCACAAAATGAGCCACTCACAAAATCACCATCTAAATGAGGCTAGAAGTCCCTCTGTGGTTTTCCTCCCTGTCACTCATCTCTCACACCTTCCCAAAGATAATTACTACCCTAATGCTAACATCACAAGTTTTGACTGCTTTGAGTTTTATATTGAATTATACAATATATATTACTTTGTGTTGAGCTATTTTCACTTAACATTGTTTTAAATTCATTTCTATTGTTCTGTACAATTGATATTCACAGTATTATGTAGCATTCCATTGATTAAATATATAATTTATTCACTGTACTGCTTAAGGACATTTGGGAAGTTTCCAGTTTTGAATTACAAATAATACTGATGTGAAGATCACAATATGTGTTTTTTGGCATACATGTTGCCTGAATTTCAGATTGGGTACATACCTAGATTCAAACTTATGGGACAGAAGGTATGAAAATTTCAGCATTAGTGTATATTGCCAAATTGTCTCCAAAGTAGTCATGCCAATTAATATTTTCTATGAATGTTCAAGTGCTCCCTACTTTTGCCAACACTTGGTAATGTCTCTCTCTCCTTTTTTTTTTTTTTCATTTATGTAGTGGTAGCTCACTGAGATTTTATCTTACATTTTTTCAAAGACCATTGAGATTGAACTCATTTTAGTAATTTTAATGGCATTTGAATATCTTTGTTTATAAAGTTCCTATACGAATGTCTGGCACTTTCCCTACTTGGTTGTCTATTTTGTTTTCTTTTCTTTTCTGAGGTACTTGGGACAGAACTGAGAACCTTGTACATTCTAGGCAAGTACTCTTAACAGTAAGAATATACACTACTGGTGGAAATTGTTTTCCAAAATTATTGAGCCAATTTTCAGTCATCGAATATTAAGTGAAATTTAAAAAGTGAACATATGCTATTTCCAGCAATTTTTAAAAACTATAAACACTTTAACGCATATAAGAAATATTCAGTGTTGTCTTAATATAAAAAAGCCTAGAAAAAACGTGCATTAAAAGAAGGCTGTATGAAATGTAGTATAATTAAACAGAATGATTCCAGAAAGATTAAAAACATGCAAAATTATGCATCAGTTACAGTATACTTTTAATATGTCTTGTATTATAAAATTAAAGGCAGATTTATAGTAAATACTAAATTCAGGATAGTGGTCACCTCTGCAAAGGAAGAAGACACAGTTGAGAAAGGCAACAGAGAGCTTCCAAAACATTCATAATGCTCTCTTGCTTTAACTAGAAGGTTGGTGGGGGAGGGCATAAGAATCCTGTCTTTGGAATGTATTTCTCTTAAGAAGTTAATTATATGAAAAGAAAGGGGGCTGGGGATGTGGCTCAAGCAGTAATGCGCTTGCCTGGCATGTGTGGGGCACAGGGTTCGATCCTCAGCACCACATAAAAATAAAATAAAGATGTTGCATCCACTGAAAACTGAAAAATAAATATTAAAAAAATTCTCTCTCTAAAAAAAAAAGAAAGGAAAATATCTGGTCAAATATACAAGAAATTATTATCTCTGTCTGAAGAGGAGATAAGAGTTTTGGTGACTTTTATTATGGTGCTGCAAAATTTATACTTTTAAAAATGAGCAAGAAGAATGACTGCAAGCAGCAAATGGAATAAAAGTCAATTATTTATAAATTTTTTTCACAAAACTTGAAGCATTTTTATTCTAATACGCACACACAAAAATCTTTCAAGTGCCCTGAATTTTTAACCAGGTATACAGTATTAATAATCATAATACATGCAAAAATTAGAGGTTAGTGAAAGAAACCCTCTCCAGGTGCTCTGGGTTAAAGGCTCCTCAATCAAGTGAGTATAATCTTTATTTTGCCTTGGCTGCCTATAAATCCAGAAAAGAGATGTAAACATACATACACTAGACTAAACAGCGGCTAAAAAGTGGCCACTACTTGCTCTCCCACTCACACATACCATGTAAGTCTGTGGGAAAAAACTTACAACTAAACTAAGGAACTCAAGTAAAGTTTTCTGAAAATAACCCAGAGCTGACAAGTCAGTAGGAGGGCCTGGATGGTTTCAAGACACAGTTTTTAACCAAGACTTGGACCTCCAACTGTTTTCTTAAACAAAGATTTACATCCTATCCTTGGCTAAATTACTTATAAATTAATCAAATTAATTACTCTGAGTGGATAAGCAGGAGGCTGGACAAGATAGTGCTGATGTCAGTCGATGAAGTCTGTGTTGTTTTAACTAAATATATCAGCTTAGTTTTAAACAGATCTACTGTGCACAAATATGGTAAAAGACCCACATCCTACCCAAAATCTTAGTTCTGTTTTCTGTCCTGGAAACAAACATACCTAGTTTTAATATACCTGACATAATAAAAATATTACATTTTCTGCAACAACAAATTCATATTTTATAACAATGATTAGTTTATTTTAAAAAGTAATGGCTTTTATTCTGCTTACAAGACCATATATTAATGTATCCAGAAATGTTTTTTAGGTTAATATGTAACTAGTTAGGATGTATGGACTAATGCAGATAATCAACTCAGGTATTTGTAGATCAATTTAAGCTCTTGTTTGATTTTAAAATATTTCTAACTCCATTTTTATAAAGAAAGAAAACTAAACTGCCCTCTAAATGTCTAACAAGTAGAACTTTTAACTTGGTCGCAAGATACCACACCCAGAATGTAAGGATATCATTTTCTTGTTTTCTAAATCAGGACTTATTTTATGTTATACTTATTTATATTTTACAGCTGCTGCTGTTCCAGTTACAAAAGAAAAGCTTCACAAAGCTTACAACTTGGAAACACAGACTTTTATGGTTATGAATCAGAAGGAAAATTTTTTCTAAGTGATTAGAAGGTCATGATTTTTTAATTCACAAATTGACTATACTAGGTCACCTTTGAGTAATGGAAATCTCTGTTTAAACATTCTTTTGGCAATGGGCATCAAGAATTAGATCTTATTTCCAAGCTTTACCAGCTGGGTTTTGTCATTAACATTTATTAACAATCTAAGATATAGCTTTCACCGTCTAATCCGTATTACACAAATGTTTTGTATGGCCCTCCAGAGGGTTTTGATGTGACAAATTACTGGCAGAGATTATAGCCCCGTGGCTGTTCACCAGAGGCAATGTAAAATTAACATGGTACTAATCCAATTTAAACAAAAAGTTGCACAAACAGTTCTATGAACAAAAGCAGATAGACAATTCCAATTTTATATTCAAACACAATAAATGTATTTTAATACAAAATATCTAGGGAAAAATTTAAGTAATTTACACACATATCAAATGTGCCAATTTGATGAAGTTATTAATTTAATTTTCCAAAAGCAGAGGCAGTACACAATTCATTCTGGAAATCCTAAGGTGCATTACTTTTCTCATTAAATTAATGATTCCTAGTGACCTAAACATTTGTTTACAATGTTGTTTCTAAAGCAGAAATTTTGAGGGATAAGGAATAAAACTGATCTTCAATGAGAAAACAATTAAAAACATTGAACTCAAAGACTGAAACTGTTACTGTTATTTTCTTCCATGAGTACTGGTATAAGTTTTGGAGAACCACTAATTTACATTGCTTTCTTTCCTTAATATATTTATAGTAACTGAGGAGAAAGAGGACAACTGAATTTTTGTGACATCCTCTCTCATTAGGAACAAATACCTAAAAATTACCAATGATTTTTGAGCTAGAGGGTAGAAAATAAATAGAACAAATAAATAAAAATTGGACCAAAGGGAAAGATCTAGAAGATAACAAAATGTATAAGGATGCATATGTCAGAAAGGAGTTTTTGGCAGGGAGCCTTTCATACTAAATTTCCTTTTAAGAGAGACTACTACCTCAGTATCCCAGTGTAAAGTAAGCAAAGAGCAATGAATTTCAGTGATTCTACTAAAACATTATTTACTTATATTTTCAAAACTACCTCAGTGGTGAAACCAGTGTAATCTATAATATGTACATGTGAACAAGATTTTAAAATCCATTAAAGTAAAAAATTCTTGCATTGATATTTCTTAATAAGAAATGTCAAATTATGAATGAAATTGTTCAATACTATTAATGATTATTCATTTCTCCAAAGGAAATACCTTAACACCTAATACTGTTCAAACTATTTTGGTAATGCCTTATAATTAATTACCATTGTATTAGTCCCTTATTCACTACTCAACTTCAATGGCAGAGACTATCTTCTGCATCTTCCCTATCCACTCTGTTTTAAAATTAGAAATTATTTCCTATGGTAAGTATTATTTCAAACATCTTCTCCTTAAGATATCTGTCCTTTAGGTTTGAGTGGCAAATGAAGGGATAACTTACTAGTCTTTAATCACACATGCTAACACCATCCTAGTTAAATAACAATCCTTCCAGCAGAGCTTTAAGTTCCAAATGGGAGACAACAGCTATATCCTTCACATCAAGCACTGTGCAAGGTCCATGTGAGACTCTCAATAAGCACTTGTTGAATGAATGATGGAAGGAAATGAACAAAGGAATTACCTATATTTGTTCTTTAGACTTAATATATTCTCATCCTTCTATATTCAAACATCAGGAAGTTCACCTAATGACACTCTTGCATATCTACACATTTAGACCCCAACATGGTTTTTTCTTAAGTTTTCTGTAGAACATCTATCAAAACTACCATCCAAACTACTGTTATTACTCAAACTATATCCTACCCCATTTTCTTATCATATTATAAAGCAACACCCCCTGTTCTCCATACATAGTATTGTTAATGCTATCATTTCTTTGAACAGCTACTTGATGACAAAGTCCTCTAATATTTGTTCTGTCCATCAATATCCAAAAGCTACCATGACTTACGTCCCCATGGACTAAAAGCAAGACCACTGCAAAACAGATTTATGGCTCTCTCTTCTTTAACAGTAATTACCATTTATTGAACCCATACTATGTTATCAAACACTGTATTAACTGTTTTTAAAGACTGCTAATTTAACTCTGTGAACAACCTATGAGAAAATTTCATTGAGGAGACTAATCAGAGACAATAAGTAATCTAAGTCACAGAGCTAGTAAGAGACAAAGCCATAGTTCACCCCAGCTCTGAACTCTAGGACCATGTTTTTAACTACTATACATGCTGATTCTGATAGATTTTGTATCCTGTTACTTTCACAGCTGTTCTCATCCTACATTACCTTGTTCCTAGTTCCAAAAGGACTCCTCCTGATTATACTAGATGTGACCTAAATATCTTAGCATCATGACATTATACTAGCTTCTCCCTTAAACTCCAGTTTTCACTATCAGAGCTAACAGTGGATTCCATTTTCCTTGATAAGATATGCCAACTCATGACTACTTATGCTTCAATAGTCTTGTCAGAAATCTGTCTTCCATGGCTCCTACAGACCAAGACATGATATTATGAAAGAGAAAGGGCCTAGATTCTAGTTAATGACTTCAATCCTAGCTCTATCACATAGTATCTGTGTGATCTTATATAATTCCAGGTCTCTGTTTCTTCATTTATAAAATCAGAATAATAGTACTTGCTACATATACCTTTGTTGTGATTACATTTAACACAGGACATGTAGCCCTTAATAAATAAATACTAAATGCCCTACCATCATTATATTTACTGTCTCTAGTTGCTATATTCTTCATTAGCTTTCCATATTTCTCTTTAAACCTAAGAATTTTAGGGTCTATCAGCACAGCTTCAAATATCACCTCTGCAAAGGATTCCATCTTTTTTCTTAAGCCCATTCATACTCAACAATGGATGCATATTTCTTACTGCTTGCAGAATTTTTCTGTGAAGATTAAAATGTCCACATTTGCAAATTTTATCTCCTTCCCACACTACTATTAGCATCTTAACTTTTTAAGATGGAAACTCTTTCCAGACACTATAGCTTGCACCCTTGGCATTGTCTTTGGCAAGAATCTTCTTGTTGCATTCCTTCTTGTTACCACTTAAGTTCAAAGCCTTATTACCTGAAATAAATTCTAAAATGGGCCCTCTAGTTTTATAAGAACAGGCTCTGTTTCCCCGATTCAGACTTTTTTGCTAAGATCATTCTATTCATTATATTTATATCCTTCCCCCTACTTTTCTAAGTCACATTCAATTTCTCTATTTAAATCCTAGCTACTCATCTCTTCAGGTCCATCTTAAATATCTCCTTGTCTACGAAACCATTCCTAAGTCCTATTTAAATAAACATATTTTCACCTCCCTGAGTACTCTTTAAGATTTTTCTCAGGGATCTTACTACTGGGCCGTAATGTTATAATTGTTTCTTCCTTAATATTAAATTCCAAGCTCCCTGAGGGAAAGACCTATGTCTTAATTATATCTTTATATCTACTACTTATACCTTTATATATATGACTGTGCCTTTAATACAAAAGGTCTTCTGTACTACACACATAATGCCCATTTTTAGTCTTGTCAGCATTAAAATATGTTGAGCACCCTAAGTCTTTAAAAACCAAACTTCAACCTGAAAATTTTTCATAACTGAGATAATACAAGCGCTTGACAGTACTCTGTGAAGTTGGCTATATATATATATTTTTTTTTGTAGTATTTGATAGCTATAGAGACATATTAAGAAAAATACAAACCTGAAAAACATTATATACCAAATGTCATTCAGAATAAAGCTAACATTAAAGAACAACAAATTTAGAATAAATTGTTACCGATCCTTAAAAGTTTTAGGTTAAGTAAACTTGATTCAAAGTAAAAATATTGCTCGCATTTTCTTTAACCTTATTCATTTGAAGAAATTATGCCTAAAATTAAGAAATTAAGATTACTTTCTTATGAAGCTAACAGTACTTGTTGTCTATTAGCAGGAAGAAAATAGTATATAAAAATAATTTATATAGTTATTAAATTAAACCCTTAAAATTAGCAAAATTTCCCTATGATCCTGTTTCTTAACCAAAGTACTGTAGGACTAATATTTTAAATATCTTGTAAGATTTGCAAATATATTAAATGTAAAAAGCGCTCCAGAGAAAACATTAGGTAGTACTAAGGAGGAGTAAATCAAACTAAAAAAAGTATTCCCAATTTCTTCTGGAGATAAGCATAGTTGGCAATTAAAAATAAATAAGATTTAAAAGTTTCAGTTTATAGGCTTTTTCTTCCTTTGGAGATGACCCACATTCTCCCTTGAATGTGTATTCCTTGCTTCACCCTAAAAGCTTCTCTCTCTTGAAAGAGCCCACACTCTCCCTTGAAATGTGCCTCTGCTTTCCTAAATAAATCTCTATGTCTCTGAGGGGGAGGGGGAGCTTCATTTTTAGTTATTGAGCACTTTAAATAAAAAAGCCCCTAATCTCAAAAAATAGTACTAGATATTCAAATGCAGACATCTGAACATAAAAGATATTGCCAAACATACAAACTTGTAAAGAAATGAGAGGGAAAAAGACATAAAAAGAATAAGCTATAAACTACATACCTGTTTAAGTCTGGCAAGTTCTTTCAAAGCTCGTCCCCACTGTTGCTTGTAATGCAGTTTAGACTTGGTTGCAGATTCCAACTTTCTTTCAAGTTCAACCTAACAGTGATTAAAATCATATCAAGTGAAACACTATACCACTGTGTACAATCACTGAAAGATAATATATACAAAGAGTCTGGCTTAAGAAAAGAGTTTATATAGTGTAACATACGACATCATCTAAAACTGTTACATAATTTACTATAAATATTATGGCACATGAACATTTTCTTGTTTAAAATATAGTCTTACTTTTATTGCCTTACAGCCTATACTAAAAAGAACTGAATTAGTTTTAACCTCCAGACGGTTACTATAAATGTATTTAAACATGTATATTATAATGAGTAAAAATTAGACTCATTTTTTAATATAAAAAGCAATTCTAACTGTCCATATTCCAGTTTAGATAGCATTCTAAATCTAACTTAGAAACCAAATATTCCTTTTGGATGCCTATTATTATGTGGAATTTGGTCTTATACTGAAGAGAGTCAGTAGAGATATTTTTTTATATTTTGGCAAAACCACCAACACTGGAAATAGTGAAATATTTTATCACAAAGCAATACTAAGAAAGAGTACAAAGTCAAAAAATTTTAAGAATGTTAAACCCAAGAGTAAGAAAAATGTTCCTTAGTAACACACATATAACTTTTATTTTCTATTTTCCTCAAATATATAAAGAAAAACACTACAGTGATTCAATTTAAAAATATGGTTATTTATATTGCAGCAGGCAATCTGTTGTGCATGAACTGAAGCCAACTTGGCTTAGTTTTGGAATGTACTCACTCAGTGTTTCAAACCAAGTACCAAACAAATTCATGCAGCCAAAGAAAGTTTTACTATTAAGTGATAATGTAATAATCTGCTTGGATTTCAGTAAAACACTGTCACCCTGAACTGGTCAAAAATTTTTTATATCAAGCCTATTAGTTTTTTCCATACATACAACTCCTAATGTTTCACAAAACAACAACAAACAAACAAAAATGCTATAAAAATTCCAACTTCATAAAATTCATATGAAAACAAAATGAAAGAAAAAGCAGACTGCCAAATTCCCTTCACAAAAAAGACCAGAACATTCTCTGCAGTAATATATGACTACATGAAGTCAAGGTCTTTTCTGCTTTACAAATCCTTAGTGCTTGGATTAGATGTGTTGACATTTCACAACTAGACTCAAGATTCTTAAGTTGAATAATATTGCTGAGATTATTGGAGATAATCTCTTCCACTTATGCCCCAAAGATTTATACACATGACTTGGTAATTTAACAACAGGCCACATCTCAGAAGAATAGAAAAAAATCTTTTTATAGCTGTGGGATAAGAGTAATATTTGATAATAAAAGATCATGAATCTTAGACAAAGATCTAACATCCTGAATGGGTGCAAGGATGAATTCCAAAGGACCACTTCCACCTGAAAAAATTTGTCTGGGTAGGCTACCTAGTCTTACCATAAATATTTTAAAAATTCACATTTGCATAGTTATTTATACTAACTTAAAACACATGTATGGTTGTACATATAACTTTTTTATTCTTGAATAAAATACCTGTAGCTAGCAAATCTGAGGCACAAACCTAATTAATTTCACCAAATCAGTGATTACTAGCTTTTGCTTTTCTTTAAAGATATAGATGCCTCTGTGATTCTAAATATATGGCCCCAATTCCAGAAAAATGCCCATAACCAAAATTTTATACAATTTCAGAGCATTCAAAAATCTTGAATTAAGGACCCTATTTGTAAACAGATTTGAGACTTCTGGAAGGCTTTGTTTTCATTTTTTTATTTAAGGTTTCCTTGGTCCATTACTGAGGTAATGTTCTCTTGAAAGGAAAATCTGGCTCAACACCTAGAGTCAATTCAGACATTACTGAAGACCAAATGCATAGACCAGTATTTACTGGTTCCAACTTCCTTGTTGATATTTCCACAATTCCAGCTCTCTACTAGAGGTATGACATTGTTTTTGTTTCTCATTTTCTATTCTCAGGTCCAATCTGTCACAAAGAACTACAGATTTCTTTCTTGAAATATTTTCAAATTTTATTCCTGTATATTCCTACCGCCACTTAACCTACACTTGTCTCAACTCATCTTGACTAAATGAGAAAGATTTCTTATTTCCCAGCTTCAAATATACCTACAAATACTGCAAGCCACTATAAGATCAACTGTCTATTAAAAAATCTACTATAGTCACTATTTGTCTATGGTATTAAAGACACTTTTCTGCCTAGGACTCAAGGTACATCAAAATATAATTTCCATACTAACTGTTCACCTTCTAAGTATTCCTTCAAACCCTCTACTCCAACCAGGAGTTGTACCTTCCCTATCCTATCTCTTCCTGAGCCTACCAATTGCTTTCCTTCTCTTCTTGCCTAAATCTTAAATCTCAACTCAAATTTCCACCTCTACATGAGGTTGTCTTAAAACTACTAGATAAAGAACATCAAATAGTTTCTTTTATGAATTGCAGAGTTCTATAACATTCCTCTGTAATCTGATCATTCATGGCCATTTACTCTCCTTAGTCATCTCTCTAATTACATAACAAATTAAAGTGAATTTCTAAAAGAATAATACCCTTTCATTCTCTTTTATCTTTCCCATTTGTCTGAAGAGTGGGCATACAGTAGATAACAAATATTCTTGAATACACTACAAAAATTTTAGACTAATTAAAAATCTCTACATTCTTTCAGTATGTTTTCTCTTTTCAACCTCATAATATTCTATTGTTATATGCGTTCCATATTTTTAAAAATCCCAATTATTTTCAAACTATGTAAAGAATAATTTCTAGGTAAAAGAAAAATCAAACTATTATTTACTTCTTACATTATCAAAGTAATCAAGAATTGCATTTAGTAAAATTATTTCTTTTAAAAATTTTTTTTAGTTGTAGATGGACACAATCTTTATTTTTATTTATTTATTTTTATGTGGTGTTGAGGATCCAACTCAGGGCCTCATGCATGTGAGGCAAGTGCTCTACCACTGAGCCACAACCCCAGCCCCGTAAAATTATATCTTAATATTAATTAAGATACAATTAATTAATATTATTATTAAGATACAATTAATAAAATTGTATCTTAATATCTTAATGTTAATTTATTTTAGACTCTTTCACTGAAATTGGGAATATTTGTGTTATATTATAAAGAACAGGCAATCAAGAAAAGAAAAAAGCTATCAATCAGACACAACTAGAAAGTACACAATAACTCAGATAGTTTTTCTCTTAGGTCTTCTTTTTTTGTGTTTTAATCTCTGTTACTATTTAAGAAATGAGATTCTGCCCTCTTCTGGCTCCAAAAAGATTTACAAAAAAAAAAAAAAAATTCAGAAGCGTGGAAAAGTCTTGTTCTATAGGCATTATTAAGCATACTTGATGAATTAATTCATGAGGTGTAATGTAGAATTAGTTCAATTATGCATTTCTCTCTCAATAAGTTCATGGTACTGGTAACACTTTTAATATGTTTAATGATTTTTATCCTCCTAGTAACAGAGTGTAGTTAGAAAAAGAATTTTAGTTTTAAGAATGATTTAAAATTTATTTCTATGGGGGATATTATATGCAGTTCATATTCAGGAATGACTATCTGGTCTCTGAAATTCCTCAAGATAAAGTAGGTATCAAAAAATGTTTTCCATTTTACACATCTTGTAAGAACTGATGAGACAGTATCTAATAAGTACTTCAAATATTTCTGATGAATACTACAGGAAATACATCTTCATAAAGAAATTCTTTAATACTTGATTTTTTTTCGAAAGAGGATGGGAAATATTGAGCTGGACTCAAGTTCACTGGTAGAAAAATACAGACAGCCAAAAATAAAGGAAGTAGTTGTCCAAAATATGTAAGAAAAAAAAATCTACCAGCTTTGCAATTAAATGAATGTGGGAAAAAAAAGATACAAAGCAGCGTGGCCGCTGATAGGCTGCAGAAACTTTAAGTTCAGAAACACTAGTAGAAAATAGCAGGGAACGTGACTGACTTTAGTTTTGGATTTTCTGGGTTATCTTATAGAGTTATTCTTTTATGAGTATACAGTGGAGTTTTCCAGAGGCTATATATTGTATAATATAACAACAGATTGAATACAGAGCAGATATAACAATTCAGCCGTCTTCTATTATCCAGATAACTAAAAAGATCAGTAAAAGGGTAAAACAATGTCACTCTTCTCACAAGCTTTTGTTTTAGAAAATAATTATTTTAAATGAAAATGATCTATGCTGCTAAAACGGGGTTTTTTAGTTGAATAAATATTTTTAAACAATTCTAAATTTTAATTTTGAATACAGTAGTTACCAACAAATACAAATTGCTTTGGAACCATCAATATTTTTTAATTATTAGCTATCCATTGGTAGGTAAATTTTTTTTTTCTTAAGATGTATAATGGGTCCTCAGTGCAAAAAGTTTGAGAACTGCAGTTCTAAGGCATTCATGAAAAGATTTTGAGTAGGCAATTCAGAGAGAGGTCTTGTCCTCTTATACATATTTTCTACATGCTAGTTGAATCTTCTTTTTAAGTATAAAGATCAAGTTACTCTCCTACTTAAAACTTTTCAATGGTATCTCATTATTTAAATTTTAATGTTTGTAAGTAAAAAATAAACAATATTCTAGGTTCTGTGTTATTTTGCAACTCTAAACTCATTTGATTCTTTTACCAACCTTATTAACACAATTTTAAAAGTATGGAAAAAAGTACAGAGAAGTAAAAGAATTTGCCCAAGGTGACACAGTTACCAAGGTGGCAGAACCAAATTGATGCAAATCTCTACTGAATTAAAAACAAAACTTACACTTCTCATGCCTTTACAACAAGTATTTTAAATCTCACTCTGTACACTGACTGTCCCCACCCCCAGTTCCCCACACTTTAGGCTGGACTTCTTCTTCACTCAATCCAGGATAAGTCTCACCCCAATGTCTTTGCAGGTGCTCACTGGACACACTTCCCATACCTCTTTATTGGCTTCTCCTCTTCTCACAGATCAACATATATACCTTGTGAAAACTTAGGTTGTCTGTTGAACATTACACATTTTTAAATGCCTAGAGCCCAAGTGTGGGAAAACCCAAATACAAATTAATGGTAGAATTTGGCTTCTAACCATGGAAAACAAAATAGGATCAATCCCTTCAAACAGAGCTAGAATGCAGGTTCCATGAATACTCCTATCTAGGACACAGAATCTAGAGAATAGTGATATACAGAATATTCACAATGGCAACCACAAAACAGTTTTCAGCAAGCAGTATGACCTTGTAACATTGGTACACTTTATGCTTGAATATAGCCCTTGCTGCTCTGCCACTGACTTATTTATAAAATGGACATGTTTCTTTCTCCTTTTCTCTCCCTGCTCCTTCCTAATCTCTCCCCCTCACTAATCTCAGGGGAAACAGGATTACCTTTTTCCTCATCCTACGAAAAGTTATCTGTCCTTCAGCACACACACCACAGGAATGAAGTAATTTAGACTTTGGGGATGGTACCAGAATATCTCAGAAATGACTATCTCCCAAATTAACAAGTGAATTACAACTCTCAACAGAGAACACTTGGAATGTAACCTTTAAATCAACTCTTTATAAGCCCCCTGCTCCCCTAGTTGGGAGAATCAGTCTCTGGGACAAGAATCCTCTGTGCATCTCCTTTGCTACCAAAGCAATGAACCTTCTTTTTCCTTTTTCTCAAAACTAGTCCTCATTATTGGATTGTCTGTGGGGATAAGGACCAAGCTTTTGGTAACAACATTAGAATGAGAAGATTCAGGATTCCGTGACGAGAGAGCGATAGCAATTCCTAACAGGGGCATTCTAAGCAGACCATTTGAGACAGGAAAGATACTGACTGTGACTTGCTTCTTCTAGTTCCTGCCATATTGTGAGACTTGTTCTTCATTTACTTGACAGTTTGTGAATTTCTTTATTTCTAAAGTTAGTGCTGCTTGCAATCAAATATTCTAATTAGCATAAGCTATAACCGATATAAACCAACAAATTAAATTACTAACAATGTCATATGCCTTGAATTTACTGATGTGTTATTTCATATTAGAACAATACAGTGAAACATTACATTGTATACACACACACTATTCGCTAATTTTATAAACTGATTATTTGGATTAGTGTCAAATATTGACATGGATACCTTTTCCAAGGTGAGAAGATTTATTTCAGACTGTAGATGGATTTCTGGTTTGTTGCTTTGCTGATCCTTGAACTGTTGAAAGTCTTTCTCCAAAATCTTATACTTATTTTCAGCATCATTAAGCTGTATTTAAGAAAAAGTATTTATAGCCACTTAAAGACAATCATAAGCAAAGTTTAATATTATAGAATTCAATAATATTATAGAATTCAAGTGTCTTTTTCTCCTTATTCTAAAGCATATCCATAGTAGAAAATTGGAAAAATACAAAAAGTATAAGGAGGACAATGAACATCTTCAATAATTAAAAAAACTGTATATCAACAGATTAAAAACTTTTTATAAGTAAAAAATTAAGAATCAGAGGGCTAAATAACTGAAGCAATGCCAAAGAGCTAGTGAACTAATCAGTAGTGAAGGCAAAAATAGAATTCAGATCATTTCATTCCCCAGAATAAAACTATAACAAAAGCAGCCTATACTTGTAAATTAATAGAGAGGTGGGGGTTGCCTTAGCACTACAATTTCCCTATGAATAGTTTCAAAAATATGTTTAAAAATTGAGGGTGTAAAGATGTTCTTTTAAAATCTGAGTTTTTTTTAAAGCATCCCCCCCTTTTTTAAACTTTTATTTTTTTAATTTATTTTTATGTGGTGCTGAGGACAAAGCCAGTGCCTCACACATGATGCTAGGCTCTACCACTGAGCCACAACCCCATCTCAAATCTGAGGTTTTGTAATCAAATGTAAATAATGATCATTAAAGTCATTTTGGGGAACAAACTAAATGACTCCATCATTAGATATAACCTATTATTTCTTTCTTCAGATTTAAGACACAACAGACATTGAAATACTGAGAAAATCTGTAGCAAAAATGCAACTTAAATCATCACTGATAAAATGTTCTAATCAGGACATATCCAGTATCTTTAGGTAATGAGTTGTTCCATACATGAATAGTTTCCATGTAATTGAAGTTTAACTCTTTCAACATCAAAAGTTGAATAGAAACATTGTAAAGTATCTCCCTCATTTTTTTGTTTTAAACAAAAAACATAATAAACTTAATACTACATTTGGTAGTTTCTTCACCATTCAGCGGTATTATCATAAATAGCTGTTGTTACTATCAGGTTGTAAATCAACAAACTATTAAAGCATGTTGGGTTCTCTTCCTGTTGCCAAGTAGTCCACCAATTACAATGATTGTGTTTAACTGACTCTTCTACCTATTTAGAATTGCATATTTAATATGTTACTTAGAGTGATATCCTAAAAAGTTTTCCTTATACATAGGATGTGAAATGTATATAGTCCTGGACTTGACAATTTGAACATCCTAGAAATTTCCTGTTTACCCCCTCATTCTTAGAATATTGATTCGAGAACAGAGGTGTGCCCTTAGTAATTTTTCCACGATATCAGTTCTTTCTATGAAGGATCCTCTTACAAAAAAATGTAAACTATTTATACCTGTCTTGGACAGGGCACAGATGTACTTTCCAAGGACTTTCCTGATGATTCTAATGTATAGTAAGAGGTTTTGTTCTAGACAGTTAAACATTCCTGATAAGTAGAAGAGAAGCATTACTGGTGAATCCCATAACAGCTGCCCACTTTTACAACTTTTTCACCTTTTAAATTAGAACTACAAAGTAACAATCAAATTCATATTTACAACTACGTAAATAATGTGTCTATAACTGATTCTGAGCTGCTATGGAAACTATTCTTCATGCTAGAATGTACTGAAGACTTTAAAGGTATCCCTCATAATACTAATTTTTACTAAAAATTTCCAAGAAATATAAAACTTAATTTTCAATAGCTTAGTCTTTTTCTCTATAAATATTTATTGAGTTCCTGTCACTGGTGACAACTGTCCTGGATTCCAGGCTTACATCTATAAATCAAAACAGTTTTTATGGAGCAAATAATCTGACAGTGATTAAATCATCATACCTATGAACACATCAGATCTGATACATAATAAAAAAACAGGATCCATTAGAACATATAACAAAAACTTGACCTAGATTGGGGAGTGGGGGTCAGTGAAGATTTTTTGGGATAAGTGATACTTTAGATGAAATCTAGAGTTCACAGGGCCCAGAAAAAGCAGCACACATAAATATCTTACCAGGGAAGTAAGAATAGCATGCTTCAGACACTGACAGAAGATCAGTGTGGTGAGAAAGAACACAACAGAATTGAAAAATTAGTAGATGAGATTCAAGACAGGCTGGTACAAACTATGCAGATACTTGTGGGGCAACGTAATGATTCTGATCTTTATCCTATGAATAGTAAGGAAACATTGAAAAGTTTTAAAAAAGAAGGGTTTTATCATCCCCAAATTTCAAAACTATTCTGGCTGTCACATAAGATTAGATGAGGGGCTGGGGATGTGGCTCAAGCAGTAGCGCGCTCGCCTGGCATGCGTGCAGCCCAGGTTCGATCCTCAGCACCACATACAAACAAAGATGTTGTGTCTGCCAATAACTAAAAAATAAATATTAAAGTTCTCTCTCTCTCTCCCTCTCTGACTCTCTCTTTAAAAAAAAAAAAAAAGATTAGATGAGCCCATCTCTGAAATACAGAACTCTTATAGGAAGAAGGTCAGGTATAAATGGGAAGATCATTTAGGATTTAAAACATCCTTTAAGACATCCAAGTAGAGATGTCCAAAAGATAATGTAGTATATGAGACTCAAGGGTATAGGAAAGGTTTTGAATATAAATATGAACGTCCCAAATGTACCTACAGATTGTCTCTGAAGTCAGATTATTTAGTAGAAAGTAAGTCCTGAGCTTGAACAATGTTCAACATTTAATAACTAGATAAAGAAAGATCAGCCTGAGAAACAGCTTTAAGGGACACCAGAAAAGTAGAGGAAAATAGAGTGGTGGTACAGAAGTCAGGAAGAGAACATTTAAAAATAAGGACAGTAGTGTTGATCATGTTACTAAGTTTTAATAAGAAATGAGAAATGCCCACTAAATTTAGTGACTCAGCCACCAGTGGCTTCTCTGACAAATGGGGACAGAAAGCCAAGGGGGATGCGTTAAGAGGTGAGGAAATGGAGAGGACATAGACAATTTATGAAGTCTGATTCTCAACTAAACTCTGTCCAGTGCCACATTAACATCTATATTTACTAAGAGGAGATTTATCAGAAAATCATTTTATATTAGAAGTCACCCTAAAATACAGTAGTTCCTCACAAAGTTATAAAGTCAGGAAAAGTCTTCCAATATAGCCTTAGCTTTAACTTAGAAAAACAAGATCTAGGGCTGGGGATATGTAGCTTAGTGGTAAGAGCTTGCCTGGTGTGTGTGAGGTCCTGGGGTTCAACCCCTAGCACTTTCCAAAAAAAAGAAGAAGAAGAGGATGAGGAAGGAGGAGGAGGAGGAGGAGAAAAACAAGATCCAACTTAAAGTAAATCTGAATCACAGTGTAATAAATATGATAAATAGCTCAAACCACAGTAAATGGTATCATTAGTGAGTTAATAAACGCTAAGTGTAAGATGATGACAACCTGCTGCTGAAGTCGGTGCTTATCCTCTTCTAGCTGCTTGATCTTTAATCTTTCCAGCTCTACTTGGTGAATACAGTCTTCTTTGGCCCTACGGACACAGTCCTGAAGTTCTTGCATGTTCCGTTCACGTTCTGATTGTAGTTCCTTTTTCTCTCTTTGAAGCTAAAAACAAAAGCATCTCTAAGAGGCTGGCCTGTTGGAAGCTGCATTATACTGTTGGATAATCTATTATCCATATATTTAGTCAAATGTTCAGAATATTTATACATCATCTCTTTTAGTTATCAATTAATGTTTATACTGATTTTATAATTTTTGATCATCATTTAATACTAATAAGTAAATAAAAAATCCTTATACAATTTGTATAAATTCAGCTGAAAAGGCCCTAATCACTTACAATTCCCACTGGAATAAAGTCGTATTTTACTATATAAACAAATGTGCTCAAATTTAATTTCCTTTATTAACAACTTCAGACTCCCTGCCTAATCACTCAGAGGATATATTTAAAATTAAACAACGAAATCATCAGGAAATTACAGAAACTATACAATGGCAAGATTAGGGTAATTTGCTAACAAAATTTTAAGAAACATTATGGTTAGAGAAGGGACACACAAATTTAATGGGAGAAAATTCTAATCATTTTTAAAGGGTAAAACTTAGTTAAGATCTAAGAAAAGCTAATTTAGCATAATACTAACACAAGCTCTCATGCTTCCTTAGGATATAATCTTTAATGGACAATAAAGAGGAAAATTCCCTTCTCTCTGGAAAAAAATTAGAATTATATGCTCCCATTTTATGCTACATTTTCTTTTTCTAGGCAGTGTAACTATCCATTCCTTCTACATAATTTTAACCCAAAACCTTCAATATTGAAGAAATCAGCCAAAGTTGAGTAAAATAGTTAATTAGTTCAATTCACACTTTTGTATCAGTTCCTAACATTCTAACATATCAAACATTCTTTACTTAGGTGAAGTTTTCCCCACAATGTCTGAAGAACAATTTCCATGAAATTAAGTAAGTATAGAGCAAAAATAAGTAAATGGTATGAATTTCATAGACTATGAAATAAGAATATATGATGGATGAATGAAATACCTCTGTTTCTGCACTGGCAAGCTGTTGTTCTCGCTTTTCTAAGTCAATTAGGGTTTTTTGAAGTTTCCCTTCTAAAATACTATATTCAGCCACCTAAAATATAGTTAAAGAAAAGTTACCTGAACACTCTCTCCACATTCAAAGCACACACAAATTCAAAAATACACATCATTTCACTGAAATACAATCCAAAAATAGGAAATAGTCAAACTACAGGAACCAATCCAAAGCAGAAATTTCTTCTACCCTAAGAAGGGGAGACCATCTTGTTTATGTTTGCATATCTACAGTGGTATTCAGTTTCACAAAGAAGCCCACTCTTCTACTGGGCAAAACCAGACTACTAGTAAAATCTTGTGCTCAGTCAAAACCTAATTCCTTAAAATCTTCTAGTGTTCCTTTGAAGCCCTCTCAGTCACTTATACTCTCTTGTCTTAGAACTAATCCATTTGCTAGTGAGATCAGCTAGTGAGGTACACAAGTTAGTTATATTCATTCAAATCTGACTTTTTATTACACTCAAAGTAATAAAAAATAAAAAATTTAAAAAAATGGTCAAAGTTCCTGATTAGGCCCCTGGACTAGTACCAATTTCTTTAGAGATAAAGACTACCTTTAAGGAAAGTCTTGTTCAGGATAAGAGGCTTACCTGCTTGACCTATACAGGCTGCAGGATTCTCCTGGTTTTTCTTCAATTTAGGCTGATCAGTTTTTATGAGAATTTTCAAAACCAATTTTTCTCCTCTTTTACTAACTAGTCTCCAGGTCTAAGACCCCATCCCGATCTTCTCTTTCCAGGTGACAATAAATCCCTGATTTGACACTCCTTAGAAGCCTACCCTTTAATCCTATTTTTCTATCCTTGGAAAGAGAAAAGAAAATGTTTCATCACACATTTGAGCATGGGGACAGCCATCATACATCTCTTCCTAGTTTTTTTTTTTCTTTTCCAAGATAAATACAAGTTTCAACAATTATTCATAGGTTATAATTTCTACATTATCTACTATCTTGAATTTAATGTAGAGTTGAGGTTCTTTTTTTTTTTTTTTTTTTTTTTTGGTAGGCGGGTACCAGGGATTGAGCTCAGGGTCACTCAACCAATAAGTGACATCCCCAGCCCTATTTTATATTTTATTTACAGACAGGGTCTCACTGAGTTGCTTAGTGCTTAGCTTTGCTGAGGCTGGCTTTGAATTTGAGATCCTCCTGCCTCAGCCTCCTAAACTGCTAGGATTACAGGCATGCACTAGTGTGCCCAACTTCAAAGTTCTCTACTAAGTCCTAAATGTGATATCCAGATGTAACATCACTAGTTCAGAGACCAAAGACCATGTATTGCTAAAGACTAGGTTTACCCTTATGCATGGTGGCACACACCTGTAATCCCAGTGAATAGGTAGGCTGAGGTAAGAGTTCTGCAAGTTTGAGGCCAGCCTCAGCAAATTAGCAAAGCACTATCTATGCAACTTAGTGAAACCCTGTTTGTTTCAAAATAAAAAAATAAAAAGGGCTGGGGATGTAGCTCAGTAGTAAAGTGCCCCTGGGTTTGATCCCTTGTACAAGATTAAAAAAAAAAAAAAAAGATTAGGACAACCAAAGTCTGTTGACTTATCTAAAATTACCTTTGCTAATTAAAGATCTCAGTTACACTGTTAACTAATATCAAAAAGTTTCTAGTGCTTGTTTGTAAATCTGGCATAAGCACAAGCACACTCATTGTCCAAATGACTCTCTTAAACTAACTGCAGAATGTGACACCTTCATTTAATGATTTAGGCCTAATAAACCAAAGCATCAGGATTATTTCTATATTAACTATGTGAACTCTCCCTAAAAATATGTTAAGCATGTCTACCATTCTTCACCAAATCATTCATACAAATAACTAAATATTTGTTTTTCAGAGTTTTGTCTCAGGATGCCTTCTCTTGCACAATATAACCTCACGGATGATCTCATCTTCCTACTACCATCACATATACCAAGAACTTCCAAATTACATTACAAAATCAAACCTCCCTCCTGAATTTCAGGTTTATAGACCTAAATACCTGTTGAATATATCAATATTTTTCTTATATCTTAAACTCAAAAATGTATAAAAACCTGAAATCATAATCTTTTTAACTAATATTTATTGTATATCTAGCATATGTAGGGCAAAATAAAATTTGAGTGGAAATGATATTCTAAAAATGATATTCTCAGGGAAGGCAAACTATATGTAAGTGTGTGAATATTTAATATAAGTTTAATAATATGCTATTAAAAATAAATCAGAGTTGAGAGGACAGTTATAGAGGGATAAAAGAGAAACACTACTTTAGATAAGGTACAGAGAAGACCTCACTGAGATTATTCTAAGCAGACATCAAAATTATCTTTGAAGGAAGAGAATCCATAGATCCTGATGAAAAGGGTGGCTTAGCATGTTTGAAGAATTACAAGGAAGCCAGTAACAAGACTAACCGGAGGTGGAAAAGGAAGCTAGGGTACAGATCATATAAGGCCTTGGAGGTCCTGGTAAGAACTCTTTTAAGTTTTATTGTAAAGTGTGAATGTCAGTAGGATGAGTTTTGAACAGAGGAGTATATAATTCTGTCTTAAATTCTAAAAGCTGTACTCTTGGGCCAGGATAGATAAAATAAGGTATAGGGGCCAGGAATAAATGAGAGCTACCAATGTTAAAAAGTAACTAGTATACTTAGGAGCAAGGCCATGATGGCTTAAACTAGGGAAACAGTATTGGAGGTGATTGTAAATGGTTACTTTGCACAATACATTCTGAATGTGAAGCCAACAGGATTTGATAACAAACTATATGTTCAATAAAATAGTCAAAAGTTACTTGGTTTGTAGCCTGAACAGTTAACTAAAAGTTTTGTCATTTATTAAGATGGAGAATCAACAGGAGCAAATTTACAGAGGACATAAGATAAAAACTTTAATTTTAGACATATTAAATTTGAGATACATACTAGACAGCAAACTGGCAATATTGTGAAGGCAGTCATGTAATGAGTTGCACAGTCCAGGAAAGAAGCTGGAGATGGAAGCAGAGGGGAGGGGTTGGGTGTGTATAATGTATATGATTTGATGTATGCAATGCTGATAGAGTGGATCAGATCTCAAGACAGAAAAGAAGGGATTCAAGGACTGTTCTCCAGAGCAAAACAATATTTAGAAGTTGAATCTAACATGAAAATTGGGAAGGGGAGATAAGCCATCAGAATATAGGAGAGTACAATCAAGAAAGACAAGTAGAGGAAGCATATTAGAATGGAAGAGATGAAACTGGATGTTGTTTGGTAAGAGAAAAATTGTATGAACTGATTAGAGAATGAATTCACTGAAGAAGAAAGGATTGTAGAGCAGCACCAAAGACCCCTTAGTTAGGCTTGAGGATGTAAACAATTAACATCATCTCTTCTCCACCCATTCCTTCTTCTCCATAATCCTATAGCTGTTATCTTAGAGCTTTCATTTTCATTTATAAATAGTTCTCCCATTTTCCCAGAATTTAGTTTCACATTCCTTTGTTCCATCCACTATTCTTCCATCAGAATGACTATTTGAAATAAAAAATGTGATCATGTCATTTCTTTACATAAAAATTTTCATTAGAAAAGTTTCTCAAATCGCTACCTTTCTCAAGCAGGGTTCATCATCTGAACCACTGAATATGAAAAATGAAGTAATTATCTTCTCTTGTCTTCTAAAACAGTCTATCAGCCTAGATGCACAAGAGAAAGTTAATTCATTACCAACAACATATGCCTAAGGACATGAAGGTTTCATTCTCTCAGAGAACCCTGGCTGGAAAAGCCTATATAGGATCTAAACTCTTTGAAGTAGAAAATAAGATCATTCAGATCTTGACCCTTCAACCTGTCTTCCCCTCTCCCCACATCCAACTACACACTATTTTCTAAATGCAGACCCTATTTCAAACTTTTCTGCCTTTGTTCAAGGGAATGTCTCTATTTGGAATGCCCTTTGGATCTACTTGGTGATATCTACTAAATTTCACCAAAGTAAAAACATGATCTTAAACACTTAAGTCATATGCTCCCTTATGTATGAACGATGTCTTCCTCCTTTGTGAGTACATAAGTATCTTTAGTCACATGTAAGAGTTAAACACTATCTCAGCTGTTTCAAAAGGCAGAACAGGAACCAAGTGTGCATATAACTCCTTCAGGTAAACTTTCAAAACATTAATGAAGTAAAACATTGTCTCAAAAAAACCGTAATTGAAAAAAATAAAAATAAATTAATAGAAAGGGTTTAATCATTATGGACATAAACAAATGTTACAGTGAGAGTCTCACAGAATTTGGCTTCAAAAAATTTCATTACACTGAAGAAAAAATTGTTTCTCCCTATTGACTTGAAGTTTAAAGACCACATCATATGTTAACACATCCTAGTTCACAATATTTTTTCAATGTAGGGCACTTTAAGATAAAATATTCAATAAAGTACTTAGTCTTAAAATGCACTTAGGTTGAAAGAACATGGTAAATTCAAATCTACCTTTTCAGAATACAACAGTTACTAATAGGACATTATGTAAAATTATGGATGTGTAACCGATGTGATTCTGCAATCTGCATTTGGGGTAAAAATTGGGAGTTCATAACCCACTTCAATCTATGATATGTCAAGAGCTTTGTAATGTTGTGAACAACCAATTTAAAAAAAGAAAAAAAACAAATCTACCTTTTCAATGACTAATATCAATTAGTTCAATTATTTATTAAGCAAGCATCATGTTTTCTGACTAGAGTTACTAATGGGCCAGGAGATCAGTAATTCAAGTTGAAATGGACAAAATAGTTATATACAAGGAAACCAAATAAAAACTTCAACTAAAAAGATCATTTTGTCATTATTACCAAAATGACAATGAACTTGCCTTTTAAACTTCTTTTTTTATTGCAACAAAAAGTCCAATTATGGCTTTTGACAAATCGTAGCAATTTTATTAACTTTTCAAAATGGTTTATCATTTGATTTTTACAAACCTCAACACAAAAAAAATTTAATATAGAAAAAAATTATTCAAGAATCAACCTGCTTAAGCTTATGAAGACAAACAACAATAAGTGTTGGTGAGGATGTGGGGAAAAGGATGTGGTGCAGCCAATTTGGAAAGCAGTATGGAGATTCCTTGGAAAACTCGGAATGGAACCACCATTTGGCCCAGCTATTCTTCTTCTCGGACTATACCCATAGGACTTAAAAACAGCATACTACAGGGACACAGCCACATCAATGTTTATAGCAGCACAATTCATAATACTTAAAACTGTGGAGCCAACCTAGATGTCCTTCAGTGAATGAATGGATAAAAAAAAATGTGGCATATATACACAATGGAATTTTACTCAGCATTAAAAAAGAACAAAACCATGATATTTGCAGGTAAATAGATGGTGTTGGAGAAGATAATGCTAAGTGAAGTCAGCCAATCCAAAAAAAAAAAACCAAATGCCGAATGATTTCTCTGACATAAGGAGGTTGACACATAGTGGGGTAGAGAGGGAGAGCGTGGGAGGAATAGATGAATTCTAGAGAGGGAAGAGGGGTAGGAGGGTAAGGAAGAGGGCAGGGGATTAGCAAGGATGGTGGAATGTGATGGACATCAATATACAAAGTATATGTTATGAAGACTTGAATTGGGTGTCAACATACTATATATACAAACAGAGATACAAAAATTGCAGTATATATGTGTACTACGAATTGTAATGCAAAAAAAAAAAAGTAGAGGGAAGTGAAAGGAGGGGAAGGCAGAGGATATGGGGATAAGAAAGGTAGAGAATAAAACAGACATTATTACTTTATGTATATATGTGACTGTATAACCACAATGATCCTACAATATGTATACTCAGAAAAATGAGAAATTATATCCCATCTATGTATGATATATCAAAGTATATAAGTATATTCTACTGACATGTTTAACTAATTTAAACAAATAAAAAATTAATCAAAAAAAAGAAATTAAAAGAGACCAATAGGATGGAGGAAAAAGGATTGGAGTGAAGTAAGAAGAGAGGATAGTGGGGTACTGGAAAGTGAAATTGATCAAATTACATTTTTTATGTATGCAAAAATATGTCACAATGATACCCATCATTCTGTATAACAAATATGTACCAATAAAATTTGTGAAAATTCCAAAAAATAAAAAAATAAAAGAATTAACCTGCTTAGTTTTTAAAGGATAGTGAAAATTTCAAAACATTAAAATACTGTCTAGTTCCCTTTGATTTAATTAGTATAACCTGAGTTCTATACCTATTATTTAATATGAAACTCATATTTATATTAATTATAATTAATCATAATTATAATTATAATTAAATAATATGAAACTCATATTAAGTAATAAAAAACTAGTCTAGTATTTAAAATATATGTGAGGGATTTTAATTCTCATTTTTGTTATCTAAACATTACCTTAAAATGGAGTTTCTGAGGTAGTCTTCTCTTTTATAGCTTTTTTCAAATTTTGTTATTCAAATTTCTAATGACTAAGAATTAAGTTAGAAAAAGCTGAAATGATATTTTGAAAGTCAAAGGCCCAGAAGACTCTGTTTCCCCAAGAGTTCTCCACTATAAACCCAGATTGAACAATAGGCAGGACAGGACTATGATCCCTAAGAGACAGGGTGGCAAATTATAGTTTACTGTCTGGGGGCAGTTTCTGGACTGAAGCTCAAGAAAGGGCAACACTTGCCATCTTGCTGAGTAGAGGAAAGATAGAGACTGCAAAGGCAGAGGCAACTGGAATTTGTGAGAAGAGGAAGATGCAGAGAGAGTAAGCAAAGGAGACCTGCAGAGTCATCCCCTGAAACCTGAGGTCGTATACTGATTAACCACTTATGAGAGTATTTTTGAAATCTTAATGTTGAAATATTTTTAAAAAGTCTCACTGTTAGGGTTGTTTTATTAAATAACTTGAGAGTAAATGGACAAATACTGAACTTCTGCTGCTGGCATAAGATTGGACAGTCTGAAGATATCCTTTTTTAAGATGTGGTTTAGTTCATGATTTATTTCTAAAAATAGCTCAAAAGTTTTAGAGGCTTTTAATTAATTTTCAGGTTATAAAATAATTTTTACATACATTTTTAAATGTGGTATTTTCTTTTTCATAAAGAGGCATGCTTTTTCTCTATTCATTTTATACAATTTATATATATTTTTGAATTGGTAGTACCTATGTAAATTTCAAAATCCAAAAAGTACAAACATCTTACAGTGAAAAGCCTCCCTCCTGCCCTAACATATTCATTAATTTCTTCCATGTCAACACATACCAAGGATAATTAATTTATTCCATTCAAATATTTTCCTTAATGTAGATGCAAGATATTATCACTAATATTCTTCTCCCCTTCAATTGTTATTGAAATTATTACCTTTTTTTTCACTAGAGATTCTCTTTCTCGGTCCCTTTTTTTCCATTCCTCTGCAAGAGCCTGCATATGAGCCAGTTCTTTCTGCTTTAGCTACAAAAAGAAAAATCAAGTCACCTCAATAACCTCCAAATATTTAAATGAATCAATTGTTTTAAGTTAACTAATACTGATCAATAATTTATTCATTTATTTTTGCCACAGGCATTTTATATATTTTTTAAAAAAACAAGCCAGGCGCAGAGGTGCATGCCTGTAATTCCAATGGCTCAGGAGACTAAGGCAGGAGGATATGAGCTAAAATCCTGCCTCAACAAAAGCAAGGTGCTAATCAACTCAATGAGACCTACAAAATAGGACCAGGGATGTGGCTCAGTGGTCAAGTGCCCCTGAGTTCAATTACTGGGGATTTACTGACATGGATATTACTGCTTAAGGCATGTAATATCCATATCAGTAAAGTATAAAGTAATATAAGTTCTGTTTCCTAAGCCTTGTCTGGAGATTGAAGGTACCACATTCTGGGTATATTAAATAAGAATTTGAGATTAAAGGAATAACTGTAATTCTTAACTTTGCCCAACAATAACAGACAAAATTGAGATATATCCTTCTGAGTAGCCTCTGCCAAACTGTTCAACTATGTTTTTATTCTCAAACTTTCTGTAAAGAGTAGGACATTGTTGGCATTCAAATAAACTATGAAACATCAAGAGAAAATCCTGCCTTAGAAAGAGAAAAATATACTAGGCACACAAAAATACATTTTTAAGTAAAATTTACAAAGCAACCTGATTTTCAAAAATGTCTTCTTGCATCTCCTTCCACATTTCTAGCTCAAGTGCTGCTTTGTATTCTAAGGTTTCACGTGGCTCTGTCTGGATCTCTGAATTACAAGGTGCTGGAGGAAGAGAAGATGGCTTCTGTTGTACAGCAGATAAAACCTAAAGTATGAATGAAAAGCACATTTCAACAAACAAAAGTATAAATATTAGATCTCTTTCAAGGAGTAACATGACAACACTCAATTATATTTACCTGAGATGAATCAGAGACAAAAATTTCACGCATTTTTACTAGTCCATAATCTTCTAGAGTCACTGTGTAAGACAGATCTACTATTCTATTATTTGATCTACAAATGAAACAAGAAATATTTTTAACTTTGTGAACACTTTCGTATAACTTTTCTTTTTATTACCCCAGAGCTGCAGTGTTGAGGAATAAGTAACATTTCTTAAATCCGACTCTATTACTGCTGAAACTGCAGCAGCCTCTAGGAGCTTTAAGATCTTCTGTATTTGTGATTTTACTGGATCATCACAAACATCCTACTAAATGCCTACCTATATTACTACAAAATGACTTAAACAAATGCACACTGTTATTGAAAAATTGAATATAAAAGGCAAAATTTTAATAAATCTTACTGTCCACTGTAGATATATATACAAACATGTACACTAATGGTTTGTCCTTTTTTCCTATTTTCACGTCATAAACCTTAATTCAAAAATGTGTGACTTAAAAAAAATGTGTGATTTTTATTTTTATTTTAGTATCAAACCCAAGACATTGCACATTCTACAACTGAGCTACATACCCAGCTACAACTTTTGTATTCTAAGGTTTCATGTGGCTTTGTCTGGATCTCTGAAGGACAAGGTGCTAGAGGGTTTTTAAAGATGGGTTTGTGGGTTTTACTGCCTAAATGAATTTATGCAGTACAACATATTTAATAGTTCTCCTATCCTTTTTTTAAACTATTTTTTAGTTGATGGACCTTTATTTCTTTGTATGTGGTGCTGAGAATCGAACCCAGTGCGTCACACATGCTAGACAAGCGCGCTACCACTGAGCCACAACCCCAGCCCATCCTATTCTTGATTATATAATTTACTCTGAAATCTTCTGTCTACTTTTCCTGGGATATACACATTCATATAAATCTTTTTCTTTTTTTTCACTACTGGGTTTTGAACTCAGGGACATTCTATCAGTAAGTGACATCCCCAGCCCTTTTTATTTTTGAGACAAGTTTTGCTGTTACAGAGGCTGGCCTCAAGCTTGTGATCCTTCTGCTTCAGCCTCCCAAGTAGTTGAGATCACAGGCATGCACCACCACACAGGGCATGTACAAATCTTTTACAGGATATAATCATTATTTATTCTAGGTTAATTTCCAGAAGTATATATTATTTGGGCCATAATGAGTTCTCCTCTGTATTAAAGAGCTGTGGGTAATATTTATCATTAAATAATAAAAAATAAGGGAACACATTAAAGAGAAATAAATTGTTGCTTTTTGGTACTAGGAATTGAACCCAGGGGTACTTAATCACTGAGTCACATCACCAACCCTTTTTATTTTTTATTTTACTTTATTTTTTTGTGGTACTGGTGATTGTACCAAGGGCCTTGTACATTCGAGGTAAACACTCTACCAACTGAGCTATATCCCTAGTCCCTTAATTTTTATTTTGAGATAGGGTCTCACTAAGTTGCTTAGGGTTTCACTAATTTGCTAAGGCTGGCTTTGAATTTGCTGAGATCCTCCTACCTCAGCCTCCCAACTCACTAGGATTACAGGCATGCGCCACCACGCCAAGCTGAAAAATAAAACTAATAATCAAAACATATGGTTTTTCCCTAACTCAAATATACCAGTCCAAAGAAAACTTTAATGAATCTCATACAATTAGAATTCTTAGTTAGCCAACTTTTAAACTTTCTTCTCACAAATCTTAGAAAAAATGAATAAAGTAAAATGAACCAGTATTGTATCTGAGAGAAACTCCTGAGCATATCTGAAGTTCTCACTTGGGTAAATTTGCAAAAACTTCTCTGTCTACAAAGCAGGACAATAAAAGCAATATTCAAAACAGGCAGACAACATTACAATAGCTACTATTATTAAAAGAACACTAATTTTTAAAAGAGATTTTTCAGTAATAGGACTCAAAACAAATAGAATTGTTAACCAACTATTTGATTCTCCAAGACACCTGTTCCCACACCTTCCAAGTGAATAAGATTTTGCTAAATCTTTCAGTTTCTGGAAGTAGCTACAGATGGGGAGATATAAAAAAAGAAATTTCAAGATCTCAGATTTTTACACTCTTATTTCCTTTTTCTTTCTCATTATGCTTTAAAAACAAAGAAAAATAGTGTACAATGTTAAGCTGAATGTAATTTTTATTAATTAAAAAAATAATTCAACAAATATGTTGATTAAAATATGTGAAATAATCAAGCTTTTTATTTTGGCAATGAAGTTCATGGCAAAAAAAAATTACTTTGTGGTTCTGGGGATTGAACTCAGGCCTTCACACATGCTAGCTATAGAGCTAAATATCCTCAGGCTTATTTTAAAAACTGCCTCTGACAAGAGGAGGAAATAAAACGGATACAAATAGTAAAAGAAGTCATCAAATGACCAGCTTGCAGATAATAGGATCCTATACTTAAAAGGTCATAAAGAAATCCAGCAAAAGAGCAGGAGATCAAATGAAAACAGTAAGTAACAATATCTTTTCTATACACCAATAATGAACCTGCTGAAAAAAAAAATTTAGGAAAATAATTACATTCACAATATCCTCAAACAATAAACCCAAACAAATATTAAAAAAAAAAAAAACCAAAACCGAGGAATAAATCTAACCAAAAAGATAAAAGACAACAATGATGAAAATCAGAAAACACTGAGAAAAG
The DNA here is from genome assembly GCF_052094955.1 of Ictidomys tridecemlineatus. Lineage (NCBI taxonomy): Eukaryota > Metazoa > Chordata > Mammalia > Rodentia > Sciuridae > Ictidomys > Ictidomys tridecemlineatus. The sequence goes on along the minus strand of NC_135477.1, from coordinate 137,293,062 downwards.
AAATAGGAGAAGACACTAGAAGACAGAAAGATCTCCTATGTTAATGGAGAAGCAGAATTAACATTGTTTAAATGGCCATATTGCCAGACATGGTAGTACACACCTGTAGTCCCAGCAGTTGGGAAGAACCCCTGGGTTCTTTCCCCAGTACCAAAAAAAAAAAAAAAAAAAAAAAAAGGCCATATTACCAAAAAGGATCTTCAAAGCAATCCCCATCAAAATACCAACGATATTCTTTAGAAAACTAGAAAAAAAAGAATTTCTAAGATTCATATAAAAGAATTAAAGACCCAAAATAGCTAAAGCAATTCTGAACATAAAGAACAATGATGCTGACATCATAGTACTAGCCAGAATATATAAAGATCTTTAAAAAAAAAAAAAAAACCCAAATAACCCAAGCAATAAATTAGCAAATGGACTAGATATTTCTCAAAAAAATTCAAATGGCCAACAAATATAGGAAAAAAATGTTCAAGATCTTTAGCAATTAGGGAAATGCAAATCAAAACTACACTGAGATTTCATCTCACTACAGTAAGGATGGCAATCATCAACAATACAAGCAATAAATGCTGGCAAGCATATGGGAAAAAGGAACATTTATACATTGCTGGTAGGACTGTAAAATGTACAACTATGGAAATCTGTAGGGAGCTTCCCTAAAAGACTAGAAACGGAACTGCTATATGAACCAATTACACTTCTTATTGGCATTTTCCAAAGCAAAGTCAGCATACTACAGCAATGCATGCATACCTATGCTAATAGCAGCACAATTTACAATAGCCAAGTTATAGAACCAGCCTAGGTGTCCATCAACAGATGAATGGATAAAGAAAATATGGGACATGTATACAACAGAGTTTTATTTAGCCATAAAGAAGAAAAAATTATGTCATTTGCTGAAAAATGGATGGTACTTAAGAGCATCATGTTGAACGAAATAAGCCAGACTCCAAAAAAGTAAAGGGTCATATGTCATATGTTCTCTCTCACATATATAAGCTAGAGAAAAGAAAAAAAGTAAAAATAAAAAAAAAGAAAAAAGAAAAAGAAGAAGAAACCTCATAAACATATAAAGGATACTAGCAGAGTTGACAAAAGGGATCCAGAGGAAGGCAGAGAAAAGTAAGGTATGGGGAATGAAATTTATCAAGTTACATTTTGTGCATGTAAGAATGTAAGAATGAATCCCACTCATTTATAATCATAAAAAACTAATAAAAATGAATAAATCTGAAAAAATCACCTCTAAGTGCTAACATACATAATATCCTCAAAATACTGTACACATACATTATAAACTCAACCTTAAATAACAAAATAAGATTCTGAATTTAAAACTTTAAAGAGTGCAAAAATGTAGCAGTCTCAATAAGAATTAGACTACTAGAGTAGTGAAGAATTTTTAATTTTATGAAGGAAAATGAGCAGTAGAAAGCTAAGCAATCAAGTAAATACATACCCCACAAGTCAAAGAAAAAAGATGAGCAAAAAGAGGTTATAAAAGGATAAAGTTGTGGCCCGTTAACCGTAAACATCACATGAATAAAAGAAAAGTGAAAATCAATTGTGTAAGATGCATTACCCTTGTGCTGCTATAATAGGCACACTTTCACTGTAAGTTTGACGCCAACACTGTTCACCATTAGAACCTAAAAAACGAGTTTTTTCTGAAGACAAGATGTTAGAAAGTTGGATTCTTGCGATTCCCAGGAGTAAATCTTTACTCATTTTATCCTTGTGCCATAATTCAACCAGCAATGGAATCCTAAAGAAGAGAGAAACATGAGTTCATACCTATCAATTCTAAAGTCTTTTCTGAAATAAAATTATAAGTGCCCTTAATGTAATCAAAGATGTTTTGTTCCCTGAAAAGTCATCTAACACAATTGTTAAATTAAAGGCTACATTCCACAAGTAACAAATATGAAGTACAATTATGTTTTCTATTAGGCAATAAAGAAAAGTCTTTCACACACTATCCCAAAATGGTTAGATATTGTATCTATCCTTCATTCTTCCTGTAAAAAAAATGTATAAATTTGGATTGTGAAACTCAGAAAATAAAGATTTCATAGATCTCATTTTTTCACAAATTTCAGATAACTTGATTATAAACCTCCAAAAAAGCAAATAAAACACTATAGTTATTCAGTGACTCAATAATCTAAGTAAATAACTAAGAGTACTTAGTTATTTATCAGAGTTATTTATCAAACTAAGTATTCTTAGTTATCAAAGTTCTTAGTTATTTAACAAAGTTCAAATATCTAAACTCAAGCAAATAAGATATGAAAATCTGAAAACGAGGCCTTAGGAAACTGAGTGAGACTACCTCAAAATAAAAATAAAAAAGGACTGGGGATGTAGCTCAATGGTAAAGCACCCTAGGGGTTCAGCCCTCAGTATCCAATAAATAAATAGACCAACCAACAATATAAAAGTGATGTAGAAGCACAAATGTCACAAAAATTAACTGTGTGTCTCTTGATTCTCAAATGCATAAACTTCTATGGATTTAAATCTATATAAATTCCTTTCTTTGAAAAGATACAAATTTTCTAGAGTTGACTTTTAATAAGAAAATGCAGTGTATACACTACCTTAAGAAGGTATCTTGCAGCTGATAAGGCATAGTTGCAAAATCAAATGCACAATAAGACTGGGGAAGAAAAACTTCCATGTTTTTCCGAACTTCTACAGGAGGATTAGTCATAATAGGAGCTGCACTTCCAAAGAAAGGGTATGAATACCTAGAATTATAAAATATAAAGTTTTACTGTATAATCTACAGATAACACTTATAGTTTGATTGAAAAATATAATATGAATACTTAGAGAAAGCAGAATTTTTTAAATTAAAAGATAGTAGGAATATGGAGTTCCCATTTGCCTTAAGTTCCTTGTGGGCATGCATGCTTTTTCATCTCTGCATTTCCAGGAACAAACAAGCAGCTTGTCATTTAATAAACACTCAGGAAATGCTTGCAAATTTTAATTTCTAAACCTACTTTTCTTCATATAATAATGTCCTGGTGTTTTGGGGGCTAAAAAGCCCTTAGTCAACTGCAAAAGGGATACATTAATAGTAATTTATCTTTGAACAGAGAATCAGGATAAAACAACTCAACTATGGATAAATCAACAAGTGACGTAACACTATTCTTCCTCTTGTCACAAAACCATACTATGGTAAGCCAAGGGTGGTAATGCAAGCCTTTCATCCTAGCTACTCAAGAAGCTGAGACTGGAGGATCTCAAATTTGAGGCCAGCCTCGGTGACTTAGCAAGACCCTGTCACAAAACAAAGGACTGGGGTGTATCTCAGAGACAGAACACTCCTGGGTTCATTTCCTAGTAGTCTAAGAATGGCTGAATACCAAATAAATAAAACCACACTAGGTTAAAAGTAAGAATGCCTGAACATACTCTGCATTTAAAGCTAAATATGATATTTTAATTTTATCCTGTATGTTGTTACTCATACATGAAAGTAAAATTTAAACCTTACTAGAAAAAAAATTACTTTTCATACAAAAAGATCCTGTGCATTCACACAATTCTTATATAATTATATTCTCTGAAGTCAATTCACCTCAGAGAGTTCATATCCTAGATTTTCAACTACTACACCACACTATAGGTATAGGATCTAGTAATTAAAGAATAAAAAAAAAATCTATATTGAAGAAAGTCCTGCAGGTTAAACGTTTTGAAAAAACAATCTTACTTCATAAATTCTATTACACAGTTGCAAACCACAATTTCACAGTAATGCAGAGCATGACAAAACATGTATCAAAAAATTAAATGATAATTTACAAAGTGCCTTAAAATGAATCAAAGACTGAACAAGCATCTAGTGAATTTACGTAGAGTATAAAAATGGGTTGTAGCTATTTACTTCCTGCTTAGAATATTATTACCAAGTGAATGACTACTCTCCCTTATATTTTGACTTATCTGTGAATCTGTCTTCTGACTAAATTGCTCTGTTTATGTGGCTCTTTTCATGTACCTATAATACCAGGTGCACTGTTGGCATATTATAGGCACTTCATAATTAAACAAATGGTCCTGATCACAAGAATAAAAGCAAAAATTAACATTAGTGCTTTCACAGTGGATTTGTACAATGCTCCAACTATTATTCATGCCAAATTATTTAATTTTGTGCCTGTTTCTATGCTCCTGGTCATATTCCTATACAGGCATACAAAGAACAGATGAGTTCTCAGTGATAGGACTGAATAGAAAAAAAGAAACTAGAAAACAAGTAATGACATGCACACCCATAATTCCAACAACTCAGGGGGTTGAAGCAAGATCATAAGTTCAAGGCAAGCCTGGGCAATTTAGCAAGGTCCTGTTGCAACTTAGCAACACCCTGACTCAAAATAGAAAATAAAAAACACTGGAAGTATAGCTTAGTGGTAAAACATCCCTGGGTTCAATCCCAGCATCAACAAATAAATAAATAAATAATTCTATTTCTAAAATAGAGAAAACAAACTCTTTGACAAAAGCTACCTTGAGAAAATTCTTCTCAGTCTTCAATTCCAAATAAAAACATCTTAGTAACAATGGTCAGCATTTAACATGTAAACTGCAGAATTTATGCTGAGATGGAAAAAAAGCTTTCATTCTATTCTATGAATTCTTTTCACAATCCAAGCTATGTCCCTTTGATTCCAACTATTATTCATGCCAAATTATGGAGGATTTGAAAACAAATTGAGAAGGAATCAAACAATTGAAAAATCTGATACAAGTATGGGTTGCTTTATGCTCTTAAAAAGCACACACTGGGGCTGGGGCTGGGGCTGAGCGGTACAGCACTCACCTAGTACATGCGAGGCGCTGGTTTTGATTCTTAGCACCACGTAAGAATAAATAAATAAAATAAAGATTTTTTAAATTGTGGTTTTTTTAAAAAAGCATGTACGCCTCAAATAACAGCAGGAAGGAATATGTAGTTGCTGAGATTTGTAGGTATGGCAGTCCAAGATGACTGATAGATCTCACTTCACTTACAAAGACAATAATTATATTTCAAATGCTAATGCTTGCTTCAAAGAAATTTATAAGGAAACACTACTCTAAATAATTCTTGTATTACATTTAATTTATACCTCAGTCACAAAAACCTATGAAGATGTAACATTATTAGAAACAAAATATTGCAGGCTTGGATGTAGCTCAGTGGTAAAGAACACTTGCCTAGGATGTGAAGGACCTTGGGTTTGATCCCCAGTCGCATAAAACAAACAAACAAGAAAACTGTAAAGTCATTTATTTACCTAACTAATTACATATATTGTGAGTACATTTCACTTCCAGCTCACTAAGTGTGGTTTTTAGATTAGACCTATGAAAGACAGGTAGGAATAAAACTCTCACTATAACATGACTTTATAGAAAAATCAGATACTATACTACCATTATTTTTTTCCAGGAAACAAATAAAACCAAACCAAACGAAACTTTAAATTTCAAGAGCCATTCTATTTAAAATGACACCATCAATAAATTATCAATACCTACATATTACACCAGAACAGGTAAGACTGTTACCTCTCACACAACCAAAGTCACTCTGGTTTAAGTTTAAAGTCATTAGAATACAGCCTTATCCCCCCTTTCACTGATTTAACAAAAGTTATAATTTCTTTCATAACATTTTTCTCCCTACAACTCCCCAAACAGAGGAAATGCATTCCTCCTCAAACAAAATCAATTCACACCTTAATATACAGTTGATTGGGAAACCAGTTTCCAAGCCATGGACACTCCTTAAGTCTATTGAAAAGCAAAAATGATGTGATGTTGCTGGAACAGCAATCTTCTGTCCGGAAGCTGTTTCTGAAGCATTGGTTATAGCCACTGGCTGGGTCAGTGGAACAGGTACACAAGAACTAATGCCTAAAATGAACATAAAATTAAGGAAAAAAATGTTGTTCAGATCATTTAAAGCTATCATCTCATTTACCTTCAAGCAAAGAATCTGACTATTTTGTTTTATGTACATATGAATTGAGGTATAAGTATCTTAAAAGTGGCTTACCCAAAATTACCTAAGCTTTTATTTCCCATTCGAGGATTATACTAAGAAAGAGCTTACTCTAAACAAATGTTGCAGACCATTAAAACACACAGAACTGAAGCAGTAATGACTGACTGCCGCCTAAAAAGCACCAACTTATTTCTAACAGGTAGCTGCAAAGAAATGAGCATTTGAAGGGTGCTACTTGAGATTTACTATGTATATAAAATCACATCATTTTTTACAATGCAGTTGTAGTTATTTTAGACTTGGGCTGGGTTGTAGCTAGAGCACTTGCCTAGCATATGTGAGGAACTGGGTTTGATTCTCAGCATCACATATAAATAAAAAATTTTTAAAAAAATATTTTTTTTAAAAAAAAGCTAAAACTTGAAATGACAGAAATATCTAGTCTAATCCTACTATGGACGGTGATGTTTAATGAGTGGTCCAAGTCATATAGCTACTCGGTAAGAGCTAACCCATGCACCCAAGACTCTGAACTTCTAATCCACCACAGCTTATATTACTAATGGTAACTGCAGACCCTTATGCAATGGATGGAAAAATTTTATAAAACTAGATACATGCATTCTCAGATCCTGTCTTTATAATCAAAAAGTATATGGGGGGGCTGGGGTTATGGCTCAGTGATAGGGCACTCACCTAGCGAGGCCCTGGGTTTGATCCTTAGCACCACATAAAAATAAAGTAAAATAAAGGTATTGTGTCCAACTACAACTAAAAAATAAATTTTAAAAAAAAAACCAGTTTACTTAAGAGGTGGTTAAAGGCTCTTTTCTCTAAAAATTGCAGTGAATAAGAGTTTTAACACTATAAAAATCTACTTGAAAGAACAATATTCTTTAATTTCTTTTGAGTAGGTAATATTCCAATGTGAAAGTAAAATGAAAAATTCTCTTAATTTAGCAAACTATTACAAAGTTAAACAGATTGTAATTACTTTATTTTTTATTTGTTCTTTTCAGATACACATGACAGTACAGTGGACTCTGATGTTGCAATTACTTTAAATTAAAATTTTTGATATTACCACATATTATTAATGATTATTTAGGAATTCCACAATTTGGGGATGGGAATGTTGCTCAATACTAGAGTAACTGCCTAGCATGTGCAAGGCCAGAAGTTCAATCTCCAGCACTACAAAAACAAACAAACTTAAACCTCCACAATTTTCACTGGAAACCCATGAAAGTTCTCACAGCAATATATTGATAACATGACCATAAAATACAACACCTAAAACATGTGTGAAAATAATATCTTACTCTTCAGATGTGGTTTTACATCCTTATCATACTGTAAGCTTTCCACTTCACTTTCTGTTGCATCATCTTTGGTTGGAGGGGTCTGGTTGTGAGGTGAAACAGGGGATCTGCATGGTGATTTTGGTCCAGTAAGTGTCTTCTCCTTTATAGGGGTTAAAACTCTCTTCTTTGAATGCTCTGATTCATGTCCACTCTGGGTCTTTAATTCAATTAAAGACTAGAAACAATTTTTAAACAAAGTATAATTTGCAAAATATAATAAAGCCTTGTTTAAAAGTATATATACATATAAATATATAAATGAGCTTCCTTTCCCAATTTGGATATTCTTAGTCTATTTTTCTTCACAATTAGCAAATTTCCTTATAGTATCTAAGACCAGAATAAGGAGGATGAACAGAAGGAAATATAATATCCAGAGCTGAGTAACAAATGCATTCTAATGGGTAAGAAGAGATATTTGAGAATAAAATTCAGGCCTGGATGACCCTGGGAATAATTATTTCTACTATACCCTTATAATGGAGGGCTATACCCTTAAGGAGGAAAAAAATGTCTAGTATGGTTTTCTTTCCTTTGCTCCACTCCCCTCTGAAAATGACTGTATGTGCATACAAATAAGTATACTCTTTTTCCATTACTATATAAACCCTTAGAAAACATAAAAATAATTTTAGCTCTAGTGTGTGTATATATATTATATATATATATAAAATATATATATACATATTTAACTTATTTCAGTTTTTCTATCTTTAATTCACAACCTACAAATAAATTGATTCTTTGAAAGACTGACATTAAAGTTGATTCAGTGGATAGATACAACTAAAAAAAAATACATTCAAATAAATGCCCACCTCTATTGTAGAAAGTGCCTACAATATCGGGACTACAAAGCACTAAAAAAATCAGTATCAACAAAAAATGACACCTCTAATGCATATTCACAGAACCCAAGTCTCAATATGTTCTCTTTTACCAGATTTTCCTTTCTGTTATAGCAAATGGATATGCTGGTTGGGGGCAAATGATTCTCAATAGGAACCAAAGGCCAAGAAGGCTCTGAAAAAGTTACTTTTAAAGTAGAAGCCACTGCACTTTTCTGAAAGATTTATTCAGAAAGCACGTTTCATATCACGTAGGCCACTAATTCAGAACAAAAGTATTCTTTTGCCAGTTAACTCTTTTCAGATTTAACTTTTATCATCATGAATGACATTGGAGAAGCTGGAGGAATGGAATCACTACTTGCCTGTGAATCGATGCCTTCTCTCTGCAGAGCCACAGATACTCCCACAGTTGGGGCTAGCTCCAGAGGAATAGGTGCCAGTTTTTGTTTGGCTCGGTTTGGAGGGTCAAGGGTAAAAGCACCCTCAATTGTAACTGGGTGATGGTTGATTTCTGTACTGCCTTTTTTCAGTAGGCCACTTAAAGGTATTTCTGTACTTCCAAGTGACTGGTCTCCACAGCAGAGATGGATCTAATATGAACAAGAAAAACAAAATGGGGATTTAACTGTCTCCTTTCTCCTAACTACCATATAAACAAAAAGTTAATGCAAAAGCCAGGTGCAGTGGCACATGCCTGTAATCCCAACAGGTCAGGAGACTAAGTCAGGAGGATCACAAGTTCAAAGCTAGCCTCAGCAAAAGCAAGGCACTAAGCAACTCAGTGAGACTCTGTCTCTGAATAAAACACAAAATAAGGCTGGGGATTTGGCCCAGTACCCCTGAGTTCAATCCCCAGTACCAAAAAAAAAAAAAAAAAGAGTAACAAAAGTTAATGCAGGTTAACTCTTCATGAAGTAATGAATTCTCACAAGATTGTTAAAACTGGTCATAAAGTGAATACACCACAGTGAATCCCATATCATGTACAACCACAAGGATGGGGTCCTAATTAGAATAAGGTATATTCCATGCTTGCATAAATATATCAAAATGGATTTTACTGCTATATATAACGAAAAAGAACCAATAAAAAATAAAAATAAATTTAAAAACAAGATAAAACATAAAGTTTACTAGTAACTCAGTAACAATTATTATCTCTTTCATTTCTTCTTTTAATTATGGTTACTTTAGTATTTGACTATCCTACTTTACTCATGCAAATTATATAGTAAAAATGTGTATGTGAATTTAAATAGAAAACAGATACTTCAAATACTTTTTCCTATTTCTACTTTAACTTAAGATAAAGTTCTAAAAAATAAGGTATCAGATCAAGCTTGATTTGAAATTTAAAAATCTCAAATAATTTTGTTTTTCTTCACTCCTAAAATAACTTAAGTGATTCTTTTTCTTTTTTCTTGCTTTCAGAACTTTTTTTTTTATAAAACAGACGACTAAATAGTTAAAGGTAAAAGAATACCTCAGGGATAGAAGGTACTGTTGATCAATGAAAGCTAATCAAAAGTTCAAAATTATCACCTTTTGAAAACTGCAAAATAAATAGACTGTCCTTGGTACATGTTGTATAACTATTCTTTTCCCTTACTATATTAAATCCTTGGAAAACAGAATTCTGAAGAGAAATAAGCAATTACTACATAAAAATATTTTTAATATCAGGAATGATAAAGTTAAGAGACCTATGAATTAGTCTTTTGGGGTTTTTTGTTTTGGGGAGGCTTTTTGGTACTGGAGATTGAACTCAGGGGTAGTTGATTACTGAGCTAAATCCCCAGCCTTTTTTGTATTTTATTCAGAGACAGGGTCTCACCGAGTTCCTTAGCACTTATCTTTTGCTAAGGCTGGCTTTGAACTTGGGATCCTCCTATCTCAGCCTCCCAAGTTGCTGGGATACAGGCGTGTGCCAACGCGCCCGGCTCTGAATTAGTCTTAATGTTAGTAGATGTACTATTTAAAGGAACAGAGACAAAGTATTTTTATAACTTAAATGTCCTCTATTAAAAGCAAATTAATATATAAATAAATACATTTGATAAGGATTGATATAGTAGATAAAGAACAAGATTTCAACTGCTTTATCCTGAATCTCATTATTTTATATAGTCTTCCATTTTCTAGATGCCTTGGGTTTAGCAGAATCATTTTTAAAATTTAGTACTACTGCTAGGCACAGTGGCACACGCCTAGAGTCCCAGCAACTTCAGAGGCTGAGGCAAAAGGATCCCAAGTTCCAACTTTGAGACCAGTCTCAGCAACTTAGCAAGACCCTGAGCAATTTAGCAAGCACTGTCTCAAAATGAAAAATAAAAAGGACTGGGGATGGTGCTCAATAGTAAAGCAATCCTGGGTTTCATCTCTAGTCCCCCACCCTAATTCTTTTTTAATTTAGTAGTACTAAAATTTCTTAATTTCTCTTCTTACCTCCTGCCCAAAATTCAAGCAAAATCTAATGGCTGAAATTACTTTACATTATCTCTGATTTTAACAGCCTTAAAGTAAATTCTGAAATCCAAATAAAGTGATAACACTACAGCCCACACCTGTCATCTCCACTAACAATAAAAGAAATCTTGCTTGTGGCCATAGTTCTAGGCTCTAGGTACAGCTTTTTACTATACTGAAAATATATACACTCTTCCCTCAATAAGTGATTGTTATCTCCTAAAATTCTGGAGTAACTATAATTTCAATGACATCATAACTTAGATAATACCTAAAAAATTAAAATATATGGCAGAAATACTATACTATTGAATAGGATAGGAAATGCTTTAAAAACCATCTGCAGTAAAAAACCAATTGTTTGTAGTGCTTACCTGTAATTTAGACTGAAGAGTCAGATAAATACGAAGTATTTCTATACTGCTACGTATGCGAACAGATGCTCTCTCTGGCTCAAAGTTTGGGTTGATCAAATCGTTGAAGGGTTCATTTGTAACATCATTTCCCAGCAAAGAATAGTAAAAGAAAAACTCAGGCTGCCTTTCTGGAAGTTTCATGGTACATGGAATTAACTAAACATTAAGTGGGGAAAAAAAGAATTATTTTTAAACTTTCAACATGTGTCTGACACTCCTAAAATATTTACTAAAATGTTGATTTTTTTAATAAAGTCTTAAATTACCCATTAAAAAATTCTAAATCTCTGCCAAATTATTAATTTCTACTAATTTTTAAAGGATTATCTTAGAAAAGCAAAGACTTAATGACTTCTAATAGATTTAGGCTGTTTTAAAGTTTTCATTTTTTTCAACTAATCCATGAATGAATGTGTTGAAAGTTCTTTCTAGAAGAAAAGTCAAATATTTTAAACTAAACTTTCTTTATTTTCATTTACTTTATTTCATCTTATCCTATTCCACCAATAGAGGCTCCACTTATAAGAAAATATTTTTTTTAAATCTTACTTCAAGTTATTTAAAATATAACACTTTACACTAGGTCTCTGAATTAAAAAATAAAAAACAGATCTATGAATTAACAGCTACAAAAAAATATATACCTTTTGTTCTAGGAGTGTTATTTCTTAGAGTTGCTAGTTTCATGGCAACAGATGACTAGAAGATGTGATTCCTGTCCTATAAAGTATAAAATATCTGCAGACAGACTCCAATCTTCACTAGAACAATGTTAAATAATGAACTATAAATATTTAATGTATCCATCAAAAGGAGATGACTTTAAATAGGTGGCATACAGTACGGCTGCTAAATGATAATACTGACATAAAAATTACCTAAGACATTACTTGGTTTTAAAAAGTTACTGTATAGTTCATACAGTTTGTGAAAATAACAACTTATAGTAGCAGAATGTGTTTGTGTGTGTGGATGTGTGTATGGAGGGAAGGAAAGGGAGAAAGGGAGATAGAGAACTTAGCACAACTATCACTTGTAACACATATAAACACAAATTCTGGATTCAGACTTCAACCTCCAATTCTGTCTGGTTCCATCAATAACTTGTTGCAAAACCTTAAAATTACTTAATTCCTCTGTGCTTCCATTTTCTTTTAGTTGGAAGGATTATAAGAGATAATACATGTTCCATGCTAGTTGTTATTATATGAAAATGGAAAAATATTTGGGGAAAAATGCATTGCCCATAACAATGATTAGAGACTTATTTTCTTCCATAATCAGAAAGCAATAAAAATGTTAAGAAACAAAGGTGGCCTTTATATATTTTATAGTACAATTAACTTTAATTCCCACTATGGAAAAGATTCTTTTAAAAATTTTTTATTACCTTGGAATATAGAGACTCTGGCAGTTTTTAGCCTTACTTTACATATTTAAGAAAGAAGTAAGGTTATCACCATCCATTCTTGCTGCAAACTCAACCCTCTATTCTACTACATATAATTTTTTTAAGTAACATGTTCTCAATCACTGATTTGCATCTGAAAAGGTATGTTTATCTCTATATGCTTTCTCACAATGCCTTTGTCTCAGCTGAGAAGAAAAAAAAACTAAGTGGCTAGTTTTATCCCAGACAACAATAATGTAACCATTAAGCAGCCAAATTCCCAAATTTTCCCCTGCTCCCAGCCTCAGGAAACCACTAATAGACTTTTATATATATATTTATATTTTTATATTTTAGTTGTCAATGAGCCTTTATTTTATTTATTATATGTAGTGCTGAGAATCAAAACAAGTTCCTCACACATGCTAGGAAAGCGCTCTACTACTAGGCCACAAACCTAGCCCCAACTAATTTGCTTTTGGTCACTAGGAATTTTTACCTTTATTCTGGATATTCACATAAGGTAGACTCCTAATCATCTGACATGTGGACAAGAGTGTCCTGATGCAATTAATAAAAAAAGACAGTGGACCTTCCTCACAATCAAGGTGGCACATTAAGCTGAGGCAATCCACAGCAGAACTTTATTAGAAGAAAAATAAAGAAACTGATGGGAAAAAAAAAGTACATGTGTCAATGAGGAAATGACAATACCAAATTAGAGGAAAAAGAGTAAACATCCAAAGAATGCATGTATTAAAAATCCTTTTAGTAGTGGCCATGAATTTAGTGTGACAAACATGTTTCCTGAGAAGAACTATAACTAAGCAATCTTGAAAGTTAAATAAAAATGCAATCACCAATTGCATATTTCACCTGTGAATGTAGATTATGTGGGCATTTTGTAGCTTTAAGAAAGTAAATAATGGGCTGGGTTGTGGCTCAGCAGTAGAGCGCTCACCTGGCACATTCGAGGCCCTGGGTTCAGCACTACATATAAATAAAATAAAGGCACTGTGTTCAACTACAACTAAAAAATAAATATCTTTTAAAAAGAAAGTAAATAATAAAAATTTTAGGCATAAGCCAAATTCCCAATTTAAAATATATTAATTTATTTCAGGTGCTGTAAACCAACACAATGTCAAGAAAAGTACACTTGTTCATAAGAAAGGCAAAAGAAAAATAGTTAATTTTGTATTAAGTCAGTCTACCACAAGCATCCTGGCATATTCCTGCTGAGTGTGTCAAGACTGCAAGACCATGACCAGTCTTACCTAAGCTGCTTCCCATGGATATAGCTGGTAGCCCAGGGAAATAAGGTAACACATCTTCTTGGACTAAAACCAGGACTGCTTACCACTTTTAATAATGGTGGTGCATTCCCCAAAATCATTTTCCTCAGCTGTGACAAAAATCAATGTGTGCCTCTCTATATAACCCCCATGGGACTTCGGGTAAAGGGAACTAAAGAAAATATAGCTATATTTTTGTTGCTTGCTTGCTTTAAAGTAATAAATTCCTTTGATTTTTAGCCCAAGAATCTAATATCTTTTGCCAGCATCCATGAAAGTACAGGATAATTTGTTAGCTTATAAGCAAGGTAAAAAATAATCCCAGACATGACAAGCATTAAATACTAATGAGACAAAGTGTTCCTGACCCTGCACATGTCTCCAGCTAGCACATTATTTAAAAAGTAAATTTAAATGGATTCTGCTGTTAGGTGTAACTAAAAAGAACCAATAAATTTTTTTAAATTTTCAAATTAAAAAAAGCAAATTTAAGAAATCCTTTTGTCAATACTTACAATGACATACAATACAATGGCAAACAATGTATACTGATGATCATTTTCTAAATCTAATATATCTTATTGTAACAAGATATTGAAATCTATTCTTTTCCAAAAGCAAAAATGTTTTATGAAATGAAAGAAAACATTTGTTTAACACGTTTTAAAAGACTACTTGCAAATATTTTTAACACCTAAAGGTAGGATTTTTTAAATAAAATGGTTTTCAAAATCTGCACAAATCACTAATCTCAGGGAACATCTCACCTGCTCCAACTGGGTGGCAAATGCTATGGTCACTGACAGAATAAAGGAGTCAGTACAATACTCTGCTGGTCCAATCTGATGGTACCCTCCCTCTTCATTCAGCACTGCTACAATGTCCTTCGGGTCAAGTCCAGACAGGCTAGCAGGTACTTTACAAAGAAAAACACGATTAAACTGGCTTGTACTTTGCCATAAACCATTATAAGATTTTAAAAGCTGATTATATTTTTAAATTTACTTGGCAATTTTCATGGATACAGTTAATATCTCAAATAGTTTTCTTTAATTTCTTATAAACTTTCCAAAGAAACCTTATTTTTTCATTATTTTTATTGGTTCATAATAGTTAATAATATTAGGATGCATTTTGATATAATTATAAATGCATGGAATATAATTTACTCCAATTCAGTCCCCAGTATTACCCTTCCATCCCCACCACCATTTCCTTTCCTCTATTCTAGTGATCTTTATTTACATTTTTTAAATTAGTATCTGTGGATATACATAATGGTGAGTTTCATTGTAGTATATTCATATACATACACAGGAAAATTAGTTCATGTTCATTCCAACATTTTTCCCTTATCCTGTCCCTCCTCCTTCCCCCACAATCCCCTTCTTCTACACTCTCAATTTTTCTTTTGCCAGAATTCCTGCTCACCTCCCTCCCTTATTTTAGAATATCTTTGACATAACAAAAATTCAACCTTTGACTTTCTGGGTCAGATTTATTTCATGTAGCATTATGGTCATCAGTTTCATCCATTTACCAGCAAATGACAGTTTCATTCTTTTTAATGGCTCAGTAATATTCCATTAAGTTCATATACCATATTTTCTTTATCCATTCATCCATTGAAAGGCACCTAGGTTGGTTCCATAGTTTGGCTATTTTGAGTTGTGCTGCTATAAATACTGATGTGGCTGTGTCCCTATACTATGCTGATTTGAGAGATTTGGGAAATATACTAAGGAGTGAGATAGCTGGGTCATGTGGTGGTTCCATTCCTAGTTTTTTGAGGAACCTCCATACTGCCTTCCAGACTGGTTACACTAATTTGCAGTCCTACCAACAATGAATGAGTGTATTTTTCCTCCACACTTGGCTGGCCTTGAACTTGTGATCCCTTCTGCCTTAGCCTCTTTACATTTTTTAAATTTTGTGGAGAATTACATCTATTGATTGCTATTTGCTGAACCAACCTTGCATCTCTGGAATGAAACCCACTTGATTATGATGCACTAATTTTTTAATGGGTTTTTGTATGGCTTGCCAATATTTTATTAAGAATTTTGCATCTATGTTCATCAGGGATATCGGCCTGAGACCTTCTTTCCTTGATGTGTTTTGGAGTGTTTTTTGTTTGTTTTTTTCTTGAGAATACTTTGTTAGTTTCCATGTGTTTTTGATTTGCATTTCCCTAATTGCTAGAGATGATTAACATTTTTTCATTAATTTATTGGCCATTTGTATTTCTTCTTTTGAAAAGTATGTGTTTAGTTCTTTTGCCCATTTATTGAGTTATTTGCTTTTTTGGTGTTAAGTTTTTTTGAGTTCTTTATATATTCTGAATATATTTGAGGAGCAGGTGGCAAAGATCTTCTCCCATTCTGGAGGCTCCCTCTTCAGACTTGTTTTCTTTGATGTACAGAAGCTTTTTTAAGTATGATGGCAACCCACTTACTGATTTTTATTTTTATTTCTTGTGTTTTAGAAGTCTTGTTCAGGAAGTTGGTTCTGGTGCTGATGTGTTGTAATGGTAGGCCTACATTTTCTTCTAGTAGTTGGAGAGTTTCTGGTCTAATTCCTGGATCTTGAATTTTGTGCAGGATGAAAAACAGGAGTCCAGCTTCATTCTTCTACATGTGGATATCCAGTTTTTCCAACACCATTTGGTAAAATTACTATTTTTTTCTCCAGCATATGTTTTGGGAACCTTTGGTATCAGATAACTATATTTGCTTCTATTCTATTCCACTGTTTTGGTGCCCGTACCATGATATTTTTGTTACTATGGTTCTGTAGTATAATATGGGGTCTAGCATTGTGATGCCTACAGCATTGCTCTTTTTGCTCAGGACTGCCTTGGCTATTTTGGGTCTTATTTTCCCAAATAAATTTTAGTAATGATTTTTCACATTCTGTGGACAATGTCATTGGTATTTTGATGGGAAATGCACTGAAGCTGTATAATGCTTTTGTTAGTATAGCCATTCTGACAATATTAATTCTGCCTATCTAACAACATGAGAGGTCCTTTCATCTTTTAAGGTCATCTTCAATTTCTTTCTTCAGTATTCAACAGTTTTCATTGTAGAAGTCCTTTACATTCTTTGTTAGATTAATTCTCAGGTATTATTATTTTTTTTAGGTTATTGTGAATGGGATAGTTTTCCAATTTCTTGTTCAGCAGATTAATGGAGTAAAGGAAAACAACTGATTTATGTATGTTGATCTTATATCCTGCTGCTTTACTAAATTTGTATATCAGCTCTAAAAGTCTTTTGGGTCCTCTAAATATAGGATCATGTCATCTGCAAACATATAGTTTGACCTCTTTTCCTATTTGTATTCCTTTAATTTCCTTCTCTTACCTTATTGCTCTGGCTAAAGTTTCAAGGACTATGCTGAATAGGAGTAGTAAGAGAGAGCATCCTTGTCTTTTTCTTCTTTTTTAAAGGAAATGCTTTCAATTTTTTCTCTGTTCAATCTGATGTTATATTGGCCTTGCTTGGGTTTGTCATATATAGCCTTCACAATGTTGAAGTTAAGTTCCTTCTATCCCTAGCTTCTCTAGTATTTTAAACATAAATGGGTGCTATACTTTGTTGAATCCTTTTTCTTCATCCATTAAGATAATCATGTTAATTCTTGTCCTTAAGTCTATAATGTGGAGAATTTACATATATTGATTGCTATATGCTGAACCAACCTTGCATCTCTGGAATGAAACCCACTTGATTATGATGCACTAATTTTTTAATGGGTTTTTGTATGGTTTGCCAATTTTTATTAAGAATTTTGCATCTATGTTCATCAGGGATATCGACCTGAGACTTTCTTTCCTTGATGTGTTTTTGTCTGGTTTTGATATCAGGATGACATAAGCTTCATAGATTAAATTTTGCAGTGTTTCCTTCTTGAAAAAACCTTATTTAATTTTATTCTTTCTGTACATAAAACCATATTCTGAAATAATATTTTAAAGAACTTCAATTTCATAAACCACACACAAAGGCATATAAGTTTCCTAATGAACCTAAATTGAAAAGAAAAGAATAAGCTAGATTTGGCTAACAAGAGAAAGGTGACTGAAAAACAGAATATGAGAGTGAAAAATACGTTCTAGATGGAGGAACAATATGTACAAAGACACAGAAGCAAGAGAAAGCATGTAGTTAAAGAATCACAAGATATAATGTGCTGGATTAGGAAAGTTAGCACTGATGTATAAAAAGAGTGGCTGGAGAGACAAGCAGAAGCTATACTATGAAGGGTTTTCCTGAATGCTACATCAAAACATGGAAAGTTTCATAAAAATAAAGGGAAAACCACAAAATAGTTTTGAGGAGAGACTAATATGAACAAATAGGCTTCAGTATGAAAAGACTACACTGGTCAAGAGTTTTTCAAATTGATTTAAAGAAAAAGACATACAACTAAAAGATCAAACACTATCCAATGTTGGGGAAAATGCAGGAAAATGGACATTATCAACCAGCATATACTAGTACAACCTATTGGAAGGGTAATATATCAGTGACTATCAAAAATATATATATATTCATATTCCATAACAAGCAATCCCTCTTGTAGAGTTAATCCTAAGAACATGTGCTTACTGTAGCATAGCTGAAAATAGTAAGTGTTAAGAATAGGGCTGGGGATATGGCTCAAGCAGTAGCACGCTTGCCTGGCATGCACCGGGCACTGGGTTCAACCCTCAGCATCACATAAAAAACAAAATAAAATAAAGATGTTGTGTCCACTGAAAACTAAAACATAAATATTTTTTAAAAATCTCTCTCTTAAAAAAAAGAATAGAGATATTTAAGTCACATAAACCAAAGTTCCAAATTAATTGTTATTTACAAGTTATATTGAAAAATGATACGATCTCCTTTAGTCTCCATTTTTCCTTCTGCAAAATTTTTATGTGGTTCTAAAGACCAAATCAAATACTGAAAGCAAAACACTTAGCATAATATCTGACACATGTAATAAAGGTAGCTATTACATGATAAGGTCAGTAGAGCTTAGAAGTTCAAATAATAACTATGAGAGGTTTCTCACTGTCAGGAAAAAGTTACAAATATAGAAAGAGAGAAAATGAGCAATATACTTTGTGGTGCAGGAATAAAATTGAAAAGTGTCAGTGTGAACTCTGTTTAATATCTGTGGATAAATATAGATGAAAAGGTTTCTATGTATTATGTTTTGAGTATGTCACCTCCATGATTTGAGAGTTAAAACATAATGGCTGGGCTGGGGATGTGGCTCAAGCGGTAGCGCACTCGCCTGGCATGTGCGGGGCACTGGGTTCGATCCTAAGCACCACATAAAAATAAAACAAAGATGTTGTATCCACCAAAAACTAAAAAAAAAAAAAAAAAAAAATATTAAAAAATTCTCTCTTTAAAAAAAAAAACAAACATAATGGCCAATGTGATAGCTTAAGAGATAGGGTCTTTAAGAGGCGATTAGGTCAGGATGGCTTTTTCCTATGAATGGGATTAGAAACCTTTTTAAAAAGGTCCTTCCACTCTTGCCTTTTGGCCTTCTGCCATGCGAAGATACGTTTATAAGGCCCTCACCATATGCCAGTGCTTTGATTCTGGATTTTCCAGCCTCCAGAACTCTGAGAAATAAATTTCTGTTCTTTATAAATTATCCAATCTGTGGAATTCTAACAACACACAAAAAAAAGAATGAAGATAAATGTATGTATGTATTTATTTGAGACATACATAGGTACACACATTCCCTAATTTTGGTTATGGGATCTTCACTTCTAAAAACTGTTTGCTAAAAGGAAAGAGGGCTCCATAGATAAATAGTTGAATACCCAACTGACACAGGAAACACACAAAATAAGCCTAGAATAACCTCCTGTGTCAGAAAATATTAAAAAAAGCTCAAAGAATAATAAAAATAGTCAAAAGGGGAAAAGCAGCTTGAAAGGGCTGCCCCAAACTGGGACATAGATAAGAAATAAAATAATAAATAAAAAAGAAAACTATAAATCCATACTGTTATAAATAAATGAATAAAGTAAAGTTCTATTGAGGATTGGGGTATTTTCATAACTTCACAATTTTGCCTACAAAAGATTTATTAACTACAAAGGAAAAAAGTATGTTTATAGTTGAGAACACTGACACACATATTAACCAAGTAATCAAAGTGAGCACTATCAGTAACAGGACCAATAAAATTGTGCATTACCTAATAAGATGCAATGAGAAAAACATGATATTCTTGCCAAAGACATGTAACCTAAATCTCAAATCAGATAATTCAAGTCAAGGAACATTCTAGAAATTAACTAGCCATATCTTCAAAATTTGAAGTTCATTAAAAGATGAAGGATCTATTTCAGATTAAAGAGAATATACAGCCATGTCAATTAAATGAAATACCAGACTCTAAACTAAATCCTCATCCTAAAAATGACATTACTGATACAACTGGTAAAATGTAAGTGAATTATACAGTAGTAATATATCACTGTTTCATTAATGTAATAAGGTTACATGGTGTTAATGTTTCAAAGTTATCTTCCCAATTTTGATGGACATATCACGATTATATAGGAGAAATGTATGTATGTTGTAACAAACATGTCTGGCTTTCAGTATAAAACTGCAAAGCATACTAAAAGCCAAAAAAGAAAAAAGAAAAAGGTCTAAAAAGACTAAATAAGTATCAGAACTAAAGTTACATATGACAGGAATATTAGAATTATCAGAACAAGAATTTTTTAAAAATATGATTAATATGTTAAGGCTTTACTAGAAAAGACAGACAAAATACACAGATAAAGTCGGCAAAGATGAAATGTGTAACAAAGAGAAATGCAAGAAATGAAAAATACAACAAAAATGAAGAATGCTTTTGATGTGTTCTTTAGTGACTAGACATGACGCAACAAAGAATCTCAGAACTTGAGGATATGACAAGAGAAACTTCCCAAACTGGAAATCAAAGAGATAAATACTAAGGGAAAAGAGAGAGAGAGAGAGAGAGAGAGAGAGAGAGAGAGAGAGCGAGAGAGAGAGAGAGAGAGAGAACACATCCAAGAACTGTATGACAACTTTAAAAGGCACAACACACATATGACAGAAATTCCAAAAAAAAGAATAAACAGAAAGAAACAGAAGCAATATTAAAGCAACTGAAATTTCCCCAAATTGATGCCAAACACCAAGTCCTCAATTTAGGAAGCTAACAGAACACCAAGAAGGAAGAAAAAAATATATAAAATAAAACAAAAACAAACAAAAAAGAATCTGAACCCCTCCAGCTTGGCATGTCCTACTCAAATATCAGAAAGAATCTTGATAGAAACTAACCTTACAAGAAAACCTAGAGGAGCGGAGATAAGAATTCTATCCAACTTTTCGGAAACCATGCAAGCAAGAAGAGAGTGGAACAAAACAGTTAGGGCAATGAAAGAAAATTTCACCAACCTTGAATTCTATATATGGTAAGATTAGCCTTCTAAAATGAAAAGAAAATACTTTCTCAGACAAACAAAAATTGAAGGACTTTATTGCCCATAGACATGCCATGCAAGAAATTAACAAGAAGTTCTTAAGCCTGGTGCAGTGGCACATGCATTTTGTAATCCCAGCAGGTAGGAAGGCTGAGGTGGAGGATAGCAAGTTCAAAGCCAGTCTCAGCAATTCAGAGAGACCCTATCTCAAAATAATTTTTTTGTTTGTTTGTTTAAATGCTGAAGGTGTGACTCAGGGTTAAATGCTCCAGCTTCAATTCCTGTAACTAAAAAAAAAAAAAGTTGTTCTTAAGAGACAGGGAAAATGACAAGGATCAGCAGAATCTTGGACCAACAAAAACAAATGATGAGCTTTAGAAAATAAATGATGATAAAATAAAAACCTTTTTATTCTTGATTCATTTTGTTTATTCAAAATAAAATATAATCCTAGCAACAATTTATTCAATTACGTATGGTTACATGTTTATGTATATACTTACAAAGACATGACATTATACCAAAGACACAAAGTAGGAGAGAAGGATTAGTTTTGTTTTGTGGCTATAAGTTACTTGAACTACCCACAAAGTGGCATAGTGTAAGATGAAAATAGATTTGGACTAGTCATAAATCCAATGGCAACAAGTGAAAAGAGTTCATAAAAAATTAATTTAAAAAAACAGAAGTATAAGTGATACACTAAGAAAGGAGAGAAAATTAAGTTGTATAAAATTAAAACCAAAAAAGGAAGAGAAAGAGTAAAAACAAAACTGAAACCAGGGTAATAAATCAAAAACACAACAAATGTGGTCAATATTTAAACCAACTGTACCAGTAATCTCTTTGAATGTCAATGGTCTAAATGCACCAATTAAAAATAGATGGTCATGGGCTGGGGTTGTAGCTCAGTGGTAGAGTGCTTGCCTAGCATGTGTGAGGTACTGGGTTAAATTCTCAGCACCACATATAAATAAATAAATAAAGGTTCATCAATTACTAATAAAACTTAAAAAAAATAGATGGTCACAATAGATTAAAAAATAATGCCCAATTATATATTGTTCACTTTAGGGCTGGGTTGTGGTTTAGTGGCAGAGCACTTGCCTAGCATGTGTGAGGGACTGGGTTCAATTCTCCGCACCACATATCAATAAATAAAGGTCCACTGACAACTAAAAAAATTATTTTTTTTAAAGAGAGAGTGAGAGAGAGGGAGAGAGAGAGAGAGAATTTTAATATTTATTTATTTATTTTTTAGTATTTGATGGACACAACATCTTTGTATGTGGTGCTGTGGATTGAACCCGGGCCGCACGCATGCCAGGAGAGCTTACTACCACTTGAGCCACATCCCCAGCCCCCCAAAAAATTATTAAAAAAAAAAAAGAAATCCACTTTAAATACAAAGATAAATTAGATTAACTATAAAGTAACTGAGAAAGATATACCATGCTAACACTAATAAAAATAAAATGAAGTATTTATTTTAATTTCACACAAAGCAGACTTCAAATCAAGCAAACTTATCAGGGATAAACGGGGACACTGCATGATAATAAAAGGATTCCTTCTTCAAGACATAACAATCTTGAATATGTATGCACCTAATAATACAGCATCAAAATATATGTGACAAAAACTGACAAAAATGCAAAGAGAAACAGTTGAATTCACTATCATAGCTGGAGTCTTATTAAACACCGCACTCTCATAAATGGACACATCCAAAAAATACAAAATCAGGAAAAACATAGGTGAACTTATCAACACCAAAAATCTACTGGACATAATGAAAATCTACAGATGACTTCATCTACCCATAACCAAATACACATTCTTCTTCTCAAGCTCACATGAAATACTCACCAAGACAGACAGTATTCTGGGCCATAATATATACTTTAACAAATTCAAAAGAATACAAGTCATACAATGTCTGCTCTTAGACTACACGGAGTTAAACCAGAAATCAATAACAAAAAAGATAGCTGAAAAATCCCCAAATAATTGGATTAAATGACATAATTCTAAATAACACACAAGTCAAAGAAGAAATCAAGAGAAATATAAAAATATCTTGAACTAAATGAAAATGAAAACACAACTCATTAAGAGTTGTAGGATGCAATATTATATGTATTGCATCCATTCAATACATATAGAAAAGAAGATTTTTTTTTATTGGTTGTTCACAACATTACAAAGCTCTTGACATATCATATTTCATACATTAGATTGAAATGGGTTATGAACTCCCAATTTTACCCCAAATGCAGATTGCAGAATCACGTCGGTTACACATCCACAATTTTACATAATGCCCAATTAGTAATTGTTGTATTCTGCTACCTTTCCTATCCCCTACTATCCCCCCTCCCCTCCCCTCCCATCTTCTCTCTCTACCCCATCTACTGTAATTCATTACTCTCCTTGTTTATTTTCCCATTCCCCTCACAACCTCTTATATGTAATTTTGTATAGCAATGAGGGTCTCCCTTCATTTCCATGCAATTTCCCTTTTCTCTCCCTTTCCCTCCCATCCCATGTCTCTGTTTAATGTTAGTCTTTTTTTCCTGCTCTTTCTCCCTGCTCTGTTCATAGTTGCTCTCATTATATCAAAGAAGACATTTGGTATTTGTTTTTTAGGGATTGACTAGCTTCACTAAGCATAATCTGCTCTAGTGCCATCCATTTCCCTGCAAATTCTATGATTTTGTCATTTTAGAAAAGAAGATCTTAAACCACTCATCTAAGCTTCCACCTTAGAAAATTAGAAAAAGAATGGCAAATTAAGACCAAAGACTATAGTAGAAAGTAATAAAAAAAAATCACAACAAATCAATGAAATTGACAGAAAATCAAGAGAAAAATCACCAAAACAAAAGCTGATTATCTAAAAAGATCAAAATTAATAGCCTCTGGCCAGGCTAAATAAGGAAGAAAAAAGGTGAAAGGATACATATTACTAATATCAGAAATGAAAAATAGGACATCACTACAAATCCTATGGATGTTAAAAGGAAAATATAGAATGCTATGAACAAGTCCATGTACACAAATGTGAAAATCCAGATGAAAGAAACAACATGCTAAAATTCACACAAAAAGAAACAAATTGAACAGGACTAACATGAGAGAAACTGAACCAATAATTTACAGCCTTCCAAAATAGAAAACAGGTCCATATAAGTTATACTGGTGAATTCAAGAAAAAATTTAAGAAAGAAATGATACCAATTCTCTACAATCTCTTCCAGAAAATGCAAACTGAAAAACTATTTCCTAACTCATACTACAAAAAAAAAAAAGAGAGAAACTACAGACCAATATTCCTCATAAGCATACATGCAAAAATCTTCAACAAAATATTAGTATATTGAATCCAACATGGATTAAAAAAATATGTATCATGATCAAGTGGGATTTATCTCAGGCACACAAGGTTTACTTTTACTATCAAAAATCAATTATTATAAGGACTGGGGTTGTGGCTCAGTGGTAGAGTGCTTGCCTAGTATGTGTGATGCACTGGGTTCAATCTTCAGCACCACATAAAAATAAACAAATAAAGGTATTGTGTCCATATACAACTAAAAAAAATTTTTTTAATCAACTATTATAATTCATGACATCAATAAACTGAAGAAGAAAAATCACACAATCATATCAATATATGCAGAAAGCACATATGACAAGACCTAACACCAATTAATGATAGTGAAAACAAACAAAACCCTCTAAACTAGAATCACAGGGAAAATTCCTCAATTTAATAAAGAATATCAATAAAAAACCTACAGCTAATATCATACTAGGTTTCACTAAGATCAGGTATGACACAAATATTCTCCCATTATTCCTTTTCAATATCTTACTTGGAAGTCCTTGCTCATATAATAGAACCAGAAAAGAAAATAAAAGTACACAGATAAAAAAGAAATAAAATAGCCTTTTCTTTAAATGACATTAGGTAGGAAATTAGCACATGGAAAGACTTGACGAAGCTGGGCAGGGTGGTGCACACATTTAAGCCTAGCAGTTTGGGAGCCTGAGGTAGGCAGATCACAAGTTCAAGACCATCCTCAGTCCCTAAGCAACTTGTTGAGAACCTATCTCAAAAATAAAAACGAAAAACAAAAAAGTAGAAAATTTTAAAAAAGATCTGACCAAAAAAAGAGAAATCATTCTGTAGCTAATAAGAGTTTATAGGAAATGGCAGGATAGGAAGTTAACATGAAAGTCAACGGCTTCCCTATACAGCACAATAAACAAAATAAAAATGTTACGATTTACATTATTAATATCTGCCAAAAAATGAAGTACTTAGCTATAAATCTAACAAGATGTATATAAGATTTGTATGAAGAAAAAGACAAAATTCTGATTAAAAAATCAAGGGACTAAATAAATGGAGAGATTCATGGAGAAAAAGATTCAATATTTCCTATTAGTCCGTTCTTCCCAACTTGATTTATAGATCCACTGTAAACCTAATAAAAAGAGAAGCAAATTATTTTAATACTGACAAACTAATTCTAAAGTTGTATATTGAGAGGTAAAAGACATAGAACAACCAATGCAACACAGAACTACCTGACTTCAAGTCTTACTTACTATAAAGTTATAGTAATCAAGACTCTGGAATTGGGGCTAGGGTGGTGATTCAGTGGTAAAGTGCTTGCCTGCCATGTGTGAGGCACTGGGTTCAATTCTCATCACTGCATATAAATAAATAAAATGAAGGTCCATTGACAACTAAAAAATATTTTTAAAAACAGACTGTGGAATTAACAAATCTAATGATGGAGCAGAATAGAGAGTCTAGAAAATAACATGCACATAAACACAATCAACTGATTTTTGACAAAGGAGCAAAGACAATACAATGGCTGAACAATTGGATATCCAGATACAAAAAAATGAAACATAGACAGATCTACACCCTTCACAAAAATTAACTTAAAATCAAAGACCTAAACATAAAATGCAAAAACCATACAACTCCTGGAAGACAACATAAGAGAAACCTACATGGCCTTGGATATGGCAATAATTTTTCAGATATACCAACAATGGCATAATCTATGAGTGATATAACTGATCAGCTACACTTCATTAAAATTAAAAAGTTAGGCTCTGTGAAAGACAATGTCAGGAGATTAAAAAGACAAGCCACAGACTGAGAAAATATATATGCCAAAGACACATTTGATAAGACAGCCAAAATATACAAAGAACCTATAAAACTCAATAATAACATAAACAAGTGGATTAAAAATTGGACCAAAGGGGCTGGGATTGTGGTTCAGTGACAGAGCGCCTGCCTTGCACGTATGAGGCACTGGGTTCAATCCTCAGCACCACATAAAAATAAATAATGAAATAAAGGTATTGAGTCCATCTAAAAAAAAAAAAAATTTTTAATTGGACCAAAGACCTGAAAACACACCTAATGAAAGAAGATATACAGATGGCAGGTAAGCATATATAAATATGCTCACCATTATATATCATTAAGAAATGCAAATTAAAACAATGAGATAGCACTGTACACCTATTATAATGGCCAAAATTGAATACACTAACAACAGTGAACGTTGGCTAGATTATGGAGCAACAAGAACTATCATTCATTGCTGCTGAAAATGCAAGATGATACAGCTACTTTGGAAGATAGTTTAGGGATTTCTTAAACCTAATCTTACCACATAATTCAGCAATCAAACTCTCTGGTAAATACCCAAATGAACTGAAAACAGTATTCACAAAAAAAACTGCAAGCAAATATTTATAGCAGCTTTATTCAAAACTTCAAAAGTTAGAAGCAACCAGAATTTCCTTTAGTAGTCAAAAGGATATACAAACTGTGGTTTATATAGACAATGGAATGTTATTCAGCCCTAAAAATTAAAAAAAAAAATGAGTTATCAAGCTCTACAAAGACATGGAGGAACCTTATATGAGCTTAAGTTATTGAAGTTACTAAATGAAAGGAGCCATTCTAAAAAAGACTACATACTGTGTGATTCCAACTATATGATTTTCTGAAAGAGGCAAAATTTTTGAGATGGTAACAAAAGATCAGTAACTAACTTAGTCTATTTTCTCTTGCTTTAATTAAACACTTTGGAGACTAAATAATTTATAAAGAAATTTATTTTTTATTGTTCTGGTAGCTAGAAAAATCAGAGGGTGAGTGGCCTTATTGAATAAAGACCTTCTTACTAATAAGGACTCTACAGAATCCCAGGGTGGTACAGGGCATCACAGGGTAAGGAAGCTCATGGCAGCCAAACTGGCTTTAATAATACCTACTCCCCTGAAACCCATGAACATGTTATCCATGAACAGAATTATACCATTCATAATGGCAAGACCCTCATGACATAATAAGATCCCAAAGATACCAACATATGAATTTTGGGGGATACAACCAAACCACTGCCAGGGCCTTGGTGGGAGGAACGGGTGAACAGAGCACAGAGCACAGAGCACAGCGTAGTAAAACTATTCTGCATCATACTATGGTGGATACATGACATTAACACATTTATCAAAACCTATAGACTGTACAACACCAAGAGTGAATTCAAATGTAAACTATGTATTTTTGGTGATAATGATGTGCCAATGTAGGCACATCAATTGTAAAAACAACACTCTGGTACTAAGTTGACAGATGTTGACCTGTAAGGGGCAGGAAATACACGGAACTCTCTATTCTCTAATTTTGCTATAAAACTAAAACTTCTCTTTAAAAAAAATTATAAATTAAAAAGAAAAATATATGAAGGTTTTGTTAAACTACAGTTGAATTAGTGAACAGAATAGCATAGGCATTTTGGAGGCTTTCCTGCATTCATGCTAGAAAGAAAATTTTCCTAAATTGTGAATTTCTAAAAATATAACATTCTTCTTTGTTTTACTATATATCAAATAAGGAAAAGAAAAGTTTTTTTGTGTTTCTAAGAATTGTAAACAAGAGCTAAGGGCAACAAATGCCACATGTGTAAATGGTGAAGGCGTTCCTGCACCCGCTGTCTGACAGGGTCACAGCGTGGGGGACGCTGCGGCAAGGTCACACCATCTAGAAACTGGAACCGTTAGGAATGTTAAGTGTTTTGTTTATGATACTCATGATATGGATAACAGGGCATACGTCAATCAATAATAAAAGTAGTATTGTCTGAGATTGCAGGAAAATTCCCAGAATGAGACTAAGGATACAATTGAGACATGCCATGAGGTGCATTTCAGTCTCCCTCAGGATACAAACAATGGTGTTACTCCTCAAGCTTAAACAACAAGAAATATTTATCCCATGGTTAACAATTTACACTAGCCCCCCTCCCAACCCCATCCTAAAGCCACAACCTGTACAACAGCCTAGCTACAGAAAAACAATTGCTGTGCCAACAGTACAAGGACCACCGTATGTAGCTTATGGTAACCCCCTAGAAGACAAGAGGCTAATAAAAATACATTCCCGCAACCAATAGACCCTCCTTTGCTTTACACAGAAACTTAAGATGAAAATGGAAAACACATAGTTAATATAAATGACAAATGGGTTGAGGTATAAAGCCTGCCCTTTAGTTAAAGATTACAAAGACATAGAATTGGTGTGCTTTGACCAAGGATCAAGGAAGTTCTTTAAGAAAGTAGTTGAATAGGTCATATGAAAAAAGGAAATTACCTTGGAAATTAAAAATAGAATAATGTAAAATTAACATAGATATATTTTAGAGGCACTTCAAAGTAGTAGGCTTTTAAATAATACTTTCACTACTTTAAGTGTGTTTTCCTGTGATTTTAGTTTAGAAATAAGAAAGCTTACCAATAATCATAAGTATGCTTTAAAGTTAAAGGTTAATGAAATAATTATAGGTATGCTTTAAAGTTAGAAGTGAATAATAGGTCAGGAGTCATGTAGTCTAGTTGTGCTGCCTAGCAACTAGTGATTGAGGTAAAAAACCTAAAAGCATAATCATGATTGGCTAAGGTTACAGAAAAATATTTTAAACAACATACTTTAATATCTTAGATAATCAATGTATGTCAGAAAAGACTGTAACTCTTGAAAATTATGTAAATCAAAAAAGTTTCAGGCTTTGAAGCTATCCATTAACTACCTGAAAAAAAACACCTGTAAAAAGGTATAAAAATAAAGGTTCCTCCAGGGGCAGCAGAGATTTCTTCTAAAGACTGCTCTTTTTTTTTTTTTTCTTGAGGGAGAGGGAGAGGGGGAGGGAGAGGGAGAGAGGGAGAGAGAGAGAGAGAGAGAGAGAGAGAGAGAGAGGATTTTTTAATATTGGCAGACACAACATCTTTGTTTGTATATGGTGCTGAGGATCGAACCCGGGCCACAGGCATGCCAGGCAAGCGCACTACCGCTTGAGCCACATCCCCAGCCCCATGAAGATTGCTCTTAACTTGTAACCTGTCGTCCAGACTCTTCTTTCGCCAATGCCACTCCTCCTTCAGGACCCCTGAAACCCACGCCCCCCCCCCTACCCGGGGCTAGACCTCAGCATATAACAATATTTGATGCACTAGAATAAAATCAGCTTATACCACCCTATGATGGCCCCATTTGCCCCCATCCCCCTGTGACCGCTCCCACCAAAAGTTCTAGTCCATAGTTTAACTTCTCATAGAATGCCTTGTAAGATTATGCACAAACCTTTTCCATCTCGAGGTGGGGCTCCCTTTGCTTTAAAACTATCCACTGGTGCCTTTGTATCAGTCTCCAAAGCGATGCTTATCTGTATCTCAGACTTGAACTTGGTGTATTTATTACTTAGTAACTGGTACCATTTTGGTGCCTAATGAATAACAAACAAAGCAGAAAACATTTTTAATAGCTAACAGAGGAAAATACTTACTAGAAATGTTCCTTAAGGGTTAAGTAACAGCTGGGTACAGTAGCACAAGCCTGTAATCCTAACTATTTGGGAAGAGGAGACAGGAGGATGGGGCATTTAAGGCCAACCTGGGCAACACAGCAACATCCTACTCAAAACAAAAAAATCCATTTGTGTTCAATGAACCAAAGAGCATTCTGCTGTCATGTATAACTAATTAGAATAAATAAATAAGTAAATAAATTTGAAAAAATAATAATAATATTAATGAGAAAAGAAAAGGTAAATTTCCTAGGGTTTTTTTTAGCACTTTTCTCCTCTTTAGAAAAAAATTTGTTTCACATTGTCTTCAAAAGGAAATTATTCCTACTTAGGAAGTTAGCAACTGAATTTCCCTTTGAAAAAACTACTTAAAAGTTTTGATTATCTTCTTTGCTTGAATTCTTATGCTTCAACAGATAAAGTATTAAAGGAAGAAACATAATATTATTTATTTCTATCTTTAGCCTTGTATCTCAATCTCACTTAGTCCTTTATATAACAAAAGACTTAATTTTCTGTTCCATAACTCCTCCTGTTTCATACTTTTTATTGTATCTTTTCTTCTGCCACATTGCTACTTTGATCGGCTTATATCAAATAAGGAAAAAAATCCTTACTGTTAATAAAAAAGACATTTACAAAATACTAAAGTAAAGGCCTAATCCTAGTGTTCTCATTATTAACCATGTGCTTGACTGATATTAAAACAAACAAAAAAGGCTTCTCACAGAATAAAAGAATCTTAAATTACCTAAAAATCTCCCGTAAAGCAAGATCAGAAATTCGAGTACCAAAACCAGCCTGAAAAATGTCATAGCTCAGAACAATGCTTACCAATTATTGTAGTAATCAGCAGGGGTACCATTTCAGCACTAGGAAACAACATTCTTACTCTGAACATTGTTATAAAAAGGCATAGTAAATTGGTGCTTATACTGATCAATCCAAAATTGGCTATTTTATATCCAAATTATGTTTGATAAGAAAAACAGGATTAACTAGGCCATAAATTGTTTTAAAAACCTACAACCTAGTTTCTTAAAGATAAAAATGCATAACATAGTTTGTTGCTATATTTACAGATATTTTCTAATTCTAAATATAAACCTTACAACTATTTTTTAATCACTTCTAGAATTTACATTTTTCTAATAAACAATTCAGAACAACAAATCTGAATTTTTCTATGTTTAGTTTTACTTGTAGAGCATCAATTCATTTTGATCTTCAAATATTTTACTAGCCAAATTCAAATATTTCTGCTAACAGAAGAGATTAAGCAAGAATTTGGTTTCTATAAAACAAAAACAATTTTCAGCCATTTCCCCTTAACTTTGATGATCAATATGTGGACAAACTGTTCTAAAAACAACATAAAGGGATGAGGAAAATCAAGAGCACTTAAGAGGCATGATCTCTTTCCTTAGCCACCTTCTTCCTAAGAGAGTTTATTTTCACTTAAAAAGCATTTTAAAATTTCAGTTCTTTATGAATGATTCCAAATTTGAGCTGGGCCCACTGCTTCATCTGCAAATATCATGGCTATCAGCGGCAAAAATATTAAAAACAAAAATTTGTCTTCACAGAATGTGATCTTAAGAATGAAAGAGAAAATTTTTAAAATGTTTATTTTTCTTAAACTGTGACTAAACAAAAACATCCAAAAAATAAAAACCTGAAATTTTCTGAAGTCAATCACATACAAAAAGATTGGAGAACACCTAAAAAGACCTAAGAAACATGTTCAATAATAAAAAGCACTGGGCTGGGGATGTGGCTCAAGCGATAGCGCGCTGGCTTAGCATGCGTGCGGCCCGGGTTCGATCCTCAGCACCACATACAAACGAAGATGTTGTGTCCGCCAAGAACTAAGAAAAAAATAAATAAATGTTAAAATTCTCTCTCTCTCTGCCCCCCCCATCTCTCACTCTCTCTTTAAAAAAAAAAAAAAAAAAGAAAGAAAGAGAGAATAAAAAAATAAATAAATAAATAAAAATAAAAAGCACTAACTTTCTAAAAAGTATTGTCTTAGGGAGAAGAGGTACTGGTTGTTTATTTCAATAAAGTTAACTTACTCTGACTTAGGACAAGTTACTTTACCTCTCGGTACTCAGTTTCCTCATTTATAATACGGGGAAAATAATGTCATAGGATTGTTCTGATGTTACCATTTAAAATACTATGAAAATTTCCTGGCACGTTAAAAAAAAAAATTCTATTACTTATAGATAATGAGGGGCATAAGAATTATTTATAGCAGCCTGAAAGAGACTAATAAAGATGATAATTTAAACTGAAAATAACTTAAGTAAAATACTTAATGTTATATAACCAATACCACTACCCCTGGTAAGAATTTGCAAGGAACAAGAAGCAGGGAAACCAATTAGGAAGTTATTATGAAAGCCAAAATGAGAAATTATGGTGGCTTAAATTGGGGTGGCAGTAGTAAAAATGCAAAATAGTAGATCAAGAGGGGAAAAAAAAAACAACTGGAAAGTGTCAAGGAAGACATATATATATTTCTAAGTTGTACATCTTGAAGGAATGTGGTGATGAGTCACCAAAGCAAGGAACCCTGGAACAGGACCACCTTTGAAATGAAAGCTCAGGAGGTGAAAATGTTAAGCTTGAAGTAAGAGCTACTTGCATATAGTTTTGAGCTTAGAGACAAGTTTGAGAAATTTAGTTCAAAGAGATGATTAAAAGGTTGAAATTTGCTAAGTCAAATTTATAAGCTAAAACACAAGAACTGTAACACTACTAGCTCAAGGACATAATTCATGGCCTTGTATGGTCTAGTACACTATGTTCTTTTCATTAATCCATATCTTTTCAAAGTAATCAACTATCTAACATATACCATCAAAAGGGCAATACCTGTTTTGTTTCTTGAGCAGTTCTTAAGTCCAGAACAATATAACCTATAGTTTCCTTGGCTGAAGATAAAGGATCCAGGGCAAAACACTGGAGTTTGATAGGCGTACGCTGTAGCCTGTAACATAACAATTTATGTGTTTTTTTTTTCCTGTAATGTACAATTTACTTTTAAAAAATAAAAATTATTTTAAAAACCAAAAAAAAATTTATGTGATAATACATTGGGGTTTTTTTCTTAATATTGAACTGAATTCCTATTAGCCTTGAAAAGATTATCTATTATTATCCAGATAATTATAATTTATTAGGCCAGGTATATCTATCTATTTATTTACATATATATACATACTTTTTATGTATATCTCTGTGTGGGTGTATATGTATTTAAACATATACATATTTATCATGTATATCTGTGTCTCTCTGTGTATATTTGTATACACACACATACACACACACACACACACACACACACACACACACACACGCTTTTGTGTGTATGTGAATGATGACGGTACTGTGGATTGAACCCAGGAATGCTCTATCATGGAGTTACATCCCCAGTCCTTTTATTTTTAGGAGGGACCTACTAAGTTACCCAGGCTAGCCTTGAACTTTTGATCCTCCTGATTCAGTCTCCTGAGTCACTGGGATTACAGGTCTGCACCACTATGCCCTGCTCTATTCTTTATTTTTTTTAAAGTTTTCAACCAAAAAGAACTATTAATTATACTTATATATTAATATAAACTATTAAGTATACTTATATAAACCAACTAATATATACAACATCAAAATTTTAGTCATTTATCCAAGAGATTATCATTCTAGGTCAATGTTTCTTAAGCTTCTGTAATGTATGATATCTTTTGAAAGTCAAAAATTATCATGAATCGGGGCTGGGGTTGTGGCTCAGTGGCAGAGCGCTTGCCTAGCACATATAAGGTCCTGGGTTCGATCCTCAGCACCACATAAAAATAAATAAATAAAGTTGTAGTCCAACTACAACTAAAAAAAAAAAATTATCATGAATCTTCAGAACTAATTTTAAATGTTCTTTCTCATACCCCATTGTAAAATACAAAATACATACATGCTTACAGCTTTTTTATTGCTAAAAATAGTAAACACTATAAAATCAAACTATTAAATTTTAAATCAATTAAAAAGTTAACACAACATATGACAATAGACTGTAGCCATTATATTGATTGCTATAGCATGAGCTCTTTTTCAGTCTGGAACCCCTAGACTTGCTCATACATTAAAGTGAATAGATTTTATCATCACTTTTATCTGGTAGAAATACTATTTAATAACTGCACTTATAAATTCAATTTATCTCCAGTCAGCAGGGGTTGGTGGTGCATGCCTGCAATCCCAGGGACTCAAGCGGCTGAGGTAGGAAGGTTGCAAGTTCAAGGTCAGCCTCAGCAATTTAATGAGGCCCTTAGCAACTTAGTGAGACTCTGTCCTAAAATAAAAAATAAAAAGGGCTGGGGGGATGAGGTTCAAGTGCTTACTCTTGAAAAAGGGCCCCTGGGTTCAATCCCAATAAATAAATAAACAAACATCTCTGGTACTTTCTCAACCTACAACAATCAAACTGGTAATACTTGGTGCTAGCACAATTACAAATGTGGATCCTGACATCTCACAGAACTCTTGACTAAGCAGATATCCTAGATGCTGTGAAAGGATGTACAACATTTTGATATTCTCTAAGAACTTAATATCTCTTTTTAAAATATTTTTTTAGATGTTGATGGACCTTTATTTTATTCATTTATTTATATGCAGTGCTGAGAATTGAACCCAGTATCTCACACATGCTAGGCAAGCACTCTACCACTGAGGCACAACCCCATCCCCTTAATATCCCTTTAAATAAATCCATGGACTGATCTAGTAAATAGATGAGTAAATAAATTTTTGTAAATTTATTTACAAAAGTAAATAAATTTCTCCTTGCTTTCCTTTTACTGTTAACTTTCTATTTTGACAAGATTTAGTACAGAGAAAGAACAAGTATTGAAGTGATTGTGCTTCCCAGAAGGAAATATATTTTCAGTTCTTTAATGAAGTATTGCTGTTCTTGACTGTTTCTGGTCAGAGTTCATGAAAGAATAAGACGCTATAATCTTAAGTTCATTTTATACACTTAACAAAGTGTCTACAATTAAATATAAAATTAATTAAAAAGAACCCCTTATATCATTTCTTTCACAATTTTTATTGGATCAGGTAAATACATAATAAACTAATAAGCTATAATGAACTCCAACTAATATTTGGAAGGCATTATTAAGGTACTTCCAGAATATCTAATTCCTCACACATTAGAAAGGAAAAAGCTAAGTTTAATGTAGTGGTTAAAAGCCTAGGCTCTGGAGATTGCTTGGCTGGGATCTACCATTATCCAACTGACAAACTCTGGGCAAATTATTTAACCTCTCAGGCCTCAGTTTCTTCATCTATAACACTGGAGAAACAATAATGTCAACTTCATATAGTTCTTCTAATATGTAAATGAGTTATTATTGCAAAGTATGATGAACCTTTCCTGGTATATTACAAAACAATAGACATGATTATTATTATAACCTAATAAGATACATATTTCATAAGAAACTGAAAGAGACAGACAAAGATGCTAAATTAAATTGAAAATAACAGTTACCTGTGTTGATGAAGTACTTTCCTATCAATTTCCCATGCTAACTCAGTGGCAAACTCTGGCTGGTCAGTATGGTCCACAGGATCAGTAGCCAGCTGTTCTCCATCAAACTTTGCTTCTACTACAAGCATATGCTTTGGACGTTTGGGGAAATGGCGACCTGAAGAGAAAAGACTACACAGATTAATTGGAAGTGTACAAAAATCAAATAAGATCATTTAGCATGTGTTTTTAAAATTGACATAAGGGTGGCTGACTTATACATTTGCAAAAACTATCTCAATAATACATAAACTCTTTCATAACTCATAAGAAATGTGAATCAAATTGAAAGCTATAACTTATAAATTAGTGTTTCTCAAACATTAATGTGCATATAAATCACCTGGGGATCATGTTAAAATGTACAGTTGTTGCCAAAACGCTGTCCTTGTCCCCAATTCCAATTCAATAATGAGGACAGTTTTGAGAAACAGGGAACTGAACGTTTATTACTTCACTAGCAAAGGAGAAACACAGAGACTCCTGTCCCAAAGGCTGTGATTCTGTTCATCAGCAGGAACAGAGGACTTTTTTAAAGAGGTGACTCAAAGGCTACATTCCATGTGTTCTCTGTCTGAAGTTGTAATTCACTTGTTGATTTGGGAGATAGCCATTTCTGAGATCTTCTGGTTCCATCCCCAAAATCTGGATCACTTCATTCCTAGTGTGTGTGTGTGTGTGTGTGTGTGTGTGTGTGTGTGTGTGTCTGTGTCTGTGTCTGTGTGTATGTATGTGTACTCAAAAGACAGATAACTCTGCCTAGGATGGGGAAGAAAGGTAATCCTGTTTCTCCTGAGATAAGAGATGGGGAGAGTTTAGGAAGGAGCAGGGAGAGAAGAAGAGAAAGAAACATGTCCATTTTAAAAATAAGTTGCATTGGGAGAGCAGCAAGGGTTATATTCAAAGCATTAAGTGAACCACATCACAGACTCTGGTTGAGTTGGTCTAGTTGGGCCTGAGAACCTGCATTTCTAACAGGATCCTAAATAATATGTTGCGTTGGTTCACACTTTGAGTAGTAATGATCTCAACAACATTTGGAATTTAAGACTTATATAGTAGTGTTATATAACTATAACACTACTACATAAGTACTTTATAAAGAAGTCATCTGAAGAGTTGAGAAATAAGCAAAAACAAATTTAAAATTTGTTTTTATTTTCCTGTGTCTTAATTTTCCTGTCAACTCATTTAAGAATAATCACGAAATTAGCTAAAGCAAAATAAGCACTGGTATTCATTCTATTCTCAAAGACTACATTATTAACAGGGAATATTTTAAAATTTTATCTACACATCAATTTCATTTGCACTGCCTTACCTCATTTCTTCCTTTACTGAAGGCATATTCAGAGCCAGATATCATATAGCAGGCTGAAAAAAAAGTAAAATAGAATACCTGCCTTCAAGGAAATGAAGGTCTCAAATGAGAGTTTAAACAAACTTGAAACACTCAAACCAGGAAGCTGAAGAATCCAAGGAAGAATCCTTAAGAATCTCAAAGTAGGGCTGGGGTTGTGGCTCAGTGATAGAGCACTTGCCTAGCATGTGAGGCACTGGGTTCAATTCTCAATACCACATATAAATAAATGAATAAAATAAAGGTTTATCAACATCTAAAAAAAATTTTTAAAAAAGAATCTACACTGGGTCAAGTAGTCCTCTTGTTTATAATCTACTATAAATAAATCCTTATTGCTACTCATCCTGGCTTTAGCTGCCTGGTTAGGAGGGATTAAGTTGCCTAGAAGGACCTGGATTATAAACCTGTGCAGTTCAGCCAAAGGCTCTCTGTTGAAACTCCTTATTAGGCCTCTTTAACACATGTGGCCTGGTTCTTCTGATTAGCACTCAGAGCCATCTCTCTGGACCTCATTTTCTGTTACTCTAAAAGATCATTATGTTTCCCAAATGAAATGAATTTCATATACATTAAATAACTTATATGTTCCGTCAGACTATCATACTAATAATCTCCAATAGGCTTGAGAACAAAGAATATTCAGTGGAACAAAAAGATGCCTGCCTCATCCCTCAATGTAATTGTTTCAGAAACATTGCCTTTCATCCGTGGGATTTGGCTTAAATATTTCTCGTGGTAGAAATTCAATTATTTTGTTTTGAAAACTGACATTTCTAAAATTGTAGCCAAAAAACTACAAGCAGTTCAATTAAGGGCAGAGAATATATAAAATTGAAAAGGTAGGCAAAAGTTCTATCACATAGTGCCATGTTTGCTATACTAAGAAGTATAGATACTATCCTTCAGGACACTGAAGAATTTTAAGACAGATTTGCATATCAGAAAGATAATTGCCAAGAATCAAGAGACTGTAGATGTTTCTGGAAAAGAAGGAAACAAGTCCTTAATCTAGGTACCCACAGTGGAAATCATTTATTCAAAAGCTTGTATGTACCATCTATTATTATTTAGAAAATAAAATCAATTAACAATTAGTGGTCATTTGGAAGTTAGGAATGGGAAAGGAATCAGGATAATTTAAGATTTGAGCTACAGTGTGGCTAGGAAGAATAGAAATATAAACACAAAACAGGAACTATTTTGTAAGGAACATCACATAACAGTTTTATATGTGTTTGTAGTAACAACCTGACATCCCTGACTCCAAGTTATCTTCCAAAACTGAACTTTAAGCAATTTTTTCCAACCACACTGAATTTAAGCAGCATTTATTAAATGAATTTAAGGAGGGCAAAACATACCTTGCTTTTCCATAATGTAAGTGCTCTTTGCTCTTTCCTTGACCCAGAATGCTCACCCTTACTTTTCTCACCTGTCAAAATCTTAAACATCTCTTACAGATAAGTCTTAAATCAAAATATGCCACCTC
This sequence comes from Ictidomys tridecemlineatus, assembly GCF_052094955.1. NCBI lineage: Eukaryota > Metazoa > Chordata > Mammalia > Rodentia > Sciuridae > Ictidomys > Ictidomys tridecemlineatus. Next base: position 137,254,415 of record NC_135477.1, on the reverse strand, counting down.
CTCAGGTAAACCTTCCCCCAGCTTCCCCAGAGGCGGACATTCCCATTTCCACATCTCAAAGAATTATGTGACATAGTCTCCACTATACACTTGGAGCTTTTAGACCCAGAACTATCTTATTCGTGCATTGCCAGCCCGGTATCTAGCATTCAATGAGTCTCCAATAAACAACTGTCATTCATTCAACAAACAAAATTTAATGAACATGTAATATGCCGTCTTAACAACGATAATCCCTCAGGTTCTCAATCAAGACTTGTAAAGGCACAGTCTCTGCAATAATTATGAAAAGGTAGGAAGCCCATATTCACGTCAATGGCAAAGTTCTTACAAATGGCATTACCTGGAGACTGCTGAACAGAACATGCTTTCCAGGCACGCTTTCTCCTCATATATAAAAGCCATCGACAAGCTGCTTCCGATGGAAATCGGTTTTTTCTACATTCTCTGGGGCTACGACTAGTCTGGCTAAATATCACTTATCTCTAATAGCTCTCATACTCTCGAGAGATTTTTAAATCAATTGCCTACTAGACTTTGCTACGTACAACTTTGAGCAAGTCTTTGGGGACCACAAAAGCAAAGATGAAAAGGTTCTTAAGGTTAACAAATCCTCGGTCCCACACTACTCTTTTAGAATTCAGGAAGCAGCAGTTGCAAAAGCAAGTAGGAGGCCGCTCACCTTCTAGGATGGACACGACGATGAGCAGTTGGTCGGACTTGGAGACCATGGTCGCTGTTGGCGGCCGGGGGCGGGGTCTGCTAGGAGCAAGAGGGTCCGGGTGAGTAGCGGGTAGTCGGCGACCCCGGGAAGGGCCCCCACTACTCGCCCGTGCCCCAGGCGCCAGGACCCCGCTCCGCGGCCCGGACGCGCCGCCGCCGGCAGCGCGCCGGGATCCCCTGCCCCAGGTCGCCAGCCCAGGACCTGACCCTGCCCCGACTTGAGGGAAATTCTGCTCTGCAGTCCCGCCCGGCCCAGTCTGCAGGTAGAGGCGAACCCGCCGCCCCGGGACCTTTTGCCGCCTCCTTAGCCGCTTTTCAAACGCCCGGGCAGCCGCAGCGGACGCCACCGCGCCCCTCTTCCGCCTAGCAACCGGGCCCGCAGGCCCAGTGCCTGGGGAAGCTGGAGGACAAAGGGCGATAGAGACCAAGGCAGTCGAGGATAGAACGCCCCTCGTCCCGCTTCACCTCCCGCCCTTTAACGTTCCGTTGCAGAACCCTAGGGAAAAGACTGGCTTACTGACTCACAGCGCCCCCTGCTAGCGGGATGGAGAGAGGCGGGCAAGTTGATAAGAACGAGCTGCGCAGGCGCACTACTGCTGTGAATGCTTCCTGATATTACGTAGGGCACTTTAAGGAGTGTGAGGGAAGCGTATGCTCCGCTTTATGCCGCAGCCACAATGGCAGAAATATTTCCGTGGGAATTAAAATTTTAAAACTAGCTGTTTTTCAGGCACTGATGTTAACTCTGCCTAAAAAGCTAAATCAGAGAAAAATGACTTAACTCTGAACTCTTAAAATCTTTAAATAACCCTCTCGGGCCTCCTCAGGATTCTGCCCTTTGAAAATAGTGTTAATACGGTAGCTACTGTAACCTTTGGCGCTGACGTCAACTCTCTGAGAATTTCCTGTACTTTAGAAATCTCCTTAAAAACAAAAACATTGTCACGTGGGCAAGAAAATTAAAGGTATAGGTTCTACCCCCTGACCACAAAGCAACTAGCAAAATCAAGACCAAAAATTAAGGCGTGGAAATAGTGCCTACTCCAGCCTTCTTAAATGGTCCTGGGAAAACTGGATAGCCATCTGTAGAAAAATGCACAAAACTCAAATTGATCAAAAACGAAGGAATTAGACTAGAAATGTTAGAAAGAAATTGCTAGAAGAAAACATAGGGTCAACACTCCATCATATAAGTATTGGCACTGGCTGCCTTATGAAGACCCCAAAGAACAAAAGAATAAAACCAAGAATTAGTAAGTGGGATGCCATCAAACTAAAAACCTATTGCACAGCAAAGACACCTTTAAAAACAGAGAGCCTACAGAATGGGAGAAAATCTTGGCCAGCTACTCTTCTGATAGATAATTAATAACCAGAATAAACAAATAACTCAATACCAAAAAAAAACAATAACACAATCAACAAATGGGCAAAAGAACTAGACAAACTTCTCAGAAGAGGAACTACAGATGGCCATTAAATACATTTTTAAAAATTTGGCATCTCTAGCAATCAGGAAAATGGAAATCAGAACCACACTAAGATTTCATCTCACTCCAGTTAGAGTGGCAATGATCAAGAATACTAACAACAATAAATACTGGAGAGGTTGTGGGGGAAGAGGTACACTTGTGCATTGTTAATGTGAAAGCAGTATGGAAAATCCTCAGAAAAGGAGACATGGAACCACCATATGATCCAGCTACTCCACTCTTCAGTATTTTCACCAAAATACAAAATCAGCATACTACAGTAATACAGCCACTCAATATTTATAGCAACAGAATTGACAGTAGCTAAATTATGGAATCAACCCAGATGCCTGTCAATAGAAGAATGGATTAAGAAATTGTGGTGTGTGTGTGTACACAAGGGAAAAAGAATGAAATTATGGCATCTGCTGATAAATGGATGGAAATGGAGAATACCACACTAACTGAGAAAAGTCAAACTCAGAAACTCAAAAGTCAAATTTTTTCTCACATACGTGGAAACTAGAGTAAAATAAAGGAGAGATAGATCATATAGAACCAATTGAATATAAATTAATAGACAAGCCTAAAGTCTAGAGGAATAGAGAAAAGAGAATGGGAGACTGCAGGTGGAGGTGAGGATCATTGACTGACATTGAATTCCATGTATGTATGAGTTTGTCCAGATGAACTCAACTAGGATGTATAACTATAAAGCTCTAATAGAAGAGAGGAAGAGGAAGAAGAAGAAAGAAGGAACAAAGAAGGGCTCAGTGATACACACCTGTAATCCCAGAGGCTTGGGAGGCTGAGACAGAAGGATCAGGAGTTCAAAGCCAGCCTCAGCAAAAGTGAGGCACTAAGCAACTCAGTGTGATCTTTTCTCTAAATAAAATACAAAATAGGGGTGGGGATGTGGCTCAATGGTTGAGTGCACCTGAGTTCAATCCCTGGTACTCATCCACAAAAAAAGCATATATGGGCTGATTGAGGATGTGGCTCAGTTGTAGAATGCTTGCTTGCCTGGTATGCAAGATTAGAAACATTTTTAAGGTTAGCTGGATTAAAACCTAAAAAGTTGAAATCTAATTGGCTGTAGCTACTGTGGATTATTTTTTTTTAAAGAGAGAGAGAGAATTTTTTTAATATTTATTTTTTTCGTTATTGGCGGACAGAACATCTTTTGTTTTTATGTGGTGCTGAGGATCGAACCCGGGCCGCACGCATGGCAGGCGAGCGCGCTATCGCTAGAGCCACATCCCCAGCCCTGTGGATTATTTTTAACATTAAATTCTGCAATTATTCTGCTTCAGTATGTACCTTTAAAATATAAAGACTTAAAATATCTTAAAACATTACTTAACCACAATTGCATTCTTACACCGAAATTAACACTATTCCTTAATACCAATAAATATGTACTGTTCAAACTTCTCTGATTGTCTAATAATTGTTTTCACAGAGAAAATATATGAAGTAGTTGAGTTAAGGAAGCAAGAGATGGTGCCTTCAAATCTGTTCTCTACTACTGCTTTCTTGTTCTAGAAACCTGGATGTTGTTGTCTTGAGAACAAATATTTCTGGGGCTTGTTATTTTCCTCTCCTGCTTCTTTTTTCTCATCTTTGTGCCCCCCAAAAAGAGACTGGCTATATTACTTCTAAGGTCCTTTCAGTGTCCTTTAGACTTTCCCAAAATGAGGTACTATTCAATATAAAATCAATATAATGATCTACTTTGGGCTCATCATTAAACAATGTATTTTTTTATGTTTTGTAGTTGTAGATGGACAGCATGCCTTTATTTTATTTGTTTACTTTTATGTGGTGCTGCAGATCGAACCCAGTGTCTCACATGTGCGAGGCAAGTGCTCTGTCACTGAGCTTCAGCCCAGCCCCTGATGTCTTTCTTTTGCCAAAGATATCAAGTGTACTTAAATAGGTAGAATAGTATAATCAGACTCCAAGTACCCAGAACCCAGCCTCAATAATCATCAACTCAACACCAGTCACCTTCATCACTTGCATTATTTTGAAGGAAATCCCTAACATCATCATATTAATTCGGATCTTTTAATATGTACCTCTTAAAGATTTTAAAATTTTAAAATATTAAGTATTTGACCAAGATTCCATCATTATACCTAAAAATTAACCATAATTCCTTAATATAACATATTGTTCAAATTTCTCTAATTGTTTAATAATTATTTTGGGTTGATTTGTTCAAAACAAGCTCTGAAACACAATGCATTTGCTTGACATCTCTCTTGTCTCTTTTAACCTATAGATATTTTTTCCCCTTGTAGTTCTTTATTGAAGAAACCCTATCCTTAGAGTTTGCCAAATTTCGTTGACATAATACCAGTGTTACTTAACATAACCTCTGTTGAGATAGCTAATCAACATGTCCATATTGGTAAAATTTAGATAAGACTAGGAAATAAATTAACAATAAGGAAAGTACAAAGAGTGGTAGAAAACAGTGCTTTGCATTAAAACTGTAGACAGAGGGAGGCCCAAGCAATGAGACCAAAGGTTTCTAATGGAAAAGTACCCCAGGAGATCAGGGTTGAGGCTTTGCCATTTACAAGCTGGGTGACCATAGGCAAATCACTTTATCTCTTTCTGCCCTGGAGCTATAAAATAATAGCATACTTCTTAAATGTAGTAAATGATTTTGAGTTATCTCTTTATATGAATAATCTCAGGCCTTAAATAGTAACTACAAAAGAACCAAGAGTGCTTATCGATACATCTTGCTGTTTTTCTTTAGGATATCCGATTTAAAACCTAGATTACAAACCATTACAGCACACTAGAGAATAATAAATCATAAAAATCTGATGAATCATTAAAATAAGATGGTACAGCGCTTGCATAGAATGTGTGAGGCCATGGGTTCATTCCCAGCACCACTGAAAAACAAAAACAAAAAAATATAAATTAAGAAACTTTTTCACATAGTAAAATTTTGACATGGCTCCCTTTATACAGATTTCCTTCCCAAACAACATTATTTCTAAAATCATCTCTTCAGAGGTACTGAAAAGTCATCAACTTAATTTGCATGGTGTTTTATAGACTGTACAAAATTAATTATTTTAAATTTCCCATCTAGAAATGGAATTAAAATTCTATCATCATCTATATCTGTTATTCCATAATCTAATTTCTTTTCATATGCTATATTAAGCATCAGTAACTTCAGTTCTAGCATAAATCTTCACATTTTAGCTTAAACTCATGAGAGAAAATTTTATTATGGGTTTATAAAGTACCAATTATTGTTTCAAAATACATAAGAAAAACTAATAATATATGTAATTTTTATCTATTAGATGATGTGAGATTCATTGCCCTATAAACCTATAAGCATGCAAATTCAAACTGAATTCATTCAGTCAACATAATAGCTAATCATATTAGAACTATTTCTATAAGAACAAAACAAAGCATTTAGATTCCTTTAAAGCTTTTCTTTTTCTGTAGCTATTTTACCTTTTGGAGAAACAATTTACTTTGTATTGCCGCTATATTTTTTTGCTTATCAACAAATTCTTCCCAAGTATAATGGTATGCGCCTACAATCCCAGCAGCTCCGGAGGCTGAGAGAGGAGGATCACAACTTCCAGGCCAGCTTCAGCAACTTAGCATGACCCTGTCTCAAAATAAAAAATAAAAAAGGCTGAGGACGTGGCTCAGTGGTTAAGCACCCTTGGGTTCAATCCCTGCCATGAAAAAAATAAATAAAAGAAAAAGAAAAGAAGAGAGAGAGAGAGAGAGAGAGAGAGAGAGAGAGAGAGAGAGAGAGAGAGAGAGAGAGAAACAGCATCCATGGCCAACCACTGAGATACCTACCATGCATTGGACTGGGCTTATATGCTTCTTTCCCCTGTATGTACACAGACTCATACACACGTTTAGTAAAATTTAAAGCAAAGCCCCAGGGCAAACAAAATTATCATATTTATTGAATAACTGCTATTTGTAAATCATATTCCAGACTCTGATCTTCAAGAAATGCTTAGAAAACAGCTTCTCTTTAAAAGGAAGAATAAAACTTGTAAGTAATACTTACTGCTTAGTACCAAGATAACTTAGCCCTTTCAATCCAGGATCTGATATAATTAAGCTTGACAATTAATTTGCGTGCCTTTAATCTCTTGAGGAAGAGCCATAAACATCTATTGTAAGAGAGACAGTATCAAAAAGTCATAGACAGCTGAATTCCCAGTTCCATGACTTATTGTGACTTGGCCGAGTATTTACTCTCTGAGCCTTGCTTTTAAAAAAAAAAAAAAATCTATAAAATAGTTTTAATAGTCCTTACCTCATATGGTTTCTGTGAGGATTAATTGGGATTGTTTCTGTGAGGGTGCTAGGCCATGTTTTTATTGATATTGGAGAGGGACCATTTGTTTTGGTATTAGTTAAAGTAGTCAGATTCTTTGTATTCCTTCACCTTGGCCTATACTTACACCCTAGAAGTTATATCCCCTAAATAGCCCCTCTTCCTGACTTTCATGAAAGATTACAGTAGAGCCTCCCAAAGTCAAACACACCTGCAGGTCAGACAGGTGCTGGAAAAAAGTGATGTGGGCTGGGCAGGATCTGTACAGGATCTGTGTAGAAGTGGAAGACTACATCTTCCTAAGGGGCAACCCTTCTCTACTGCAGCTCCCAGGCAGTGAAAGCCAGGATTTCTGAATTTTTATACAAAGCTAGAAGTACAGATTGCCATATGAACTCACCAGCTTTTAAATGCTGGTAAAAGAATTTCAGTTTTAAAAACAATACTCCATACAGGTTAGTATCCTTAGCCCAAGTTCACTGAGGTAGTTATAGTAAGTGTTACTGAAGGGCGGAAAAAAGAGAGCAGTTAGGAAAAGAGAAAGCATTGCCTAAAACTAGGAAGAAAAGGGAAGAATGAGAGTGTGGTGGAGACTTCCATTCTACTTTGTGGCAGAACCATGGGGAGAGGCCAGAACAGCTACCAGACCCGTGGAATATCTACCAAAGTGAGATCTTGGAGCCCAATTTTTCATCCTTGGCACAGATTCCTATGCCTTAGTTTGACACAGAATCAACAAACTCAATAGACTTCAAGAAATCAGGTTGGCTTGGATATTGGAAAGTGTATGAGT